>NC_022015.1:34064372-34071771 GCF_000317375.1 Microtus ochrogaster
CTCCAAAACTACCACTGGGTTTGTGTTAGCCACCAATTTTCTTCTTAACTTTGTAGCCTACAATTGAAGGAAAAACTTCCAGTTACACATACTTATACAACCTTAATTCACACCAATCCTTTCTATACTTTCTTGGTTTACAATCAAGATTAAAAAGGGATAAGGGCTGGGTATGGTGGTGGATGCCTTTTGTCCCAGCACTCAAGATGCAGAAGTGGGCAGATCTCTGAGTCTACCTAGTGAGCTTCAGGCCAGCCAAGGCTACTTCAAGAGACCCTATCTCAAAAAACAAACAATAGCAAAAAACAAACAAACAAAAAGCCAGGTGTGCTGGCTGGCTTGTTTCCTAGCGCTTGAGAGACTGAAGTAAGAAGATTGCTCAGCCCCCAAGGCCTGTTCTTTCCCCTCCTAAATGAGTCCTGGGCATAATGGCGCACACCTTTAACCCCAGCACTCAGAGGCAGAGGCACGTAGATCTCTGTGAGGCCCAGGCAGCCAATGGCTGCATAATGAGATTCTGTCTCAAAAAATAATTAATTAAAACCAAGGTTAGAAACTTACTGAACCAAAAAAGGAAAGAAAGAAAGAAAGAAAGAAAGAAAGAAAGAAAGAAAGAAAGAAAGAACTGGACACCAGCAGCCCTGCCACACCCTGGCTACTGTGGTGTTGCAGGGACACAGATTGGGGGTCCCATTGCTCCCTCCCTTGCTGTACACCCTTTGTCTCACAATGAATAAAACACAAGCCCAAGAAATGGGGGTACCCTCCTGTCTCCCTCCTCTGCTTCTTACTCCTATCCAGGGTCTACCTGGTGATCCCGGGGCTCCCTTTCAGGGCTAGACACAAGAATTTCCTGCATTAACCTTCTTTAGCGTGGTATCCAGTGCCCCTTCTAGGACCACATGTCAGGATCATTCTCAGCCTGTCAGTACACAGGGCACACACCTAACCCCCCATTTCTCCTCCCTCTCAGGTGTTCTTGAATAGGGCATTACCCTGTGTCAGGGCCACACTAACCCCGAATGTGACCTGGCTGGGGGAATAAACCAATAGCCAGAGCTCACCCCTGCTCCAGGGATGCAGGGGGGGGCATCCAGAGGACACATGGTTGCCTCTAAGGGACTATGACTGAAAATATCCTAGCCTGTGGTCAGCTGGCAAAGTGTGACACTGTTACCTCCCCGGGCACACCTCTCTGGTTCTAGTCCCTCTGCGGAGCAGGGCAAGAGATTCCCTGAGACAGTCTGGGCTGGGCCAGCCTCTTGGAGTCTGTTCTGCCCCCTCCTGCCTGCTGGGATGTCACAGTTTCCCTTCCCAGCTGATAAGCACAGCCTCTCTCCACTGCAACCTGGGCAGCAGCAGGAGAGGCTGCTACAGCTGGGAAGCTGGAAGAGACCCCAGTCTTCTTCAACCCTTCCTGGTCCTGCAGGGGCTACCAGCCGACACCAGCCATGGCCAAGTATGTGAAGATCCTCTATGACTTCACAGCACACAATGCCAACGAGCTGTCTGTGCTCAAGGATGAAGTCCTGGAGGTGAGGACTTGGGCTATCCAGGGGAAGTGGGCCGTGCTCTGGGGCTAGGTTGTGCAGTCCACCCATCTTCCCAGGGTTCTTGACCTGGGTTCACAGGGTCTCTCTGACCCCCATCACAGTCTGGCTGGGCCACCAAGCTGGCCTTCTGATGTCTGGGGGACCTCTAAAGGTCTACAATGGTGGGTGGCCTTACAATAGAAGCCAGCAGGGTCTTGTCATTTATGCCCACCCAAGAGCACTACCCTAGACCAGCTTCCCTGTGACAAACCTGAATCCAGGCCACCCACTGAGGGACAGAAAGTGGAGCAGGATGAGGAAAGCTCTACATTCAGAATCAGGTTAAGAGGTACCCTATCCGCAGGACTGGGGAGGCCGGGCAGGCATGGGGTAGCCTACTAGGCCAAGATGGTACCCAGAGGATGGAGAGCTGGGCTTGAGGAGACACCTGGAGGACTCTCTGTCCCTCTGTAAAGGGTTCAGCAGGTGATCCCAGCCTCTGGCTCTCACAGACTCTCTAGAGGTCTGTGCAGGGTGTTGCTGGGTGTCCCAGACACTTTATACCTTCGCAGGTATTGGAGGATGGCCGGCAGTGGTGGAAGCTGCGGAATCGCAGTGGCCAGGCTGGCTATGTGCCCTGCAACATCCTGGCTGAGGTTCGGCAGGAGGACGTGGGTGCCACCTTGGAACAGGTGATCGCCTGCCATGGCTCCATTCTATCTACAACACAATCAGAGCCCCTAAGGTCAGGGGTGCAGCTGGTCTCAATGTGACATTTGAACCTGAGCCCTGGAAATCTGCTGCCCTTAAGCTGGGCCCAGGGCTGGTGTGGGTTCCTGGGGTCTTATTCAAGGGGAGGGCTGGCCCACACACCTGGGGGTCCTGGGTAAGCCCTAATAGCCTCTCACCTTACCCCTCACCTCTTCCCCACCCTTTGCAGTCTGGTCAGAAATACTGGGGTCCTGCCAGCCCCACCCACAAAGTGCCCCCAATGTTTGCAGGGAACAAAGAAGGTAAGTAGAACCATTTTGGGGTCAGAAGTGCGGGGGGTTGGGAAAAGGAGGAGAACTGGAGGGGCTGAGAGCGTGTGCCCTCCAGAGCTAATCCAACATATGGACGAGGTCAATGAGGAGCTCATGAAAAAGATCAGCCACAACAAGGCACAGCCGCAGCGCCACTTCCGCGTGGAGCGCAGCCAGCCAGTGCACCTGCCACTTACCTTCCAGTCAGGTCCCAACGAAGTCCGAGCCTGGTTGGAAGCCAAGGCTTTCAGTAGCAGGTGAGCCCTGTGTGCACAGCCGGCGGGGCGGGGCGGGGCCAGGATACCACCACGCCCACGGCCCTGCCCTCACGCCCACCTACCCCTAGGATCGTGGAGAGCCTGGGAATCTTGACTGGGCCCCAGCTCTTCTCCCTCAATAAGGAGGAGCTGAAGAAAGTGTGCGGAGAAGAGGGCAGTCGCGTGTACAGCCAGCTCATGGTTCAGAAGGCTTTCCTGCAGGTGAGCGGCTCCTGCCTGAGTTCCTTCTCTGGCACATGCGCCTGCTCCTGGGGTCACTGGGAAAGCAGAAAACAGTGCGGCCCTGTCCTGTACAACCTATCCCCACATCTCCCTGCTGAGGTCCAATCTTTCTTTCCTAAACACAGAAAAGTGGGTCGGAACTGGAGGAGGTTATAGACAAGATTAATCCCAAGAACCAGAGGAAGGCGGAGGACAGCTAGACCAACCTGCATACTTCGCCAGAGGCAGAGGGGAGGCCGCATCTGTAGCAAGCCCAACCCTGATGCATGGAGTATTATTTTTATATGTGTTTTATTTTATACCAAGGACACAGATGGGCTGGGTGCAGCTGGCTCACCTGCCTTCAGGCAGGGTCCTGTGCACCAGCCCAGTGACACCTGTGGGTGGCTCCTTTGCCTCCCTGCCCCCCCAGCCCCAGCTCCAACCCATTTTCTTCTCTCCAAACCAAGGCTAGCCTCAGCCAAACCTGTACCTGGCAGTGCCAGTTCCCCCTCAATCTGCTGCCAAGGCCCCAGGACTCTCCAGGTGGGCAAGGCCTCTTTCCCTGTGTACGTGGAAGCTCCTGTCCCTTCTGACGCTAGGCCCCAAACTCCACACCTCTCCCTTCTGTTGCTTGCTCTAAATTCTCCTGCCCTCTCACCCACTGAGCTAGCTGCACAATGGGCCTGAACTCCTGCTGGCCAGCTTGATGACCTTGCCCACTCCTTCACGCTGCTAGCACCCCAAGAACAACCCGGTCAGAGGCTCTGGGATAGGAGGCCTTGGGTGTCCTGCTGGTATCAAGTATGCTGTATTCTCCATTCTTTCAAGATCTAAGAATGGACTAGACATAGGTACTGACTTCAGATGTCCGATCCCACCTAAAGGGCCTGGGACAACAGCTGTCTCTGGCTGTTTCCGCCAGCCTTTGTGCAGGTGGCTGGTGAGCTTCCCAGCACTGGATGGAGTCTCAGACCCAGAGATGAGGATCAGGACTCCACAGCTATGTCAATAAACCAGTTGTCTTCTAGCAATTTCCATGTCTGTCTCTCGGGGTAGCAGTACCCTGACCCCAGTCCTCACACCGCCTCTTCTTCCTCCTCTTTTTCCTCGGAGACAGGGTGAACTCTGAGTCACTCTACCCCAGCCTCCTGCTCTGGGATTCCGTGTGCATATCAGCACCCCTGACATTGCCCCTTCAAAGAGCAGTCCAGCAGAGAGCAGCCCCATGCACAGGTGGTGCTGTGGCCACGCTAGGAGACACCACTCACCTCCATGCCCATCCAACATGGCCCTAGGGCTATGCAGAGGGAGTCTAGATGGCCCCAAAGCCTTCCAATCCGCTGGCTTTCAAGGAGCCCATTCTGAACAGGAACTAAGCCCAACAGACCCAGGAGCATGAACCAGAGGGGAGGTAGAGGCACAATTTAGAGAACTTTGATCCAAGATGAAGGAGGTGTCAAAAAAGAGGGCTTGGGCCTGAAAGACCCCACTAACAAGCTGGCAGGGGATACCAAGCTACTTGGGTATCTTAAAGAGTAGTCTTTAAGGGCACTTGCCTGACTGGCCAGAGTGTTGCCTTTGGAGCAGGCCTTTGGTGCCATCTGCTGGCAGCTGTTTATGCATCTCTGGGTGACTGCTAGATGCCTGGCTCCTGGCATGGGAACTGTCCTGTGTTCCAATATTGCAGGTGAACCCAATTCTGGCAAGGGGCGTCTGAGTACTCAGCGTGCTGTATAGAGTCTGAGCGGTGGAGACCACCCGGCTGGGCTCGGCCCCAGGCCTCCCAGGCACCAGCCTCTCAACTCAGAGAAGCCCTTGGACAGGCTTTCCAACAATCTTGCCTCCAGGATGGCTGGAGTCACCCTTGGGGGTCTCCAGATCCTGTGTGTGCTTCCTCAGCTAGCCCTACTCCCTCATCCGTGACGCACCTCTCCTCCAACACTTCATGCTGCTTCCGGAGAGCTGAAGAGGCTCCAGACCTCCAGAGCAGCCTCCCCTTGCCCCAGAAGCAGCCAGCTCCTCACCCCCATATGACCTGGCTCCAGCTAGATAGTCTGCTCAGGCCAATGGGTTCTCAGATGTTGTACCAGCTTTTCCCACCACTTCTAGAACCTTTAGAAAAGTAGAGAGCTAGGTATGGTGGCATACACCATTAATCCCAGCAATTGGGATGCAGAGACAAGAGGATCTCTGGTCCACACAACAAGTTCCAAGCCAGCCAGGGTTCCATACGAAGATCTTGTCTCAAAAAACTAAACTAAACTAAACTGTAAAAATGCTTACTTTTAAATATCTTTTAGATTTTCTTGTTTTTATTTTATGTGTACGAATGTTTGTACATGTCAGTATGTATACCACATATATGTCCGAAGCCCACAAAGGCCAGAGAGGAGATCCTATCCTCTGGAACTGGAGCTATAGATAGCCGTGGGTGCTGGAAGCCAAACCGTGGTCCTCTGTAGCAGGGAGAGTTCCTAAAGGCTGAGACATCTCCCCTTTTTAATTCTTTTGAGACACAGTCTGAGATAGCACCTCAAACTTTCAATATGGCTGAGTATGGCCTTGAATTTCTAATGCCTCTAGTGCCGGGATCATAGGCATGTACCTGGTTTATGTGGTGCTAGAGGTAGAGGCATACTCTGCCAACAGAGCTCAACCCTCAGGGACTTAAAGGAAAATAGGAAAGGACCACCAAGGCCAGCTGCCTAGTGATGCTGGAAGAGCTGCAGCCTCGGGACAAGTCATCCCCGGACCTTTGTAAGCCGTTTACGCTCCTCTCAGTTCTGAGAGGTCGCTGTTCACGGCCTGCTAGTGAGGGACAACAAGTTCTAACCTTGCCCCAAGCATCGGGAGGCCCAGTCACAACTTAAGATGCAGGCATGAACCAAGAAAGACACAAGCCAGGCGGTGGTGGCACACGCCTATTATCTCAGCACTTGGGAGGCAGAGGCAGGCAGACCTCAGTGAGTTCGAGGTCAGCCTGGTCTACAAAGCAAGTTCCAGGACAATTAGGGCTGTTGCACAGAGAAACTCTGTCTCAAAAAGTCAAAGAGAGAGAGAGAGAGGCCAGGTCACCCGGGCTGGGGTTCGAGTGTAAGTATCCTAATAGCAGCATGCCTTACACCCTGATCCCTATCCAGCATGTCAGCAGGGGAGGGGAAGGTTGGCACTCCCCAGAGACCCCAGCTGAAGAGGGTCTGGCCATGTGTTGGGTGAATGACCTTTAAACCCTCAAACCCAGGAACGATTTCCAAGCAGCTCAGCCAATAAGCTGTCTGTATATGGGACTTCTGGGGCCGCTCTGTGCCTAGCTCTGCCACCAGCAAATATTTCCATGAACAAGGCCATCTCTGTCCAGGGACAAGCATGTCTTTGTGGAGTGCCAACCCTCAGCCTCCCACAGCAGGCCATGGACGCCTGTGGCCACTCAAGGCATCCAAGACACAGGGTTTCCCACACCACTCAGAAAGGGCTTTCCCTGTCTCAAAAAAAAAAAAAAAGTTGCCTTCTGGAGATCTTTGAGGGAATGACACAGACGGTGAGACAACCTTCGTGATCCAGCAAAGATGGTCACATTACCTAGGGAGAGTGACACTTAGCCAAAGTGAGCTACAAGTTCCAGGAAGGAACTCTTGGGGGAAAAAATGGAGCTGAGAAAATGCTTTGTGTGTGGAGGAGATTAAAGGATCAACCCTGCTCCCTAAAGGTGAATGTGCCTTTTAAAATGCTGGGTGTAACATGCCAGGCAAAAACTGTCAAGTTCCTGGAAGAAAGTACAGAGCACACCTGTGACGATGCGGTCAAAGACCAGTGCTTAAGCAAGATGACACACGCCTTTCATCCCGGCACTTGGGCAGCAGAGACAGGAGGATCTTTGTGAGTTGGAGGCCAGCCTGGTCTACAAGAGCTAGTTCCATGAGAACCAGGGCGGTTACAGAGAAACCCTGTCTCAAAAAACAAAAAGAAAAGAGGAAAAAAATAAAAAAGAAGAGATGACTTTGGTTTCAGAGACCCTGTGTGATGCTACAGCTGTACAGCTCTCATTATGCAAAAAGTAGAGCGAGGGTCCTTTACCGGGCACGGTGGCTCAGGCCTGTTACATTAGCTCTTGCCATGCTGAAGCAGGAGGCTTACCATATATTTGAGGCCAGCAAGGGCTTGTAATGACACCCTGCCTCAAAAAACTGGAGATTAAGAGTGTTATTCTACTGGCCTTCCATCACCTGGGTACCCTGTCCCTTTAAGAGACAAGTCCCGCCCCTTCTCGCTGAGACAATCATCTCTCCCCCCTTCTAGTTGCCTTCTCCCCTCTCCTCTCTCTCTCTCTCTCTCTCTCTCTCTCTCTCTCTCTCTCTCTCTCTCT
>NC_022015.1:34072607-34074310 GCF_000317375.1 Microtus ochrogaster
ATTCTTTACCATGGCTGGTATTTTGGGAACCATATCTACTTTCCCAGTTGGGCAGTGGTGGCTCATGCCTTTAATCCCAACATTTGGGAGGCAGAGATAGGCGAATCTCTGTGAGTTCGAGGCCAGCTTGATCTACTGTAAGGCCCTTGCCACTGCAGATCAGGAAAGGGCCTAGAGATTTAAAAACACACGCACACAGATAGACAGAAACACAGGGACTGGGTTGTCCTTGATACAAGAATGCCAAGAATGCCCCCTTTATTGTGCTCAGGGGCAGCTTATATAGGGCTCTGGACACGCCCCAGCTCTTTCACCTGCAGTCACCAGAAACCACTCCCCTGCCATTAGGGTCTCCTGCTCAGAGCAGCTGCAGGCTGCTCAGAGCAGAGGAAAACAAGCTGTTTACAAGAAATTCAGGGTCTGGTGGTCCGCAGTCTCCAACATATCCCCCCTTTCTATATAATTAGCACTGGCATGGCACAAATATGATATGCAGCTGGGGCTGCAGTGGTGACAATAGCAGCCACTACAGGCCACGGTGATCCCAAAGTCTCTCTCTGTCAGGGATGCTCAGCACCAGCTGAGTAGCGGCAGTCTCTGGCCTCCTGCCTCTGCTTCAGCAAACCCTTCAGGAAAGCCCACTGCTCATGCCATAAATTCCTGGGGCACAGAGCTGGGGATTTCCGCCTTCTCACCCCACTCATGGACAGGCAGCCCCGGCTGGGATCTGGGCGGCTCCTGTTCACATCGGCTTCAGCACTTGTTGCCAACGTGCTTCACTTCCTGCCAGGCTCCTGGCACCATCACTATCAGGGACTCCAAGAAGTGCACTCATGCTCCAGAATCACGGAAGGGGCCCAAGCTCGCAGCCTGCACCCCGCTCCTCAGGCCCACAATGGCAGACAGGCTCTCAAATCCTACTTCCTCCAGTTAACAATCTTTCAGTGAATTTGGGTGTTGGTCTCTAGACTACTTCCTGCTGATTAGGGCGTTGTATCTTTGGGGGGGGAGGTTCACAGTGACATTTCAGGGGGTCTTGGTCCATCAAACCACATTAGTCTAGAATGAATCCACAGGTTCTCATCCTCTGTGGAACCAAAAGCAGAATCTCTTTTCCAGAGTGACATATCCTTAGACCCATATTTTAAAATCAAGACACTTTTCTTGGCAGTTCCCAGAATCGAATGTCTCTCTCCAGCCAAAAAACTAAAAGAGAACCCAGTATACGTAATCCAAATTCTCTGTGCACATTCCATCCTTTCGTGGCTTATTATTTCTTTACTCCTTTTAACCTGACTGTCTATACTCTGTCTCTTTAAAAACTTACTCTTTTATATTACATTTACTGTCTCTCTAAAAACTTTGTTTAATTCTGGTGCCCTGCTCCCCAAAAGAACTATCAATTGACCGGTCAACACTTGCACAGAATGACTGGCACCCATCTTCAATCTGCCCTCACCATCAATCTCCTATTTGCTTGCCGGCCAGCCTTCAGAGGGCGATCTCCCAACAGCTCCCCAATTCCCAATATCTCTGGGGGCCTCCACCTGTAGTGTCTGTGCCACTACACATCGGTATGCTAATCAGGAAAGGGGCCTGGAGATTTAAAAAACACACACACAGACAGACATGTGGACACACACAGACACAGGGACATGGGTCATCCTTGGTACAAGAATGCCAAGAATGCCCACTTTATTGTG
>NC_022015.1:34076525-34078135 GCF_000317375.1 Microtus ochrogaster
GGTTTCTCTGTGTAACAGCCCTGGCTGTCCTGGAACTCACTTTGTAGATCAGGCTGACCTCAAACTCACAGAGATCCACCTGCCTCTCTCTGCCTCTGAATGATGGAATTAAAGACCTGTGCCACCATGCCTGGTTGCCTCTCCCCGTTTTTACGTGGATGCTAAGGATCTGAACTCAGGTCCTTGTGGATTTTCTGAATTCTGAAGCTCAAACCCAAGGCATCCTGCATGTTACACAAGCCCTCCACCAACTGAGTTACATCCTCAGCCCGGTCAGACCTCTCATCAGCATGCGGGCCCCTGTGCTCTCTTGGGCGTTTGAGGTTGGACACACCACCACCCTCCCACCTCCCCTACCCCACCTTGGCTGCCTGCCCACTAGGACAGTCCTCTCAACTGCTGAGGCTGCTCACCCTTACGGGACCTCCCAGCTGACCTCTGTGATAAGGCAGCCAGGGTTCTAGTTAAGGTGCCTTGGAGGAGACGCAGGTGCAGGCTGAGCAGGGCACATTGCAGCATCTGTGATCAAGGACACAGGTCAGACAGGCAGCCAGTCCTGGGTTCTCCCTCCTAATACTAGCTCACAAGTATTCACGCTATTACTCACTATTATTATTATTAGTGTGAGTAAGCTCACACTAATCTACCTACTATCCCACCCACCTCCTTCCTCCTTAGCATAGCTCCCCTGCCTCCTACAGCCCCAGGCTTTAACTATCCCTCTTCCTCCTTGTAAACACAAGTTAGAAGAGGACAGTGATGGGGAAAAGTTCCTACACTGGGCCCCAAGAAACCAAGATAAATATTCAAATGGGCCCACGCAGCTGAACTTCACATTGGGCCCGTAGGGACCCAGGGTCAGAGAAAGTCACTTGCGCTACCAGTTGGGCCAGCTCTGTGACAGGAAGAGGAAGATGGTTCTTGTACAAAAGTAACCGAAGCCTCCAGTTTCTCTGTATGTTCTGCAGAGAAGGAATGTAACCTCAAAACATCTATTTAACTCTGGCTTACTTCCTTGTTACTGGGCTTTTTCAGGTCAAAGCCCGGGCCTTGGCCCCAACAAGCTGGGCCTGGTCCGGCCTAACTACACCAACCAAACAGACAGGTCTACTTCAACAACAGGAAAAAGAGATTTAATTCAGTGTGGCTACATTAAGACTCCTAAGTAAAGGAGACCAGAGGACCCTCACATCCACCTTCATCTTCAGGGAGCCGACTGGAGGTTTACGTCCAAACTATGGTCTGAGAAATAGTCACAACTGTAGAGATCTCTTCCTGGAAGACAAAGACCCTCCTCCCCTCTGATTGACACCAGGACTTCAGAGGTTCCCACAGGTTCCCTTACACCGTGTTCTGGGTAGTCTTACGTCCACTTGACACAAGGTAGTTATCTAAGAGGAGGGAGACTTGATTGAGAAAATACCTCCATAGTATGGGGCTGGAGGCAAGCCTGAAGAGAGCATCTTCTTGGTTTTGATTTTTGTTTTGAGACAGGGTTTCTCAGAGTAACAGCCTTGACTGTCCTGGAACTCGCTCTGCAGACCAGGCTGGCCTAGAGCTCAAAGAGATTCGCCTGCCTCTGCCTCTCGAGTGCTGGGTTTAAAGGCGTG
>NC_022015.1:34080475-34082621 GCF_000317375.1 Microtus ochrogaster
GATACGTTGTCAGAAAGCCCTTCGAGAGGGTAAGAAGCCCAGGACCAAACAAAGCACCTCTTGTATGTCTGATGCTCCAAATCAACCCAAGCAGACACAACAGATTCCACAAAGCAAGATTTATGACTGAGCAGCACGACAGAAGCTGACTGGTCAGGAACAACAGTATGGACTCTGGAGCCGACTGTGCCCTCAAATGTTCATTTAGTAAGCATTTAAGCACAAAAGCCACAAACATCTGTGTCAACTTACAGTTACATTTTTCCACCAATCAGGATTCAAAGAATAGGGTCTTTCCCTATGTATTCCATTCTTGTCAACTGACACACAAAATGTAAGCTTTTCTTTTCTTTTTTAAAGATTTACTTATGTATACAGTATTCTGCCTGCATGTATCCTTGCAGGCCAGAAGAGGACACCAGATCTCATTACAGATGGTTGTGGACCACCATGTGATTTCTGGGAATTGAATTCAAGACCTTCGGAAGAACAGCCAGTGTTCTCAAGTTCTGTGCCATCTCTCCAGCCCCAGAATGTAAGCTTTTCAATCCAACCAATCAGATTCACTTGTTCTTTTTGTTGTTAGGAACAGCTGTAATGTTTTGGAGAACTAAAGATGCATAATAGACTATTTCTATGGTTTAAAGAGGAGGTTGATCAGCTACTGGAAAATCCCCAGCTCCCCAAGGTGTACGGCAAAAAGGGCCAAGGAAAGAACACCCTGACCCTGACTTGACCCAAGACCTGGACCAAGGAAAAAAACCCTGACCCTGACTTCATCGCAAAACCATGGCTTGAAATCCCACCAATCTCTGAGTTTACACAAGAGTCAGGCCTCAGAATCTCACCAATCCCTAAGCATAGGATCCCACCAATTCCTGAGCTTGCCCCAGAATCAGGCTACAAAAACCCACCAGTCCCAAGACACCCTGGGGAAGTACCAAAACCTATAAAAGCTCTGTACTCACTTCCGTTTGCTGCTGCTCCTCACCCCAGAAGCTGCCGCCCTCCTGGGTTTTTTCCTTCCCAATAAATTTATTAAGCAGGTTTGTTGCTGGAGTAGAGACAGATGTAATAACTTCTCCTGGAGCCCTAGAGAAGCAGAACCGCAACCCTTTGGCTGCGGGGAACATCCTCCTTCCAGAACAGAGCTGTAACACTTCTCTTCAGAGCAGAGCAGGATTGTAACAACTTCACTGGGGAGACCATCTCCTGCGCCGGCACAGTGGCTACCCTTGAGCTGGGGAAACCTTTCCCTGGAGCAGGACTATAAGCTGTTACCCATGCAGTGACTTTGTGGTATTCCTTGGTTCTCAGCTGCCAGGAAACCTTTCATCCAAGCTACACGGCTTACATCGGGGCCTAGAAACTCGAACTTTGTTTCGCCCTACAGATAAAATGGAGTCTGAAGTCAAAATGGCAATACTTAGGACAAGGTGCTTTTGCTGCTCCCAATACACCCAAGGCTCAGCGTCCTGCTGATCCACAAGTCCTGCAATGAATACCAATGAGAAGAAATGTACTTCTCTTTCTGTCTCCATCTCTCTGTCTGTCTCTCTTCTGCCATTCCTGTCCCTGGAGGCTGGTCTCCCCTCCTCCCTCCCCCTTTTCCATTCACTTTCCCCCAATTAAAAACCCCTCCACCTGAGTTCTGTCACAGGTGTCTTTCTCTCAACGCTCCACTTTTTTTCAAATTACAACGTTGGTTCCCGGCCTGGAAAGCCTCTTCCGGGCCTTTCTCCTGCCCTCAGGCAGTTTAAGGCACATCAGGAACCTGGTCCACACTGACAACCTTACTTCTCCAGATGGGGGTGGAGGGTGGTCCCTCCATCCAAAACTGGCACAATTCATGAGTCTTTCCCTTTTTCCCACCTCTGACTATTCCCTGAATGAGGACTCGTCTTGTGTCTTGAGAGTGGTTTCTCACCAAAGGAGGAGGAGGGGGATGAAGAAGGAGAAGCAGCCAGCGGTCAGCGGTGATGGTACACACCTTTAATCCCAACACTTAGAAGGCAGATCTCTATGAGTTCGAAGCTAGCCTGATCTACAAGAGTTAGTTTAGGCCGGGCAGTGGTGGCGCATGCCTTTAATCCCAGCACTCGGGAGGCAGAGGCAGGCGGATCTCTGTGAGTTCGAGACCAGCCTG
>NC_022015.1:34083249-34084930 GCF_000317375.1 Microtus ochrogaster
TGATGACACAACCACTCCACGGTATAGTTAGCGGGATATTTTTATTGTAGGTGTGTGAGAGAGAACAACCAGAGGCATCTGGAAGAGTCCAGAACAGAGAGAGAAAGAAATAGACAGAACATGGTCAGCAGGTTGGATATGGCCAGGGCTATCTGTGAGCGAGGGGAGAAAAGCAGGGGACAGAATTAGAGAAAACACAGCAGGAGAAGCATGAGCGGGAGGGAGGGGGAAAAGGGGTGGGGGGATTAGCATAGCTAAAACAGCAGGGTTATAGGGTGACTAGATGGCTGGGGGCAGAGCCTAGGAGCTGGAGGGAGTTTAGGGGAGGGAGGGGAGAATGGCTAGGATGCTGCATGGACATTGAAATGTGTAACAGGGATTTGTGATACTGATGGAGCCAGCCTGAGCTCTTATATGCCAATAGGACCGCAGGCAGCCATATGTCCCTTCTGCCAAAGGTAAGGGAAATGACTCCTGTTGGTAGATGAGAACCAGTTTCACAAATTGTTGAGGAATGCTGGCTTTTGTCTAAGCCCCAGAAGTCTTCCTATAGTCCAAACTGAGCTCATTTCTATATTTGGACTGTCTTTTGGAGTTTGTTTGTTTGTGTGTATGTGTGTGTGTGTGTGTGTTTTGTTTTTTAAGGTTTATTTACTTATTATGTATACAGCGTTCTGCCTGTACATCTGTCTGCAGACCAGAAGAGGACACCAGATCTCATTATGGATGGTTGTGAGCCACCATGTGGTTGCTGGGAATTGAACTCAGGACATCTGGAAGACAAGTGCTCTTAACCTCTGAGCCATCTCTGCAGCCCTGCCTTTTGGAGTTTGGAATTTCCTTTGTTTCTGACACCTGGGATTGGCACGATTTGTCCCCCCTGCATTCTCTAGCCGCTCTCACTGCCCCTCTCCTCTCTCACAGACTGACTGCCACCTGTCCTCTTCCCTTTCTCTCTGCTCAGGACTCTTCCAGATGCCTCTGGACATTCTCTCTCTCTTTCCCACAGTAAAAACCTTCCCCTAAGGGAACAGTCAGGTAGCCAGCAGATTTTTGCTGCACCCCATCACATACAAAAGACACTCCAAACTGACCTCTGACCTCCACGTACTTGCCTCCCTGCTCTCCTTGGCCTTCCTAAACAAAACCTAGGAAACCAAGAAGATGGGGTTTATAGACCCAAGCTCCTGGGTAGAACTTCCACCTTCTCTTTGTATCTGACTTCTTAACTTTGACTCAGACTCTTGCTGGCCTCTGCACAGGCTTATTAATCACAGGGGACTGTCCCTGACATGCCTCACCCACTTCAAAGTAGAAGTCCTCAGTGCTTCCTCCTGAGTCACTCTGGATTTCAGGAACCAACTGACTGATAAAAAATCTCTATGATTTGCATTCTAAGGATGTTGAACATTTCCTTACGCGTCTTTCAGCCATTTTAGATTCCTCTGCTGAGAGTTCTCTGTTTAGGCCTAAAATAAACCCCCCCCCTTTTTTTTTTACTGGATTATTTGTTCTTTTGATGATCAATTTCTTGAGTTCCTTGTATATTTTGGAGATCAGACCTCTGTCCGACGTGGGGTTGGTGAAGATCTTTTCCCATTCTGTAGGCTGTTGTTTTGTCTTGTTGACCATGTCCTTTTCTTTACAGAAGCTTTTCAGTTTCAGGAGGTCCCATTTATTA
>NC_022015.1:34092500-34095689 GCF_000317375.1 Microtus ochrogaster
AGAGCTGGGATTAAAGGCATGCACCACCACCGCCCGGCGGTCTCCTTCTTTTGATTCTTCTTTGTTTGTTTGTTTGTTTTGTTTTTTGAAACAGGGTTTCTTCTCTCTGTAGCCCTGGCTGTCCTGGAACTCCCTCTGTAGACCAGGCTGGCCTCGAACTCATTTGCCTGCCTCTGCCTTCTGAGTTCTGGGACTAAAGCCATGGGCCACCTTCATCCGGCCATTATCTTTCTAACTGGCCCCGGGGTATGCGGTCAGTCCTAGCCTGTTGAAGTCACCGCTGCTTCTGTCCTAAAACTCCAGTTCCAAATTGGCCAGGAAACTTTGAATACACTCTCGTCTCTGCTGGCTTTCATCCCGTGTTAGAGGTCACCGACTCAGCAATTCATTTCTACTGTGTTACTACAGACCACACCGCCGGCACATGGGACCCGCGGGTAACTGGTACCTTGGTACTGGCTGCCCACGTTGTTTCAGGAAGCTAGAGGTCACTCTTGTTTATATAGAATGAAAGCATCCCCTGCACAGGAGACTTGGTGACCTTTGGTAGCAGAGTGTCAGACTCCACCCTGGAAGGCCTTTAACCTGACTCAAGAGAAACTCGAGGCAGTAATACTGATGCTAGAGAGAGGATTTACTGCTATCTCACGTAGGAAATACTAAGTTACACAAAGCAGAACTTAGCTAGAGGAGCACTGTCTCCCATACAACTGGAAGCTGGTAGTGCACCGACCAGGCTTGTTAGAAAGTGTAGGGAAGAGCATTTGTAACGTAACTGAAGTTTAGGGTTGCCGAGAAAGTTTCTGCTAATGTTCCAAGACTGACCTCCAGTTAGGCCCTGTCCCCATAATGAAAGGAGACAGCACTGACTTAAAACCAATAATTCCCTTATCTAAGAACAGGCCTCCGAGGGGCAGCTCAAGGGAGCAGTGCAGGGTCACAACCGCCATTATTAAGTCCCCGAGCTGTTATCAGGAAGAACATAATTATCCAGGTGGACAAGATGGACCTGGGTAATAACTCCCGAAAAAGCACAACCCAGGTGTACTTAAGAAATAACCCTGGCAATATCTTTGCTATGAAAATCTCCCATCTCCCAGTGTCCCGACTTGCAGGCTCCTGTCTCTGTTTAAATCATTTAAAGCATGCCTGGAGCTGGGACCTAAGAGATTTAAGGACAATGGTGTACGTGGAATGCATATTCCTAAGGCCTAGAGAAAGTTGTTAAAGCTTTTGTTCCGGAGGCTGAGTGTGGTGGTGTCCACCTTGAATCCCAGCAGTAGATAGGCAGAGGCAGGTGGATTCCTGTGAGTGTGAGGTCAGTCTCAGCTATACAGTGAGTTCAGGACAGCCAAAGCTACATAGTGAGACTTTGTCTCAAAAAACAAAAACAAAAACAAAACCCAAACCAAAACAACAACAACCACCTTTCTGTTTTAGGCTGGTTCTTTTGTACATCAGCCGGAACCAGGTATGTGCTATTATTAAAGAGCTCTTGCCTGGGGCTGGAGAGATGACTCAGGGGTTAAGAGCACTGGCTGCTTTTCCAGAGGTCCTGAGTTCAATTAACAGCAACCACATGGTGACTCACAACCATCTGTAATGAGATCTGGTGCCCTGGTGCCCTCTTCTGGTGTGCAGGTAGACATGCAAACAGAACACTGCATGCATAATAGATAAATCTTTAAAAATAAAAAGCTCTTCCCTTTATTTTTTATTTTTTATTTTTTTATTTTTATTTTTTTGATTTTTTGAGACAGAGTTTCTCTGTAGTTTTTGGTTCCTGTCCTGGAACTAGCTCTTGTAGACCAGGCTGGCCTAGAACTCGCAGAGATCCGCCTGCCTCTGCCTCCCGAGTGCTGGGATTAAAGGCGTGCGCCACCACTGCCCACCGGCTCTTCCCTTTATTAATCTCCCTTTATTAATAATGAATTATTAAGTGTGGAGTGATTTCTCACCGGGAAGTCCTATTAAGATTCGATACCAACCATCTTCAGAACACAACTAGTAACTGGAGGTTTTAGGTTTAAGCCTCCTGTTCTGCTAACCCCAATAGGCTAGGTTCTGCAAGAATCCCAATATGCAGACCAGAGAGGGAACGATGGTGAAAAAGAGGGGCACATGTTCAGGTAGGAAGAGGAACACAAAAAGGAGAGAGTGACCCCAAGTCCATCTGCCAGGCACTGAAGAGCTATAGATTTAAATAGAAGGAAAAAAAGTGGGCGAGAGGTATTCATAATTTAGCAATCCTGGTCTGCGTGTGGTCCTGTCTCTCACTCTCAGCTCTGGCTTGGCCAAGGTAGCCTGAACAAGTCCTACATAAGGAGATAAAGTGGTTCTCCCTCACTTCAGCTCCAGAGTACAGCCCGGCTCTCTACTGTCTAGGCAGGTTTCCCTCTTCCTGGAACACACACACACACACACACACACACACACACACAGCTGGGATCAGGTAGACCGTATGCTTTGGTAGAGATACACCAGCTGCCTGAAAACTCAGCACTCTTATTACATAGAGCTGAAGGAGGAAGCAGGTTAGCTAATAGCTCTACAGGGGTCTTCTGAAAGGGAACAGTCTCAGGCCCCAGGCATCAGGGAAGAGGAAGCTGTGGTTAGTTCTGCACACCGTCAACATCTTACTCAGACCAAAGGAAGGTCTTGCATCTGAGGTCTGAGGCATTTATTCACACAGGGTACCCTCACTCCCCACACTGTGGGTTTAGCAATGACTTATCTCTGGGCCTTCTGTCTTGGGTTTTTAATTGTTGTTGTTTTGTTTGTTTTTCCGAGACAGGATTCCGCTGTAGTTTTAGAACCTGTCCTGGAACTAGCTCTTGTAGCTGGCGTGGGGCCTTCTGTCTTGAAGAAGATGAGCTGGGTTAGATGGAGACTCCTGAGTGATTATGGGCTGACAGCAGAGGTAAGCAGGTGACTCACGGTAAAGGAGACAAACACAAGATAAAGGATGATGGTTAAGGTGCCATCATTTCCTCTTCATCCTGCACTTACTAGTAACATAAAACCCAGCTCTTACCTCAGAGGGAATAAAAGAGAATTTACACTGAGCCATATAGGAGTGTTTTGGTCGGAATTTCTGCCTACATGCTCACCTGCAGGCCAGAAGAGGGCACCAGATCTCACTACAGATGGCTGTGAGCCACCATGTGGTTGCTGGGAATTGAACTCGGG
>NC_022015.1:34096644-34104574 GCF_000317375.1 Microtus ochrogaster
TAGACCAGGCTGGTCTCGAACTCACAGAGATCCACCTGCCTCTGCCTCCCGAGTGCTGGGATTAAAGGCGTGCGCCACCATCGCCCGGCTTCCATCATTTGTTTTTAATTTTATGTGCATTGGTGTTTTGCCATGGCTGTTGCACCCCCTGGAACTGGAGTTACAGACAGTTGTGAGCTGCCAGGTGGGTGCTGGGAATTGAATCCAGGTCTCTGGAAGAACAGTCAGTGTTCTTAACCTCTAAGCCATCTCTCCAGCCCCCAACACCTGGCTTCCTTTTTTTGGATGTGTACGTGGTGAGAGGGTACCTGCTCCACGGCTTACGTGTGGAGGTCAGAGGACAAATTGAGAGTTAATTCTTTCCTTCGACCATGTGGATCCAGGAATTAATCTCAGGTCATCAGGCTTCATGGTGAGTCATGTTGTCAACTAATCTGTTTCAAGGGCTAGTGTGTGTGTGTGTGTGTGTGTGTGTGTGTGTGCTGTGGTATAAATATGGAGGTCAAAAGAAAACATGAAGCTGGGTGGTGCTGGCAGCGGTGCACGCCTTTAAATCCAGCTCTTGGGAGGCAGAGCCAGTCAGATCTCTGCATTTGAGGTCAGCTTGTCCTATAGGGTGAGTTCCAGGAGAGCCAGGGATACACAGAGAAACCCTGTCTCAAAAAAAACAAAACAAAATGAAACAAACAAACAAACAAAAAGACAACGTGCAGGACTCTACCGACCAGCTCTCCCAGCTCCACACAGGCTGCCTGTGAATAGACTCTTTCTTCTCTACAATCATCTTTTCAGTGCCTGGCACTGTGTAGCAGGCAGTGTGGACTGCCAAGAGACAGGATCTATGCCAGGCAATGTGCTAAGAACGTAGGAAGCTCCCTTTCATTGTTTTAGGCAAGGGGTCAGAAATGGCACCTTTGTAAACCCAGGCGTGTCACCTGCTCCAGTAACTTGTAGAGTTCTAGGGAGTGTCAAGGCTCCTTCACGGGAGGCTGCACGGAAAGCAAGGACTCTGGTGGTTCCTTGAGTAAGCAAAGGGGTCAGGTACAAAGTCCAGAAGCGCTTTTCTCTCCTGTCCAGTCCAACCCTGACCGGGCAAGTTTCTGAGTGACAGGCCGGCTCACCCAGCAAGATCCTTCTTCCCTTTCTGACACAACACCTCAGCCTTCTGCAAAAGGGAACAAAGGTGGTAGTGCAAATTTGTGCGAGCATCTGGGAGGTGGAAGAAGGACTGTGAGGAGGTCAAGGTCATCTTCAGCTTCACAACTTTGAGGCTCGCCTGGAATACCTGAGACCCTATCTCAAAAAGCAGGAGAGGGGTGAGTGGAAACTGAGCTGGATGCATCCAGTTGTTAGCTATGCTTGCCCCAAACTGATGGGAGACCAAGGTTCAATAAGCCACAAAAGATCCTTTTTCCCCTATCAATTGCTGTAAATTGGGGGGGGGGGAGTCATTACTTATTTAGCTCTCTAGAGAACACAATTGTTCCCTGATGCATGTTGCATTCTCACGCTGGAGCACTGTACATCTTTCCGTCTTTGAGGGACCCGGCCAGCAGTGTGGATTATTGCTGCTCCGTCTGGAGTCTGGCAGGGTAGATTATTATTGCTGCTCTGTCTTGGGTAGTGCTCTGGCCTGCTGCAACCACTCAGATTCCCTGAGTTTGACAAGCTCTGGTCCAGCACACTGTGAGTCACACAGGGCTACTAAAAGGACCCTAGGCTGAGCTAACAATCTCCAAGCCTGGGGGACAGAGGGACCAAGAATACTCTGGGGAGATAATGGTCCACCTGAGGACAAACTCAGTTCTTTTTACCTGCACTGCTTCTATCTCCTTATCTGTCTACCTTTTTTCTTGCCCGGATATGCTGTGGGATAATGCTCTTGTACACTGTAAAGATTTGTCACTTGTATTAGTTTAATAAAATGCTGACTGACTAGTATAGGCAGGGCAACCAGACTAAGAGAATTCTGGGAAGAGGAAAGGCAGAAAATCAGTCACCAGCCAGATGCAGAGGAAGCAAGTTGAGACTGCCTTTCTGAGAAAAGATACCAAGTCTTGTGGCTAAACATAGACAAAAATTATGGGTTAATTTAAGTTGTAAGAGCCAGTTAATAATAAGCCTGAGCTAATAGGTCAAACAGTTTATAATTAATATAAGCCTCTGTGTGCTTTTTTGTGACTGAACGGTTGTGGGACCAGGTGGGGCTGAAACTTCTGTCTACACAGATACTTCTGGAGTCTGCCAGGAACAGCCTCCGCATTTACCCAAATCTAAATAATCTGCACAATAATATAGAACCAGAACATCTGCACCTTGACAGATGGCCTCTGGATGTCCTGCATGGTCCTAGCCTGCAGGTTACTTTGGCCACCCTCTTGGGAAAGCTGCTGGGACAGACCCACCCCACAGAGTGTTCATCCACACCAGCAGGCACAGCAGGAATCACCGACACATCTTTGGTGAAAGGTCACGAGCACAGCATTTGACTTCTGCCAACTTTTCCCCTAAGACTCTAGCTCCACACAAACCTCCACACACTTGCTTTCATTGGACCTACACAGAAATCCTTACTTTCCCCCTTTCTTTCATGTCCTGAGTTCTTTAGCACCACACAAAGATGATTTATATGCTATTCTAAGTCATTCAAATCCAACGGAGCCTTTCCTACCTGTAAAGATCATGTCCCACAATAGGGCTCTGTAGAGCCCCTAAGTTCCCAGACTAGTCCCAAGGTCCCTGCTGAGTCAACTTCTTCCTCAACTCTCCAGTGAATAGGGTCCCATTTGGCCTGGTGAACTGCATTGCACACTACCCGGCTCTGACCTGGTGAACTACCCATGGCCACACCACCTCTCCCATGCCTGATTTCCTCAGTAACATCCTCCCTCTATCGTCCTCCCATCTCCTACACCGGGGGACCTCAGTCAGTGACGATCGAGGCAGTGATGACCATCCCCAATGACTTCTATAAGCCAGTCCTTTAGAAGCTGATCATTCTCAACAGCTCTTAGATTCTGCAGCCTTTGTCTCAAGGAAGGAAGAACAGAATGTCATTCAGTCCCTGCTTTCATGGCATTCAGACTGATCCCATCCCCACACCCAATACCCACAGCCTTGCAAGGCAAGCTGTGATGAGAGGCGCTTTTAAGACAGGGTTTCTCTGTGTAACAGCCCTGGCTGTCCTGGAACTCACTCTGTAGACCAGGCTGGCCTTGAACTCACAGAGATCCACCTGCCTCTGCCTCCCAAATGCTGGGATTAAAGGCGTGTGCCATCACTGCCTGGCCTTTTTCATTGCTTTTTAATTTTTTTTTGATAATTTATTTTAAATTTAATTACATTTGAAATTTTATTTTTATTTTATGTGTATGAATGTTTTGACAGTATGTTTTTATATTGTACCGTATGTGTGCCTGGAGCCTGCTGAGGTCAGAAGAGGACATTGGATACCCTGGACCTGGAGTTACAGTTGTGAACCCCCAGGTGGGTGCTGGTAACCAAACCCTGGTCCTCTGCAAGAGCAATAAGTGTTCTTCACTGCTAATCCATCTCTCCAGCCCCTCTACTTTTTTAAAAAGTCCTCCCTGGTTCAGGCATTTCAGATGCAGAATATTCAAGGGTAGGTTTTTCTGTATTGAGCATAATTAAGGACCCCCCAATCTAAATGCTGAGTCGTTGATTTTCCTTGGGTCTGAGGGGTGTCTTCTGTGACTTCTAGCTTGCTCTCTCCCTTCCCCACTAATTCTCCCAGGAGGAGCACTTTAGCAGAGTTCACTTGTACTGCCTTTCCATTGCGCCACCCCCAGTCATAGGAAGCAGAGCCAATGCTTTCAGCACATTTTATCTCCCCACTTTTGGAGCAGCCCAGAGGCATCCATGGATCTTTCCCCATGATTCCTGCCTTACCTAATCAAACTATTTCTGCACAGACCGATGAGTCTCAGTTTCATATCTTTTGTTTGTTTGTTTGTTTTCTTTTCCGGGACACGGTTTCACTGCATAGCCCTGGCCATCCTGGAACTCGCTCTGTAGACCAGGCTGACCCCGAACTCACAGAGATCCTCCTGCCTCCACCTCCACTTTCTGAGTGCTGGGATTAAGGGTGTACACCACCACTGCCTGGCTCTGTTTCATATCTTATCTGTTCTACATCAAAGGCCACACAAGCAATACCACAACTTGCTCATCATCCTGCCCCTTATTGTCTTAGGGTCACAATTATTGTGATGAAACGCCATGACCAAAAGCAGCTTGGGGAAGAAAGGGTTTGTTTCGCTCACAAGTAGTCCACAGTTCATCATCAAAATTAGTGAGGTAAGGAACTCAATCAAGCATGGCAGAAACCTGGAGGTAGGAGCTGATGCAGAGGCCCTTGAGGGCTACTCTTTACTGGTTTGTTCCCTCTGACTTTCTCAGCCTGCTTTTTTATAGAACCCAGAACCACTGTAGCCACACCCACAATGTACTGGGCCTTCCTACATCAATCACTAAGAAAATGTCCTACAAACCTACAACCCAATTTTTTGTTTGTTTGTTTTGTTTTGTTTTTCGAGACGGGGTTTCTCAGTAGCTACAGAGCCAGCCGAGCCAGCCCTAGAACTAGCTCTTGTAGACCAGGTTGGCCTCGAACTCACAGAGATCCACCTGCCTCTGCCTCCTGAGTGCTGAGATTGTGCAGCACCACTGCCTGGTTTACAGCCCAATTTTAAGAAGGTATTTTTTTCAATTGAGGCTCCCTTCTCTCAGATGATTCTAGCATGTATCAAGCTGACTTAAAACTAGCCAGCATACTTACATACTATTTTAGAGACTGTAATATAGCTTCTATTCCATCAGGAGTTTGGGAGCATCTTCACATTGATTAAGAGGACATGCCCAGTGGTGGTGGTGGTGCACACCTTTAATCCCAGCACTCAGGAGGCAGAGGCAGGCGGATCTCTGTGAGTTGAGGCCAGCCTGGTCTTCAGAACATGTTCCAGGACAGACAGGGCTATACAGAGAAATCCTGTCTTGAAAAACTCAAAAAAAAAAAAAAAGAAAGAAAGAAAGAAAGAGAAAAAAGAGAAGAAAGACCGCTGTCCTCACATTACAGTTTAGGCTGTCCGGAGATCCATATATATCACAGACTGGCCTTAAACCTGTGGTAACACTCCTGCCTTAGCCTTCTAAGCATTGCGATTACAGGTGTGAGCCACCATGCCTCGCTTATCCTTTCTTTCTAGTTCAATATTGTATCATCCTAAAGCAACCTCCACCGCAGCGCAGAGGCAGGCTGCCCCATGCAACATAGAGTAAAATGGCCCCCTCAAGATTGCTCCCCATTTCCCACAGTTCACTCTCAGATGGTTTAGGTTTAGTTATGTGTCTAACCCCTTCTTCTTCCTCTTGTGAGACTATTCCTGGGGATATTTAAGCAAATGTCTACTCACCCTATATTTGAGAATGATAACAGATCAAGGTACAGATACTACCCAAGTCCAATTCAGTTTTATTGTTGTTACTCACAGGAGCAGAAATTACTCAAAAACAGCTGTATCTCTAAAGACACAAAATCTGGGGACCCGGGAGACACCGCACAGCCCGCAAGGAGCTCAACAGGCTGGAAAACATCCTTTGCAGGTGGCTTGGTTGGTCTGAGCCTCTTCCAGGAGGCCCTGCTGGTCTTTGTGTCTTCTGGGTCTCTGCTTCTTCCAGGCAGCTGGGGTTGTGAGATGGACAGTCTTCACTGATGATAAACTTCCCCTCTGTAAGGAAACTGGTAGGTTTTGGGGGACTCCTGAAGCTATTCTGAGTTGTTTGCCTAATGAGCTTCCCTGGAGGATGGGATGATAGCATCCCCATAGCAAGAACTGCTTCCGTTCCTCCCAAACTCATTGTCAATGCTGTTCTGCCTAGGTGGACGGTAAGTGCTGTGTGATTTCTCTTTGACAGCACTATCCTCTGAGCCAAACTGCCACCATCTTTACCAGCTCTAGTTGTGCTTGTTGACTGCTGACGTTCCTTTATAGAAGGAGGGGGTAGAGAGGATCCTGAGACACTCACCTGAACAGCCAACCACTCTTCCCGACCAGATGTATGAATTCTCCAGCTACAGGAGGCCTGGGGTCTCAAAAGGGGTTAGGGTCCATAGGTTGAAAAGGACAAGAGAGGGAACTCAATCTGTGCAAGCTATGGGAAAGCCATCACCCATGAGGGGGTGGGGTGCAGACTTTCCAGTGTGGATGCTCTGGGTTCAGCTCATGCTCTTATCAGTAACTTCTTAGCCAGGCTCTGTAAGAAAACCCAATAATGCCAGGTGCTCAGGGTGCACGCCTTTAATCCCATTACTTGGGAGGCAGAGGCAGGCAGATCTCTGTGAGTTGCAGGTCAGCATGGTCTACAGAGTGAGTTCCAGGACAGCCAAGACTACACAGAGAAACCTTGTCTGGAAAAAAAAGAAGGAAGGAAGGAAGGAAGGAAGGAAGGAAGGAAGGAAGGAAGGAAGGAAAGGAAAGGAAAGGAAGAAAGGAAGCAGAATCAAACTAGTTTGTCCCTGGGACCTTAGAGGGTAGATGCTGACTAGTGAGGGGGTGCCTGCGGGTGTCATACAGGGAAGGGAACCACAGGACGAGATAAGATGAAAAGTCAGTGCACTTTTCATCAACTCAAGGTGATAATTCTCTCAACAGATGTGAGCAAACATCTACTTACCCCAAATAGGGCAATGATAACAGACCAAAGGGGCAATCCCATTCAAGTTCAACTTGGCAAACCAGTAAGTTATTGCTTTTCCACGAGCATGGGTGACTCAAACAGTTGATTCACCAGCAATGCACAGATGACGACGGCCTGAAAGCCACACAGGTGGAGTATCCCTTTAGTCAGCCTACCCCTCCAGCACAGTGGTTCTCAACCTTCCCCATGCTGTGATCCTTTAGTACAGTTCCTCATGTTGTGGTACCCCGCAACCAAAAAATTATCTTCCTTTTCCGAGACAGGGTTTCTTTATAGCTTTGGAGCCTGTGCTGGAACTAGCTCTTGTGGACCAGGCTGGCCAAAAAATTATTTTAATTGCTACTTCATAACTGTAATTTTACTACTGTTTTAATTTTTTTTTTCCCCAGACAGGGTTTCTCTGTGGTTTTGGAGCCTGTCCTGGAACTAGCTCTGTAGATCAGGCAGGCTGGTCTCGAAATCATAGAGATCCGCCTGCCTCTGCCTCCCGAGTGCTGGGATTAAAGGCATGCACCACCATTGCCCGGCTTTACTACTGTTTTGAATTGTAATGTAAATATCTGTGTTTTCTGATGGTCTTAGGTGACTCCCACAGGTCATGACCCACAGGTTGAGAACTGCTGCTCTCATCCTTTCTGAGACAATGCAGCTGGCTGAGGCAGAGGGGACAGTGACCAGCTATGAGATCAAGTGAGGATCTCAATGTTTGGTTGGAACCTCCAGCTCACTACTATTTGATCCGAAAAGCCCCATTCCTCTCTCTCTCTCTCTCTCTCTCTCTCTCTCTGTCTCTCTCTCTCTCTAAACCCCACCTACTCAGAGTCTCCGAACAAAAAAAAGGCACGAAAAAGTCCCGTTCTGCATTTTGGGCGGCTACAGCAGTTTCCTCCCCTGAAGTTGACAGTCGCCAAAGTTCCTACCAAAGTGGTCAGCTTTTGACCACACTTGGGCACAAATCCAGTCACATCACAATGACGCATCATCAGCCCTCACCTACAACCTATACAATCTACCTGCTTTAGTTCTGGCGGGTGGCTTCTCTGCCCTCCATCTCTGGGACTGGAGAACCCCCATCGGGAAGACGCTTTGTTCAAATAAACCTGTTGTTACACTTTTTGTTTTTTTGTTTTTTTTTTTTTTTGGTTTTTCGAGACAGGGTTTCTCTGTAGCTTTGGAGCCTGTCCTGGAACTCCCTTGGTAGACCAGGCTGGCC
>NC_022015.1:34105342-34128573 GCF_000317375.1 Microtus ochrogaster
AAAAAAAAAAAAAAACCTAAAAAAAAAAAAGATAGATAAATAGATAGAAAAGAATGTAGTTATATGAGAGTAGACAGCTGCACCAGAGTGAACCTCTGCCTCAGGAAGAAGAGCCAACACAGAACCTCCTAAACTCATCTGCTCAGCAGGCTATAGTCAACTCACATGCTGCTACCTGGAAGTCCTGGGAACGGTGGTGGGGTGGGGGATGGTAGGGAGGATGCTGCAAACCAGAGTCTTTGATGTGAAGCCTGGATTCTGAACATTATCATCCCCAGTTCTTTAGTTCCCCCTTTTCAGAGAGACTCAAGCATTGGGTGGCTGGTGACCCATTTCCTAATGCTGATGAAGAAAGTCTTCCTCTTTTCTGCAACACTTACCTCCCTCTCCTTAATTAGCGGGCTGGAACAGGTGATAGAGCAGAGCCAGTTGGGGCTGCTGCAGCCCAGGCCCTAAGACTCCGACTACAGCACAGCAGAGAGCCACCACCAGGGTTCACAGGGAAGCTCCAAGCCCAATTGCTCCAGGCAATTGGCACCCACCCTGCAAGGTGAAGACAAGCCTCAAGCTCTTCTTGGTCACAAGCTGGAGCCCTGGCTATGACTCCATACACCTGGTCAGTCAGGCCATAGAGCAGTGACCTTTTAAATGCTGTGACCCTTCAATACAGTTCTTCACATTGTATTGACCCCGGATCATAAAATTATTTTTGTTGCTACTTCATGGCTTTAATTTTTCTATTGTTATGAATCGGGGTTTGTTTTGTTTTGTTTTTCGAGACAGGGTTTCTTTGTGTAACAGCCCTGGCTGACCTGGAACTCACTTTGTAGGCCAGGCTAGCCTCAGACTCACAGAGATCCACCTGTGTCTGCCTTCCAAATGCTGGGATTAAAGGTGTGCGCCACCACTGCCCGGCTACTGTTCTGGACTGTAATGTAAAGATCTGATATGCAGGATATGTGACCCTGTGAAAGGGTCGTTTGATCCCCCAAAAGGAGTCATCGTGATTCATACGTTGAGAACCTCTACCCTAAAGGCAGCTTCTGTGACCCCCTAGTGCATTAAGTCCATCTTCAGTGAACTTAAATGGAGTCAACTGAAGCCAAGTATGGTGGCCGATGCCCGAAATCTTAGTACTTGGTAGGCAGGGGCAGGAAGATCAGGAGTTCAAGGCCAGTTCCCTCACCTGGTCTTAACCCCTCCCCCATTTTTTAAAGGATACTGAGAAAACTGGCTGTGTGCTGGTTACTATTTTTGTCAACTTGACACAAGCTGGAGTTATCCAGGAAGAGGGAACCTCAGTTGAGAAAATGCTTCCTCCAGCAGATTAGCCTGGAGGAACGTCTGTGAGGCAAATCAGGAACTCCCTGTGCAGGATGTGCTGGCCTTAAACTCACAGAGATCCCCCCGACTGTGGATTAAAGGTATGAGCCACCACAGCCCAATTTTCTTAGTTAATGACTGATATAGGAGGGCCAGACCCTGTGGGTACCAACCTTGGTTGGTTCTGCATCAAACAAGAACAAGAACAAGAATAGAGACTGAGGGTTGGAGGGGTGGCTCAAGCCCACAACCAAAACAAGGAAGTAGCAAGGGAAGCAAGCCAGAAAGCAGTCTTTCTCCAGGTCCTTTCTTGAGTTCTTACCTTGACTGAGTGACAGACTGTTAGTGGAAGTGTTAAGATGCAATCAGCCTCGCCAAGTTGCTTTTGCTGTGGTGTTTATCATAGCAATAAACAGCAAACTAGGCCACACGGTAAACAAAATCTCGACAGAAAATACTCGACATAGGTGTCTCTGTGTGTAATAACTTGAGCCAGCATATCAAAGAGCTGCAAATCAATAATGAGGGAGAATACCCTAAGAAGATTGTCCTGACGGTTCTTACTGTTGACTGAAGAGACCGCTCCCATGTCTGCCTTCTCAACCGGTTACTTATTCATTCGGGGCAGATTTCCAGAAGAGATGTAGAATCAAGGGCAAGGAAGGAATCACCCGGCAGCCTAAGGTCACACCAGAAACACTCTGTCTGGGAAGTAGGAACTGGTGCCTTTGCCAGAAGTAGGCCAGGCGGCCGCAAGCCTGTAGGATTCTCAGACTGCGAATCAGCTTGTCTGCTTGTAGGCAGGGGCTGCGCCGCGGCGGCCTTACCACGATAGGATGGGCGCACGGAGGGGCGCACTTCCCAGTCCCTAAACTGGGAGTAGTAGAGCGCTTCGAGGTCCCACAGCTGGAGAGGGATGCACCTCGAGGTTCCATTGCTGGGGAGGGCGCACCTATAGGGGACTATTAGCTGGAAGCAAGAGCGGACTCAGGGATTAGCATGACTCTGGAGAGTGGAGGACTTCAGAGTCTCATCCATCCGCAGTTTGGTGGGGTCTGAGGCTTAGAAGCACGCTGTCGGTTTATTCTAAGCTTCCGAGCTCTAGAGGACGACCGCGCCTGGGGCGCACCAGGACTCCACCCGCCCTGAACCGGTGGAAAATAACCAAGTACTAGTGAGGAAGAAAGCAAGGACAGCGACAAGGGGCGTGGCCTACAGCACTCGCCTCCAAGTACAAGGGCGGGGCTCGTCTCCAGGGGTGGGACCTCACTTAGCTTTGCCCCGATTGGCCAGGACACGCGGGGCATTGTGGGTCGCCGCGCTCCTGCTACTGCCTCAGCTGTGCTCGCCATGTCGGGGTCCCCGGTAAAGCGCCAGAGGATGGAGTCCACCCTGGACCAGCTCAAGCAGTTCACCACCGTGGTGGCCGACACGGGTGACTTCAATGGTGAGAGGACGCGGCGCATGCGCTCTGATGAGCTGCGGCGCCCCCAATTTTGGGATCAGGGCCGGTGTGGGTGCCTGGAGCAGGGCCTCGCGGTCGCTGGAGCCGGGACTGACGGGTCTGCTCAACTCAAGGTCCTAACCGGGCCTCCGGGCTATTGGTGACCCTGGGAGACCCTTGCGGGGCTCGGTGGCTCGAGGCGGTCTAAGGAACAGTCCCGCCGACCCTGGGTGTCCAGCCAACGCTAACCCAGGCTCAGCTTTGGAGCCTGTGCAGTCTGCAGGGCAGCACGACCTCCGTGGACCCCACCTGCTTTTGCAGCCTGTTGCATTGGCCTTCCAAGGTGGCAGCTGGTTACTGTCTGGCAACCCAGTATGGCTGGATTCCGACCATATGCACACACTAAATCAAATGGTTATTCTGTTGCCAAACCTCCTTTTCTTCTGAGACAGGGTTTCACAGTGTAGTCCAGGCTGGCCTTCCTGGTGATCCTTCTGTTTTAGCCTCTTAGTGCTGGATCAGGCAGGGCCACCACGCCCAGCTCCAGTGCTCAGATTTTCCGGGACTTGGAGAGAACTTGGAAGACTTAGGTAGAAAGGCTTGCCCTGCTAGTTTGCTCTCAGCCGTGTAGAGTGGAATAGCTGAGCTTGTTTCACATCTACTGTGGGAATGAGACTTTCGGGAAATGCTCAATAGGAGCCCGGTACAAAAGCGCCTTCTGCTCTTTTCTGCTTTCTCACGGTGACTTGAGAAACAGGCTTTAATTCCTCCTGAGTAAGTGCATTGTTTATCTCTCAGCGAGTCAGAGTGATTAGGCATATTTGGGCTGCTTAAATATAAAGGAAGGACAGACCTGTCATGGGTCTTGTAGCAAACCTGTCTGACTGATGTGTTTGTCAGAGAGCTTCCAGAAATCCCGCTGGGAGTTTTCACTGAGTGTAGTGAAGATCTCACAGCCTGATGTGTATGAAGAGCGCAGGAGCCAGGCATAGTGGCACATGCCTGCATGCAGGAAGCAGAGGCAGGCAAATCTATGTTTGAGGCCAGTTTGGTCTGCATAATTCCAGGCCAGCCAGGCTCCATAGTGAGACCCTGTCTCAAACAAAAGTACAATCATAGACAGTGTAGTTAAATACAAGTTAAATAATCATAAACACTGCATTAGATTTGAGGTCTGTACTGTGTGGTGAAGGTTCTTAACTTCTTGGGTGTCCCAGGCCCCTGAAAATAGAATCTGGACTCTCGTGCCCAGAACATAGAACATTTGCCCCCTTCATTTTCCACTGAACCTAAGGTTCTTTGGCCCTTAAAGCCCGTCTGTAGGGGTGGAATAGGGATCAAGCCCAGGGCATCACACCTACTAAAGCAGGTCCGTCATCACTGAGCTGTGCCTCCAGCAGCCTCTGGGCCTGCGGTTTTATCCTGTGCACCCTTCAGTGGGTTCACGCCTGAGCCAGCACCACGCCAGAGCACATTTTCCCCTACTTGTTATTTTGAAATAATTACAGACTCCCGAGGTGTTGCAAAAGTAGCCCATGCACCCTTTGCCCAGTTTCCCCAGCGATGTCCAAATCAGGAAGCAGGCACCAGTGAGCCATGCATTGTGCTGTCCGCAGATCAGGCCTGCAGCACTTTCATAACGCGGAGACTTAGATTAGCACTGTGAGAGTTAGCCTCTTCTTATCCCCAGAAGACTAATGGGCGTGGTGGTGTAGACCTGTAATGTAACCCCAGCACTGGGGAGGGCAGGAGTTTAAGGTTTTTAAAAAGAGTTAAGCAAGTTCATGTCCTCCTGGCTTTGCATCCGCTGTTCATGTTCACTTGGATAGCTGAGCTGACAGGGGCTCACTGGCTTTTCTAAATTCCTGGGTGGGGGAAACTAATATGTTTAAAGAGCTAATACAGTTTCGCATAATATACGTCCCCCCAAAAAACAAACAGGAGAGAAGAGCTGAAGCTAGTGTCGTGTCTGTCAGTGGGTTAGGATTAGTGCACCTCCTGCTGGCTGTGGGACAGTAGGACAAACTTGTGGCACGTGTTCCTCCAGTGTCCTCATATTTTCCTTCCAAGTCATTAAAAATCAACCTTTATGGGGGAACTGATTGTTCCGAGTTGCCTAGTTTTGTTTGGTGTTTGATGTTGTTGCTTGTTTTGTTTTGTTTCTAGATAGGGTATCGGTGTAGGCCTGGCTAGCCTGGAACTTACTATATAGACCAGGCTGGCCTCAAATTCTTGCTTATTGGTTTCATTTTAAACTTTACTATAAAAAGGTTGCAATTTACAAAAAAGAATTACACACCAATATGGTTTGATGGTTTGTTTTGCTTTGAGACAGAGTCTCACCATGAGCCCCTAGCTGATCTGGAACTCACTAAGTAGACCAAGCTGGCCCTAAACTCACGGAGATCCTCCTGTGTCTGCTTTCAGGGTGCGGGGGATTAAAGACATATGCCACCACACCTAGCTCGTGCTCTGGGCTTTTGAGACAGGGTCTTGCTCTGTAACCCAGCTTGGCCTTAGACTCTTAGAGCTAGTATTGTAGGCTTTGCCACTTGTGCCCAGCTCATGTGTGTGTGGTGTGGGTTACTGTCTTCACACGGAAGCCAGCCTCTCTGGAGCTGCTGTGAGCAGTCCCTGCGATCCACTTGGGCACTCTTTCCCATCTCAGGTGAAAGCTGCATCTGGTCACTATGACAAAATACCGGAGAGAAAGCTAGAGGGAGGGATGATTTGTTTGGACCCACAGTTTCTAAGGTTTCAGTCTGTTGTGTTGGAGAGGTCACAGGTAAAGCAGAGCAGCTCCCCTCAGGGCAAACAAGAAGCAGGGAGACAGTGCCTATGCTAGCAGGCTGTCTCCTCTTATCCCATGGGTCTTCACGGGACTATCTCCCTTGTTAATCCTCCTGGAAGCACAGACAAGCCCAGAGGTAGTGTAGATCTAGATGCTTGGTCCAGTTCAGCTGACAACAAGATTAACTGTGCCGCCTGCTTCTGGAATGTATTTACCTAGCCATTGATGAGTACAAGCCCCAGGATGCCACCACCAACCCATCCCTGATCCTGGCTGCAGCACAGATGCCTACCTACCAAGAGCTGGTGGAGGAGGCCATCGCCTACGGCAAGAAGCTGGGTGGGTGAGTATGGGTGATGGAGAGCCGTGGCTCCCACTCCTCAAAGTGACCATGTTTCCTTCCCAGTCCAACACCATTTTTTGTTCACTGAGGTGATTTGCATGGAATAAATCACTCTCCCTGGCTATGTGGCTCCAGGGCTGGCCAGTGTGAACACCCCAGGTGAGATGTGGATCACTGCTGGTCTTCCAGGCTCCTGTCTCTGATGGGCTCTGTAGCTCTACAGCTGTGCTGTGCCTGCTGGTTGTCATTACTTTCTTTCTATTTTTTTTTGTCTTTGTTTTTTGTTTTTTTATGAGACAAGGTTTCTATATAATCATGGCTGTCTGGAACACACTATGTAGACCAGGCTAGCCTCACAGATTTACCTGCCTCTGCCTCTTGAGTGCTGATATTAAAGGAATGTACCACCTCGCCCAGATGTCATTACTTTTTTTTTTTTCCCCCGAGACAGGATTTGGATTTCTCTGTATAACAGCCCTAGCTATTCTGGAACTCTCTGGCCTCGAACTCAAAGAGATCGTCTGCCTCTTCCTCCCAAGTGCTGGGATTAAAGGCATGTGCCACCATTGCCCGACTGTCATTACCTTTTAACAGCAGACTAATGAATTTTAATAAATTGTGCATTAGTGCAACCATCACTGCAGTCTCTGATCCTCCTTCTACCTCCTTGTCTATGTCCTCAGTTTCTTTCTTGTTTGTATGAGACAAGGTATTCCTGTGTAGCCAGGCTGCTCTTCAGTGTGCCAGCCCATGTGCTCAGACAACATTGTGCACCACTGTGCTGTCCTCCGATCTTCTTGTTCTTATAGTTTTACCTCTTCCACATTATCACACAGATCATAAATGTATAGTCCTTTTCTATATAGTAATTGTCATATTTTTTAATTTATTTATTATGTATACAATATTCTGTCTATGCGTATGCCTGCAGGCCAGAAGAGGGCACCAGATCTCATTACAGATGGTTGTGAGCCACCATGTGGTTGCTGGGAATTGAACTCAGGACCTTGGGAAGAGCAGGCAATGCTCTTAACCACTGAGCCATCTCTCCAGCCCCAGTAATTGTAATATTTATGAGAGATATGGTGTGATAATTTTATAGTGTGTAGTCAAATCAGCATCTAACTCTCCTTTTTTGGAGATATCCATCCTTCTTTCCTTCCTTCCTTCTTTCTGGTTTTTTTTTTTTTTTTTTTTTTTGAGACAGAGTTATCTCCTTAGCTTTGGAGCCTGTCCTGAAACTCTATAGACCAGGCTGACCTCGAACTCACAGAGATCCACCCATCTCTTCCTCCCAAGTGCTGGGATTAAAAGCCTGTGTCTTCGCTGCCTGGCTTGGGGGTATTATTTTTTGGGGTTACATAAAAATTATTTTTATGCTGGGGTGATGGTGTACACCTTTAATCCGAACACTTGGGAGGCAGAGGCAGGTGGATCTCTGAGTTTGAGGCCAGCCTGGTTTACACAGTGAGTTCTATAACAGCCAGAGCTACACAAAGAAACTCTGTCTTGGAAAACTAAAAGAAAAAGTTCTGAAGATGGTGGTGGTGTGATTCCCAACAGTATAATTTAACACTGTTGAACTATAAACTTAAAATGGTAAAGATGGCATGTTTTATGGGTTTTTCATTGTAATATAAAATAGTGCCTGCCTGCCTTCCTTCCTTCCTTCCCCAAGCTGGCCTCAAACTTGGAACCTTCCTGTTCCACCCTGCAAGCGTGCTGAAGTTAGTAGCTCTATGAGTTTGAGTCCAGACTGGTCTATATAGTGAGTTTCAGGACAGTCTGGCTTTATATAGAGACCCTGTCTCAAACGGAACAAAACAGAAACAAGTAGCATTTGCTCTCATGCCCGTGGGGGGAGGCTGAAGGGAGAGAAATTTGGCAAAAGAGTCAGAACTAGTCTCATAGGTTCCCCAAAGCCTTCAAAAGTTTCTAACACAACTTCCCTGTGAATTTCAGGCCACAAGAGGAACAGATTAAAAATGCTATTGATAAACTTTTTGTGCTGTTTGGAGCAGAAATACTAAAGAAGATTCCAGGCCGTGTATCCACAGAAGTGGATGCAAGGTAGGTGGGGCTAGGGTAGGGAGGCAGCAGGTATCCTGGTGACGTCAGTGGCTGAAGAGGTAGTTTGCTCCTGGTATTCTCTACACTCATTCAGTGGTGTGTCATACGTTACACTGGAAGACTGTACAGAACTGGTGCTCTCTGACTGATGGCTGATCTTGAGTCTTGTGTTTTGTGAAAATTTCTGTGACATTGGGCTTTGTGCATAATAGGCAAGGGCTCTGCCAACTCAGCAGAACTCTGATCCCCTTTTTTCTGTTTGGTTTGACTTTTTATTTATTTATTTTTAAGACCAAAGTTTCTTTTTCAAAGTTTTTTTTATTTTATTTTATGTGTACGAGTGTTTGCCTGTATGTATGTATACCACCTATGTGTCTGTGGAGGTCAGAAGAGGGCATCAGATCCTCTGGGACTGAAGTTACATAAGGTTGTAAGCTACCCTATTGGTTCTAGAAACCAAACCTGGGTCCTCTGCAAGAGCAGCAAGTGCTCTTAACCACTGAGCAGTCTCTCCAGCCTGAAGGCAGTGTCACTTATAGCACAGGCTGACCTTGAACTCCAAATTCTCCTGTCTCGTCTTCTGAGTGCTGGTTACAGGGGTTTGCTGCCAGGAGTGCTTCTAAAATTGGGTTTCAAGTTGCACTGAGTCCAGAGTAGGGGGTGGGACGGGTTTGTCCAGTGAGCCACATGGCTACAGAATGCCCCATTTCTGATATGCTCCCGTGGTGGGTGTGCTGTGATCTGAGTACCTGCAATACCCTTGCTTTTACAGGCTTTCCTTTGATAAGGATGCAATGGTAGCCCGAGCCAGGCGCCTCATTGAGCTTTACAAAGAAGCTGGGATCAGCAAGGACAGAATTCTCATCAAGTTATCCTCAACCTGGGAGGGAATTCAGGCTGGAAAGTAAGTATTCCTTGCATGAAGGCAGTTTCTGATTCTGATTCTCTTCCTAAGCAGTAGACACCAGTTTCTAGGGGTCAGAGTTGTTTTGGAACAGTGAAGCCAAAATTTACATAAGTTTTGAAGAAACTAATTGCAGAATGGTAAAAACAGTCACAGTCTTCTGTGATGCCTCCCCTAGAAGTTGTCACTCCTGACCATTCTAGGGAACCTGGGCAGCAGATTCATTTCCTCTTTGCCCAGGTTTGCTCTTTCCCCACCTAGAACCACTGGTTTTTCTTCTGGATTTGCTTGCTCTGGACATCTCATATAAGTAGAGTCAGATCATGCATGAACTATCATGTCTGACTCATTCAACGTGTTCTAATGTCTATGCCTTGTTTCCTGACTGGACTTTCTTCTATTGGTGGGTGTATTGTGTCTTTGCTTTGTCTCGTGTTGGGCACTGGGGTCTGTTGAGAATAATGGTATGAACACAGGCTTATGTACATTTTGGTATGGGCATAGGTTTTTTGTTGACAGAGGATTCTTTCTCAACCAGTCCCACAGCTGTTCAGTAGCAAAGAAACACAGAGGCTTATATTAATTATAAACTGGTAGCTCAGGCTTCTTATTAACTCTTACATCTAAATTAACCCATAATTCTTTACTGTGTTAGCCATGTGGCCTGGTACCTTTTATCAGTAAAGCGTTCTCATCTTGTGTCCTCTTACATCTAGGTGACAAGTGCAGACTGAGCCTTTCCTCTTCACAGAATTCTCCTATTCTGGTCACCCTGCCTATACTTACTGCCTAGCTATTGGCCAATCAGAGTTTTATTAAACCAATACAAGTGACAAATCTTTACACAGGATACAAGACCATTGTCCTTTTTTTTTTTTTTTTTTTTTCCTGAGACAGGGTTTCTCTGTGGCTTTGGAGCCTGTCCTGGAACTAGCTCTGTAGACCAGGCTGGTCTGGAACTCACAGAGATCCACCTGTCTCTGCCTCCCAAGTGCTGGGATTAAAGGCATGCGCCACCACCGCCCGGCCTGTCTATTTTTTTTTTTTTTTGCAAATAAATATTTATTTATTCATTATGTATACAATATTCTTTCTGCGTTTATGCCTGAAGACCAGAAGAGGGCACCAGACCTCATTACAGATAATTGTCAGCCACCATGTGGTTGCTGGGAATTGAACTCAGGACCTTTGGAAGAGCAGGCAATGCTCTTAACCTCTGAGCCATCTCTCCAGCCCCGGGTGCTGATAATCTTATGGGGACCTAAAGAAAATTTAGGATTATGGTCAAGTCCTGACTGGAATATTCTATGAGGCTTGATCATCTCAACCAACAGTCTTATGGCTGTTCTGGATGTAGAACTCAGAGGAAACTCCAACAGAGATCCTCTGAAACATTGGATCATGTGGGCCATCCGCTCCTTCCAGAGATTTTTTTCAGGGGGGTCTTCCTTGATCAAATCTGAGTTTTCTTAACCCGGAATGCAGCCTCTCATTTTCTGTGGAAACAAAAGCAAAACCTCTTCTCCAAAGTAACATATCTTTTTACTTAAATTTTGAAGTCAAGACATTTTCAAAATACATATGTTGGATTAATCCAGCAGCATTTATGATAAAATGCTTTTTAGTAGCTGTTGCTCCTTCCTCAGCCATGGAACAATTCAAAGACATCACAGTAACATACAGTATCCAGACTCTCTGTATTTTCCATCTTTACATGGCTTCATTTTAAACTTTTTATTTTTGTTGAGGCAGGGTTTCTTTGTGTATCTTTGGCTGTCCTAGAACTCCCAGAGATCTGCCTGCCTCTGCCTCCTGAGTGCTGGGATTAAAGGAGTGCACAACCACCTCCCCGCTTAAGCTTGTTCTTAATGTACTGCCCTCCTCTTAAGAAGCTGAAGGCTCTTGGGGAGCAGCAGGTCCAGAGCTCAGCCTGAGGTGGCACTCAGCATTGCCCCTGCCATCTTGTCCACAGGGAGCTGGAGGAGCAGCATGGCATCCACTGCAACATGACGCTGCTCTTCTCCTTCGCCCAGGCTGTGGCCTGCGCTGAAGCGGGTGTGACGCTCATCTCTCCCTTTGTGGGGCGCATCCTTGACTGGCATGTGGCAAACACAGACAAGAAATCCTATGAACCCCAGGAGGACCCTGGTGAGCTATATTTTAAGATCATGGGGCAGGGGACCTGCTGTGTTGACGAGCAGGGCTGGAGACAAGGTCAGGGTGGGGTCAGACAGCAGCTCAGGGCAGCTCTAGGGAACATGCCTATGTCTCCTCCAGGGGTAAAGAGTGTCACCAAAATCTATAACTACTACAAGAAGTTTGGCTACAAGACCATTGTCATGGGCGCCTCCTTCCGCAACACTGGTGAGATCAAAGCACTGGCAGGCTGTGATTTCCTCACCATCTCACCCAAGCTCCTGGGGGAGCTGCTCAAGGATAACACCAAGCTGGCACCTGTGCTTTCCGTCAAAGCGGGTAAGGCCAAGGGGCCATAAGGACCTCTGTGTGGGCGGAGCTAAGGCCTGACCCTGATGGGAGATACTCAGCCTAGGCTGAGGGACAGTTATGAGTCGAAGGGTAAGGCAGGCATGGAGAGCTGTGGTATCCTCCAGCCCAGACCAGTGACTTGGAGAAGATACATCTGGACGAGAAGGCCTTCCGTTGGCTTCACAATGAGGACCAAATGGCTGTGGAGAAGCTCTCCGACGGGATCCGAAAGTTTGCTGCTGATGCCATCAAGTTAGAGCGGATGCTCAAGGTGAATTCCTGTGTGGGTTGGGCCTTTTCTCCTTCACCCAGGGGCAAAGTTGGAGCAGAGGTGAAACCTACTGCAGGAGCCCGGCATAGTTAGCACACACCTATAGTCTCATTCTGGAGAGTGAGGCAAGAGGATCACAGACTCAATGGCCTGGGCCAGGAATGCTAGTACATGCCTTTAGTTCAAGCACTTGACAGTGGCGCACGCCTTTAATCCCAGCACTCTGGAGGCAGAGGCAGGCGGATCTCTGTGAGTTCGAGACCAGCCTGGTCTACAGAGCCAGTTCCAGGACAGGCTCCAAAGCCACAGAGAAACCTGTCTCGAAAAAACAAAACAAAAAACAACAACAACAAAAAAAAGCAAGGCAGAAATGGCACATGCCTTTAATCCTAACACTTGGGAGACCTAGGCAGATGGATCTCTGTGACTTCTAAGCCAGCCTGGTCTACAGAGTAAGTTCCAAAACATCCAAGGATACACAGAGAAACACAAAACCAAACAAAAAACTATGTATCTATATAGATATACACACACACACAATACAGATAGATAAATGTGTGTATGTGGGTTTATTTTTCTGGTAGACCATGGGTCCCAGCTGGTTGCTGAAGCCATATTGGGACTTTGGTGGGTCGTATGGGGACAGTCCAGACAGAGTGAGGGGCTGACATGACTCCACCTCTGGTCCCTTCCAGGAACGAATGTTCAGTGCTGAGAATGGAAAATAGTGCATCACATCACCTGAGGCTGGACCCCAGACCTGCACCGCCGTTGAACTGGGTCCTGATTGCACATGGCTTGTGATGAATCTTGCATTTTTCAGTGATTGGAGAAGGGATGGATTATAGGTTTCTGATTTTATGTGAAATTTTATCTAATTCATTAAAGCAACGGCTTTTCCTATGTTGTGCTTCATTTTACCATCTTTGTCGCCCTCCACTTGAGTACCAGTGGCCCCAGTATTGGCTGTGACTGAGGCGGAGCTTGGAGATGAACCCCAGGCTATCAGCATGATCCAGGCAACTGTGGCCCTCACCCTCATCTTTCTAAGCTCCACTGGACCACAGCTGGGATGCGAGATGGCAGAGGTCTCTGACTTTTGGTGGCAAGATTATACAATAACACCCTCTGTACCCGGTGTCCCTGTGCCCTGCCTAGATTTTAGGGTGTGCTAGCAGAGTCAGAAGACAAATGGTGGGCTCTGCTCCTGGGAGGTAGCAGCTGAACATAGTGTTCAGAGCCAGGCTTGCCCACTGCCCAAGAGTAAGTCCAGCAGTTTATTTCTCCCATCTAGGTGCTCTGCCTGGTGTAGCCAGGTTCTAAAGGGCACTGGTACCAACTTACGGGGACCACATAGTATACAACAGCAGCTTTGAAAGGGCACGGAAGCATATGCCTATAATCCTGGTACCTGGAGGGCAGCAACTAGGTTGTCCACATCTGAGGACAGCCTAATATACTTAGTGAGTTCTGGGACTACTTAGAAACCCTGTCTTCATCCAAAATAAAAGCTGAGTGGTGGCGGCCCATGCTTTTAATCCCGGCATTTAGGAGGCAGAGGCAGGTGGAAGCTCTGATGAGAAGGACCCCTATGGAGCAACTTCCCAGGTCCATTCCCCCAAATTCCCACCATGAGCAGCTCTAGGGCTAAGTACCTGCCTGGGCTTAACTCATCCTGGATGGTGAAGTGGGGAGCAACTTCTGCAACCCAGCACAGCTAGGTTCACACTTTCCCTGATCAAGACCCACAGTATTCTACCACTTCCTGCCAGAAGACAGGGCCTGAGGGAGCAATGCTGACCTCAAGGCTGACCTGCTTCAGCACGTAGTAGGCAGAGACTTGTGCCCATACCACACCAACCTCCTCACCCTTTGGGCTTGCAATAGTGTGTCCTAAAAGGAGATCAGGGTTTTGAGTCTTTCCCACCTGGGGCTCCAGGGATACTGGCCAATCATGCATATTCCATAAGCCCTTTTTTGTGTTCTTTTGAGACAGGGTCTCTGTACATGGCCTGGCTGTCTTGTAACGTACTATGCCTCTGCTGGGCAACCATCTGTAATGATATCTGGTGTGGAGTGCGGGCATACATGCAGGCAGAATACTGTATGCATATACAAAAAACAAAAAACAGCTGGGCAGCCGGGCAGTGGTGGCGCACGCCTTTAATCCCAGCACTCGGGAGGCAGAGCAGAGGCAGGCGGATCTCTGTGAGTTCGAGGCCAGCCTGGTCTACAAGAGTTAGTTCCAGGACAGGAACCAAAAGCTACGGAGAAACCCTGTCTCGAAAAATCAAAATAAAATAAAATAAAATAAAATAAAAAAAATAAAAAGGGTGCACCACCACATACAGCTTTGTATCAGAATTCATGGCCAATTACTTGACTGAACTGGTGATATTCCATTATAAAGAAACCACTAGCTGGGTATGGTGGCAAACACCTTTAATCCCAGTCCTCAAGAGACAGAAGCAGGTGATCTGAGTTCAAGGCCAGCCTGGTCTACAGAGCTTCAGGATAGTCTGGACAGAGAAACCCTGTCTTGAATGAATAAGTCTGTATGATGTGTGTATGTGAGTGGACATGCACATCAGGGTAGCATAATTTCAAGAGTCGGTGTGTTCCTCCCACTGTGGTACTTTCACTGGCTGAGCCACTTGGTCAGTCCCTTTTCATTCTTTTTTTTTTTTTTTTCAAGACAGTTTCTCTGTATAGATTTGGAGCCTGTTCTGGAACACAGTAGATCAGGCTGGCCTTGAACTCCGAAATCTGCTTGCCTCTGCTTCCCAAGTGCTGGGTTACCCGCCCGGCGGCCCCATTTTAATTAATTCTGCTAGCAACATATGTGTAAGGTTTCGTTTCTCTTGAGTAGTTATAAATGTGCTTATGAACATACCCTGAGCTCAGCTGCCACTTTTCCAGGGATTTGTTCATTTTCTCTTCTCCATCTTCTCCAGCTTGCTGTCCCCTCCTCCACCTAGGACTGGGTACCCTTGGAACAGAAGTCTGGCACAAACAGAGCCCACCTCACCTGCTACAGCTATGTAATGTCTCAGTATAGAATACGGGTGGTGGCAGCATACGCCTTTAATCCCAGCAGAGGCAGGCTAAGTTTGCGGATAGCCAAGGCAACACAGAAACCCTGTCTAGAGAGAGAGAGAGGACAAACATGACACTCATAGAGAGCCAGCCAATTAGAAGAAACTCTCAAACCCCATCAGCATGGTATCACCTCCCAGTGTCTGAAGCTGTCCCCTAATTCATGATAAAACATCGTCTCTGAGGTGACGGTGTTAAATGGGACTTTGGCTTCATGAAGCAATTAGTAACTTCTGAAAAGGTTCCAGAAAACACCTACCTCTTCCGACCCGGTAAGAAGCAAAGAGGTCTGAGCCAGGAAACCCTTACCAGACACACCTAGTTCACTATGCTTGGACTTGAAGCTTCAAAATGTGTGTGAAATATGTTGTTTACAGATCACCCAGCCTGTGACTGAACCAGCCAAGCCACAAGCCTCAGGTTTTAAGGCTTTGTCCAGGAATATCCATCATTACATAGTATTGATGGCAGAAGAGGGCAGTGCAAGGCCAGGGAGGATCCAGGACAGGTGGGCTCTCTTGCTGCTTTCTTTCACGTGTTCTGGACTTCCCTCATTAAAGGTTATTAACCGCCAAAAGGTATTCCTCCAGGTCTCTGGCACTGGTGCTACTCTGGGCAAAAGTTAAGTGAAGAGGGAAATTAAGAGGTCCAAGTTACTAAGGCTAGAAGGCTACTGACTGGAAGCTACCGTCCTGGCCAGGGGCCCCAGGATTGACTGCAAACAAGCATGTCCAGGAGGGAGATGGCCATATCAGGTCCTCAGCAAAAGCAGGGGCTGGAAGACAGGACTCGTGGATATTCCTGCTTCATATAGCCCAAACCCATCTATGGCCATTTCCTTCTAGGAATAGATGGAATACCTGGCCTGAGGCTTCTGTATGCCAGGGGCAATTTGACAAACTGTGGGCTAACAGTAGTTTAAGGGTCTCCAGGTGTGACACTAGTATTTTTTCTACGCCATATGAGGCAGGGTGACATCACTGTGTCCACTCCAAGGACCTAGGACCATGGCAGGCTGAGCTGGGGCCTGTATTGCATTAAAAACCACAGGCCAGCTGGATAATGATACCACACGCCTTTAATCTCAGCACTCGGGAGTCAGAGGCAAGCAGATCTCTGAATCTGAGGCCAGCCTGTGCTGCCTCAAGAGTGGGTTCTAGGACAGGCTCCAAAGCTACAGAGAAACGCTATCTCAGAAGGAAAAAAAAAAAAAATCATAGGCAAGATTGCAAGATTTAAACATGGGCAGTCTTCTTCAGCAAGAATGCTGCCTGCTTAGGGCTAAGAAAACATCCATTGTTCACCTCTGGCAAGATGAATTCAGAGCAAGTTCCAGTCTTTTGATCCTTTCCCCATGGTTCTCACCAACAGCTAAAGGGATGAGAATAGCCAAAGGGCCATAGAAGAGCAGCATCCCATCCTGAGATCCCACAGCTGCCTCTCCCAGGGACAATTCTTCTTGGAGTGTTCATTTGTAGTTCTCAGAGACTGCCTGGCCAGCCAAGATGCTCCCCACTGTGTGCTGGGGATAGAGGAGGAGTGTTCAGTCTATATAAGAACTGATACTCTCCAAGTCTTAACTCTTGGAGGCCTCCAGCATTCCACAGGGTCCAAACGGAGGCTTGAGGGCCCTGTCAGGTAAGGACCAACAGAAGAGGCCACCAGGATCAAGGACAGCATCCAAATTACTTCCTATAGGATGAACACATGGTCCAGACTCAACACCAGCAGGCAGGGCGTCGCAGACAAAACTGTCCAGCAGAGGGAGCCAGTCACAAAGCAGGAATCCACCCAAACCCCTTCCCAGGAGCCTCACCGGCTGCCACAGAGGAAGAGCAGGTTCTGGACAGCAGGAACAGTGGAGTTTGTATTCTGACCAGTGACCAGGTGGCGGTCCAGCACCACATGCACGGCGTCGGGCTCACTGGCTACGGCAGAGGACACAAACCTTAGGCCACAAGGCCTAGGCCCAGTCCCACCACTTCCACCCACTGAGAAGCTGCAAACACCAGGGGTCAGCAGGAAAGCCTGTCTGGGTGAAGCACAGGGGTTTGTAGGACCTAAAACACCAACCCAAGACACAGAAGGTAGCCCACAAATCTAAGTGGAGGGGCACCAACTTGGGCTCACCACTGAAGCCAGCACCAGAGTCCTTCACAAAGTCCTCCACAACCAGCGGCAGGCGGGCAAAGTCAGGTGCCCTGATGAGCTCGTACACAGAAGGCTGCAAGGACAGGGCTGGAGTCAGGCCAGCTAGTAGCTCTACCCTGCCCAGTGCCCTATTTTCCCCAGGGGCCAGGCAGGGCAAATCAAAGCAGCAACCTCAGCTACCACATGGGGGAGATAGGCAAAGGCAAAAACTCAGTCATCTTTTTGGAGACTAAGCCATTATGGCTTAGAGTGCCTGGCTCCCCCAGCATCAAGACGTAAGTGTGACCAAAATGAGATGGACTGGTATCCTTTGGAAGGAGTCCCTTCATGGGTTCCATGATGCTCTTCCTAGAGGGTCTCAGGCTGTGCTCACACCACGTGGACAAGGAGAGAAGTGCTCTAGCAGTATGGGGACTGGCAGGTCACAGTGCCTGTAGGAATCTCTTTCTGGTTCAGGGAGGGGTAGGGAGACAGGAGGGAACAGGACACTGGCTTGACCACGAAATACTCACCCCTGTCAGGCTGTAGCCTTCGAACACCCAGGACCTGTCTTCATTGGTAGCACAGCACAGGGCAGCGACACCATGGCCAATGGCACAGATGGGTTCTAAAAGTGACAAGGTACTCTCAGGCCCTGGATGCCATCCTGGGTCGGATTCCCACCCAAGTGTCCCCTTCCCCAAAGCGGATGCTTCAAGACTAGAGTTTACTTAGAGCCCATGCTGCAGCAGTTTTAAGACATGTGAAAACACCCAGAACTCCCAGTTCATGTACCAGCCGCTGCTTCAAACTGCAGAGACGCCACTGTGCAGCTGGGGGTGGTACTCCTAGGGGCTACCCTGCTCTGCAATTCTGCAATGGGGCTACCCTGGCTCCTCCCCAATGACAACTCTTTTTTTTAGGTTTTTTTTTGTTTGTTTGTTTTTTTGTTTTGTTTTGTTTTTTGAGACAAGGTTTCTCTGTAGCTTTGGTGGCTATCCTGGAACTAGTTCTTGTAGACCAGGTTGGCCTCGAACTCAGAGATCCACCTGTCTCTGCCTCCCAAGTGCTGGGATTAAAGGCGTGTGCCACCACTGCCCAGCTCCCCAAAGACAACTTAATGGCTAATGTGTTCCCATGGCTGAGGTAGCTGGGAAAAACTGCTTCTTGTCTAAGCCCAGAAGGCCAGCTCTCAACACAGAGGACATTGATGGTGCTGCATCTGGTCTCTGATGAGCATCCTGCCCCAGCCTACAGATGTGCTTATCACGACAGATGTTGCCTCCAGACAGCATCCTGATTAACCTACCACAGAAAGGGCTAAGAGGTCACGGTCAGCAGCCCTTTCTTGGCTGCCAGAGGCTCACACTGCAGAGACTAGCAGTACACACATTATGTTAAGTGAGATCACTCTTTGTGCACGTGGACACAGAGCAAACTCACCTGTGTGCAGGTCAGAGTCATTGCGGTTCTCTGCTCCCTTCTGATGGGCTGATGAAATCACCAGGCATGCCCAGTCCTGAATCCTAAACCCTGTATTCAATATCCACTCCATATCTGCTTCCCCACCTAGTCTCTAGTTCCCTGTCACCCACTGTTTTCATCACTCCCTCCTACTCCCCACCCAGGTGTCTGCTTGCCAGCCTGTTCTCCAGTTTCTTGTCACCCACTGCTCTCTGAGCGGAAGTGCTGCAGTATCCGAGCCAGGGACCCACTGCTGGCAAGGTCAGTCAGGGCGCCAGGACAGCTGGGAATCAGGAGAGCATGGTACCGGGCACCTGGGAGGAAACCACAGGTCAAATTAGGGCACGGCCAGACATAGAGGCCCTCCAGGGATCCACTAGCCACTTGTCACCTACCATCTATGGACTCAAGCTTAGCGGGGCTGGCGTAAGCCTTGAGACGGAAGTCTTGTACCCAGCGTGCATTGCTCTCGGTCACATCCACAAAGTCCATGGCCTTTCCCTAGAGAAGCAGAGCCTATGTGAAGGGTCAGCACCAGGATCTTCCCCCACATTCGAGCCACAGAGTACTTAGAAAGGCTAACAGATGCTGGGCGTTGGTGGCGCACGCCTTTAATCTTAGCACTCGGGAGGCAGAGGCAGGCGGATCTCTGTGAGTTCGAGGCCAGCCTGGTCTATAAGAGCTAGTTCCAGGACAGGAACCAAAAGCTACAGAGAAACCCTGTCTCGGAAAAATAAAAAAAAAGAAAGGCTAACAGATGTCAAGACAGCCCCTGGGGCATAAACACCTGCCTGAACAGCCACTTTTACTGGCTGGCTCGGGCAGGGAGCGTCCATTGACAAGAGAAAGAAAGAAATCAAATACAAGGTAGTCCCAGAAAACCAAACTAGCAGCATGCAGGGGCCCCGTACAGCACAATGCTGAGGTCTTACCACAGGATCACCACACCCTGCTCCCCAGACTCCTGACTATAAAGCAGCAGCAAATATCCCACCCACCTTGTGACTTGGAAACATGCAAATACCCAACACACATTTGCTGTGATCCATTTATGACTGGATGTTCCCAGGGCCACAGTGCAAGAATCAAGGGTCTCTCCTAGTAGGAGGATCTGTGCAGGACCCGCACGCTAGGACCAAGTCTTATCTTTCCCTTACAGACCTGTAAAAGTGCAGGTCACAGTGAAAAAGAGCTCCCTTGACACAGGAATGTCATAGTCCAGTGAACGGGAACCATGACTTAAGGATGCTACCAAGTTTGGTTGTAGATCCCCTTACCTGGAGGTAGCTCCTTCCTGGCCCTATCAACTACAGAGGACTCTACACTCTCCTAGCCTCGGCCCAAGAAAAGAGAGAACCTGAGGGGTTCCCTGGAGAAAGTGACTGTACTCACCCCAGGGGTGGCCACCTGTAGGTTGAAGGCAGCACTGGCCAATGTGAAGCAGTGGAAGAAGGACTGGGCTGACACACCTGCAAGAGAGGGTTTCAAAGCTGCAAGGGCATGACAGGGCCAGCTGGCCCACCCCTATTCCTCAAAGACTGCTCCAGTGCTCCTGGGGACTCTCCTGGTCCCAGAACCAGCCGTAGGAGCAGTCCATTCTGCCCACCCGGGGTCCACGCCCTGCGGACAGGACAGCAGCATTTCAGGTTCAGGAAGATGGAACTCAGAGGTCCACAGCAGGCCTATTGCTCAGCCAGTTTGGGCTTCTGGCCCCAGAATGACCTGCAGGTTCCAGTGGTTCTGCAGCCTCCCAGAATAGGCTCTCTGCTCGACCTAATACCTCTGCCTTCAGGCCCCCAGCCCACCTTAACTGTCTACCAACACCCCTACACCCTTGGCTGTATCCCATCCTTTCCCCCTTACAGGTACTTCCGAAGGCAAACCTTTGGGTCATCTCTCAGACCCACCAATAGCCAAGGTCCCTATAGCACGGGAAAAGCAACAGTGAACATGTCATAGAAGCAGGAGAGTGTGGTGTTTGGGGCACTCCCCACACTCAGGACACCTAAGAGCGTAAGATTCTGGCCCCACCAAGCACTCAGCACTCTTCTGCCCATCAAGAGTCCTTCAACAAGGAAAAAGGCTTGCTTAGTTCATTTGAGTCCCGACGCCAGGTGCACAGGCCTTTAATCCCGGTACCCGGGAGGCAGAACACCCATACTTAAAATATAAACAAATTTAAAAAGAAAAAACAAGACTCCAGACGATTTGTAGGCACAGCCAACCTCCCCTCACTAGGGAGTAGAGACTCACATCACCTCAAGTGCAGCGGTCTGTGCTGGTTTAATTTAAGGGCACAACCCTTTAGCTTCATTTTTCCATCTTCTTTCTTTTTGAGACAGCATCTCACGTAGCCATTAACCAACCTCTTTATCCTCCTGCCTCCAACTCCTACGCTAGGCTTTTGGTTTGTGGGTTTTGTTATGATTTAGTTTTTGAGTTAGGATCTCACTATTTAGCCCTGCTGACCTGGAACTGGCTATATAAGTTCCAGATTTGGCTCCAAACTCCCAGAGACCCATCTGCTTCTGCCTCCTGAGTGTTGGGATTAAAGACACACACCATTAGGCCCAATTTCTTTACTTTTACGATTTAATACATTTTCAGGGATCTACCCCAGATTATCCCCACCAGCTCCTCGATCCTTCACTCCCAAACTCTCAAGTAAGGCCTACCTAGGAGCAGCTGTGGATTCTCCCAACCCTCTCTTCCAGGGCGGAGAGCACCCTCAGTGCCCACCCATTTCCACCTAGGAAGCTTAGTGGAACCCAGGGGTTCATCAACCAGGATTCCGCGGTACCTTCAAACTCATGCTCGCTTGAGATGCTCCATATAGCTCTATAGGAAAACCCTGGGCTGCAGCTCTGGGCCCCATCATCCCCAGTTCCCTAAAGACCCGTGAAGTCACCATCTGCCCAGCTTCCTAGACACACACCGGGCAGCTGGAAACCCATAGCCAGCAGACCCCCTTCTGTGTGCGGGTCCCTTATGTGCACCTCTTTCGAGCAACCTCCTTTCAGGATCGCTTCCTGGAGGCGCATGAAGATAGGCCCAGGATCAGGGGGACGGAAAGGCAGGAACGGTGGGGCAGAGTACAGAGCCCCTGCGGCTGACCTGGGGGCAGGGTCATCTCCGCAGTCGCTGGCCACCCTGCCTGCTGGCAGACAACACAGGCCTGCCCCGGGGAAATAGGTGCGGGGTCCCAGGATCCCAACTCTGCAGGCACAAACGTTGACCTGGAGTCAGAACGGCAGGCCATTGCGCCACACAGCTGCCCTGCGCGCCTCACCTTCAGAAGCGCCGCTGGCCACCAGGAGACAGGCAGGCCTGCTGGGCAGCCGCTCGGACGCCATGGCGGCAAACCCGGCTAAGTGTGCAGAGGGGCGGGGTGGGGCGGGGCGGGGCTCGCCAGCCGCGGGAGTTGACTGAGCGTGCGCGAGGTGCGGAGGGCGGGACTCGCCTGCAGGAAGTGCCAAGTTGGGGGGCGGAACTCGCGCGCGTGAAGATTGGGGCGCGAGGATGCGCGTATGCGAGTGGCTGACTAGGAAGGAAACACTATGGGTCCCTGAGTGTTTACCAGAGTCCGGGACAGGCTTGTGACCCTCAGGCACACATCAGTTGAGCGCAGCCGGCTGGGCAGACGTTACTCACTGTCTGAGCTAGCCACATGGCTACCGCGCCTTGGGCCTTTGACTGCAACTGAGCCCTGCTATACTTGTGGGGGGGGAGAAGACCCGTCAGCCCAACTGGCCGACTGGACAGGGGCCCGGAGGTGGGTCGCATGTAGGCGGGTCTTCCTTTGCGTGTTTTGGAGGTTCCAAAGACGCCTCAGTCCCTGGAGTTTTGGATGAGCCCGAGGAGAATGATGGAATGACACTTCCTGAGCTGTGAATGCCTCTGGAGCTTGATGTTGAGTTTCTTAGGAAAAGCCAGATTGTCTAAGGGGGCCAACCTATATCTGGTATATATATGAATTGGTGTTTTTACCATGGGTGTCAGGACCCCTGGATCTGGAATTACAGTTGTGAGCTGCCTAATGAGTGCTGGAAATTGAGCCGGAATCCTCTGAAAGAGCAGCCAGTGCTCTTAACCACTGAGCCCTCTCTCCAGCCCCTCCACGCTGTTTCTAAAGGGATTGTTCCTTATGTTGTACCGCATGAGTATGGGGTTCCTGGTGGGGCCTAGGAAAAGGAGCCCGGAGCCCAGGGTCCTGTAATGTCTGTGTGGTGATGTTTGGGGATTCGCAGGCCAGAGTTAGCCCACAAGCTGGACTTAGTCACGAGGAGAGTCTCCTGGATCTGTAGATTGCCCAATCCCTAAAAACCCATCTGTTGACATGAAACCCCAAGGTGAAGAGGCCAGACTGAACATGGCCAGCGATCCACATGCTCACACGGCTCCACCTTTGTGCTGTCCCCAAAGCAATCTTGAGACACCAGAAATGGCAGAACCAGCGATAGGCATGAGTCTCGAGGAGGAAAAGACTTAATTCAACTCGCAGGTGTTAGAAGTAAGTTTCGGGTGGTGAAGACACCACCACTCCAAATGAAGTGTCTGGACAGAGCAAATTTTACTCTTGACCAGGAGAGTGTGCTCAAGGAGTGAACACACCAAGACAGGAAGTGCATTTGGTTCTTATTCTAACTCGGGTGGTAGCTGTGTCTCCCCCATTGGCTGTGTCTGACCTCACAATATTATTTAACTGCCTGGTCTAAAAAGAACCAGTGTACAAGAAATGGAGGAAGGGGAAAGGGATCCCTGACTGAGGAGGATCAGAACAGCCTGGGCTATTACATAGAGAATCCCTGTCAAGAAAAAAAAAGAAAGAAAATTGAATTCCTCATTCTAAACACAAATTTTAGTATTTGATAGAAAAGAATATTTGATATTACTTATCCAGGTTACAGT
>NC_022015.1:34128889-34131831 GCF_000317375.1 Microtus ochrogaster
CTCAATTGAGGTTGTCTCTTTTCAGGTTGTGGAGTTGACACTTCACAGGGGGAGGGGAATGATGATATATGTCTATTCTCATCCCCCAGATTACCTCCTTGAAGCCGAGGCTCCACGTCTGACAGGAGCCGCAAGGCGGTTGTGTGTGCACTGTATCCAAGGGTGGTGCTGTGTACCGTGCCTGACAGATGTTGACAGATTCAACATGGCTAGGAGGAAGCTGTGTCCAGAGAGGCATGCTTGTGAGTGAGCAGAATGTCTGGTTTCCAGAAGAGCCTGTGAGACTGCTGGGATCCACATGGAATCGGCATTCAAGCCTAGATAGGCAGATGTAACAGACAAGCAGTTCTTGGCCAGGAGCCGTGCTCTGGAGCTGACATTCCTAGACCAGGCCCTAAGGTGGAGCTACCCTGCCAAAGTGCCTGTTGCTGAGCAACATCCTAGATCCTATGTGCTTAGCAGGTATACTGGTACCAGGGCCTTCCTGCCACAGCGACTAGGCCCTGCCCCCACACCCAGTAGCATCCTTCAGGACTGACATCTGGGCCTGGACACCTGGACGAGATCAGCTCTACAGTGGGCAGGTTTTGCTGCTTGAGACAGAGCACTGGAGGCTCCAAGATGTCCTTGAGCAAGACCAATGACAGCGTCGTGAGGGAGGCCCAGTCCCTGTCCGGTCCTGTAGAGCATTCTCTTCGTCTCCTTCATAGACACGTCAAAGGTCCTGTTTGTGAGGCTTACACACCTGAGCCCTGGATGTGATATGCTAGGACATCAGATCTATCAGCAAGTGTCCATGTGGCAAAGGTCGGGGAGGGTTGAGGTCTACACATATAGGGTCTGCTCATGTGTAGAGATCCTGGGCCGTAGGAACTCTTGATATTGATGGCAAGTTGGGCATTGAGAAAGTGACTCCTTTAACCAGCATTCAGGAGGCAGAAACAAGTGGATCTCTGAGTTTGAGGCCAGCCTGGTGAGCTACACAGCTACATAGTGAGACCTTATCTTGGGAGGTGGTGGGGAAAGCCACTCATTTCTTTTTCATATCGAGAAACTTCTACTGGAATGTAAGGGCAGGGGAGAAGTCCTAGGAGACGTGTGCCCCGCTGGGCTGACTTGTGCGGCAAGTCCTGCCTCCTGTCACTCCTGCTGCCTCTGTGACTCCTGTTTCAGAGCAGGCTTGGGCCTTTTCCTGGCCTCTCTGTACATCTGGGAGCTCCTTTCTGTCAGACTCCCGACCATCTCAAAGCCTAGGCCCCAGCTGCAGCATCTGCTACGAGCGAGAAGGGGTTGGTTGCCCTGAGTGCCCTTCCATCAAGTGTACCTCAGAGGCATAAAGTTCTCTTGGGATTGGGGGACATCTTTACCCTACAAACACTCTTCAGGGTGGGGGTTGGGAGCTGCCTAGAGGTGAGAGGTTGCCCTCAAGTAGCCTTCAAGACCCAGACGAAGCTGGTTGCTGGTGATGCATGCCTTTAATCCCAGCACTTGGGAGGTAGAGAAAGGAGGATCTCCGAGTTTGAGACCATTCTGGTATATAGAGTGAGTTCCAGGACATCCAGAGAGAAACCCTGTCTCAAAAAAACAAAACAAAAAGACCCAGATGAAACCCTTTCCCCATTAGGGCTCAGTGGACCCGGTGAAGCCTGGAGCCTCCAAGGTAAGTCATGCAAGGCTATACAAAGCAAGCAGCACGCAGCCAGTGACAGCCTTGTTGCCAGGTATGAAGTTGCGAAGGTTCTGTCACCTGAGGTGGGTCCTCTGCAATATTGGTGAGAATACTAAAGCAGCTGGCTGGCCAAAAAGTGTCTAATCTGTGGCCAGGTAATGGCATTGTGGCACAAAGTAGGGTGATGTGGCCCAGAAGCAGGCACAAAGTGTCCCTGTGAGTAACAAGGAAGGGGTAGTGTAAGACTTTGACAATCCTGAAGCCATTTCTGACAATTCTGAATCCTCTCAGCCTCCGTGCCATAGTGCTTCCCCTCCTCCCCTGGGAACCAAGGACCTAACAGCTACACGTGCACGTACTCAGTTCCTGAACAATTATCCATATACGTATGCTTTGGTTCGGTCCCCTGGGAAACGGGGTCAAAATGACCTCTTACCTCATCTGATCTGGCAACCACTCTCCAGCCAATTATTGGTAATAGCCCTTTTGAATAAGCCAATCAGAATAGTAAAAGAACAACCCCCCCCTGCTTCTGTGGCCCCTTTAAAAGTAGACTGTACCAGCTATTCGGGGTCTCTCAGCTTCCCGAATGCTGGGGGACCTTGTCATGACAAAATTAATAAAATCCTCATGTTTTTGCATCGGCTGTGGTGTGTGAGGTGGTCTCTGGGGGCGACTCCTCCTCGGTGTTTGGACGCTAGAGTCCAACAATAGCAGGACAGGTCTGGGAGTTTACTTAGACACCCTTATTTCCATGGGGTTGGGGGAGCAGGGACGAAGACTTAGCATAGGTATGTACCCCTCTCTTGTTGAATAGTTTATCCAGGGAGATGAGAGCCACCTCGTCTGCCCTCTGAGGATTTGACTGCACTGTGTCCCTTTTCCTTCTTGGGATTGTAAGGCAAACGAATAAAACCAGTCACTGTGAAGCAGCAAAGAAGGTTCTGTTCTTAGCCAGAGAATAAGGGGAGCCTGAATAGAGCTCAGATGACTTCTCAGCCATGGCAGCTGGAGGTCATCGATATGGCTCAGGTAGAGTACAGACGGATTGGTGGAGGGGGGGTGTCTAAGCACAGGTAGCGATGTCTATCTTCTTACTCTGCTGTTCTTTTTTTCTTTCCTTTTTTTTTATTTCTTATGGTTTTTCAAGACAGATTTTCTCTGTGTAGTTTTGGAGCCTGTTCTGGAACTAGCTCTTGTAGATCAGGCTGGCCTTGAACTCACAGAAATCTGCCTGCTTCTGCCTTTAATCCTCTGCTGGGGGGCTGGAGAG
>NC_022015.1:34131931-34133264 GCF_000317375.1 Microtus ochrogaster
CATAATAAATAAATAAATATTTTTTAAAAAAAAACCTCTGCTGGGATTAAAGGTGTGTGTCACCACTGCCTGGTACCTTCCTTTCTTCTCCCTTCCTTCCTTCCTTCCTTCCTTTCTTCCTTCCTTCCTTCCTTCCTTCCTTCCTTCCTTCCTTCCTTCCTTCCTTCCCAGCCTGAGTATTAAGTTTGAGAATTTTCTAAGAAGTGGGTGCTCTTTCTCTCTGATCCTCTTATAGTCTTTTCCAGCCATTGTCATGGTGCTTGTAAGTGTCATGGCATTAAAGGGCAGGGTCTTTACTGAGGATGAAGAGAGCAATTAGATGGCAGGAGCTGAAGGCGAATGGCCGCTTACTATGGTTCTACTGCAGCAGAAGCCTAGCCGGTCTGCTTTTTTCTCCTGCTATTCCCGAAGGCTGAGTGCACAGATGGCCCACTTCCTTATTTCTAGGACGCAGAAAGCACCAACAAGCAGAGACTTATTTGTTATTTATCTGTTTTTCTGAGACTGGCCTAGAACTCACCGTAAAACCTTGAACTCTTTTTGCTGCTGTTGTTTGTTTTTGTTTTCGAGACAGGATTTCTCTGTGTAGACTAGGCTGGCCTCAAACTCAGAGTTCTACCTCCAGAGTGCTGAGATTAAAGGTGTGTACCACCACTACCCTGTTAACCTTGGACTTTTAAACCTCCTGATTGTCAAACTACCTTGCAGGACAGGCTGGAGCCAAAGACAGGTGTGGCCACGTCTTGACCAGGACTGCTTAGTTATGTGTATCTCTTACCCTGTAAACCTAAACCTCTTGATGGGACCCCAAAGATAGACTTGGAGACCTCTGAACACCATTGTTTAAATCTACATTGAATAAATCTCTGTTTTCACTGTTTCTTTTTGTTTGGTTTTGAGACAGGGTCTCACTGTGTGGAACCAGACTGACTCAAATTTATAGAGATTCACGTGTGTGTGTGTGTGGGGGGGGGTGTTTGCAAGAACTAAACACTGGGACTGTTTGGTTTTTTTGTTTGTTTGTTTGATTGATTTGGTTTTCTGAGAAAGGTTTCTTTATATAACAGTCCTGTCTGTCTTGGAAGTTTCTCTGTAGCCCAGGCTGGTCTTAAACTCACAGAGATCTGCCGGCCTCTACCTCCCAAGTGCTGGAATTAAAGGTGTGCACCACTACCACCCAACTTTATTTTTATTTTATGTGCATTGGTGTTTTACCCTGCATATATCTGTGTGAGGATGTCAGACAGATAGATCCCCTGAAACTGGAATTACAGACAGGTGTGAGCTGGATGTGGGTGAAGGGAATTAAACCCAGGTCCTCTTGAGCAGCCAG
>NC_022015.1:34133666-34134954 GCF_000317375.1 Microtus ochrogaster
GATGCATGGCCAAGCCAAGCTTGTTAGGACTGTCACAGGCCAGACTTTGAATCAAACAAGTCCGGAACAATTAGTTTAGTAAGGCTGCTGACGCAAAACAGGACTTTCACTTCAAAGTGAGTAAGAAATGTTTATTCTGAACCAAATATGAGTGATCTTGGTCCAGGAACACCAGTCAGGTTGCCCTGAATGAGTTCCAGTGTAGAGTGGTCATATGAACTCTAGTTACCAAACAAAAGTCATCAATCAGGGCATTTGCCAGATATATTGGTTTGGGGGCATCAGGTAGTTAGGTCACTGAGAAATCTCTACTATAGATTTCAGATGCTGTCAGATAAGGTTCTTAGCTTTTGAGTTGGTAGAAGTTAGCGTTAGTACAGTCCAAAGGTTCTTCCTGATAGAAGGAAGTTAGGTCATGTGCAGAGATGGGCAATGAGTAACTACAAAAGGAACTAAAGAGGGCCCAAAATATTCCGGATCCGGAACACACACAGATGACCTCTGCACACAGATAACCATGAGGTTCTACTCATTCAGTAAACCTTGAAGAACCTTTTTTAGTGATTTTTATTTTATGTGCATTGGTGTTTTGTCTGTGTGAGGGTAGCGAATCCCCTGGAACTGGAGTTACAGACAGTTGTGAGTCACCGTGTGGGTGCAGGAATTGAACCCTGGTCCTCTGGAAGAGCAGCCAGTGCTCTTAACCACTGAGCCCTCTCTTCAGCCCTGCCTTGTAGAATCTTTAATGTAGGTGTGGTTTGTTGTTTTTTTTTTTTCTGGAATCTTGAGTTTGCAGGTCTAAGCAAAGTCGGCCTTCCTTTCCTCCTGTCTCCCTTTCTCCTGCCTACGTCTACAGTCTACGGGAAGGCTGAGAGGCGATCCTGTTCAACTGAGGAGGCCGTCTGGGGTGTGGTTCCCTAAATGAGCTGCACATGGGTGCTAGAGAGACCTCCAGTCTCCAGTGTCCTGCGGGAGCCCCATGCCTGTCAGTGGCTCAGGACAGGGACAGGAGAACTGCTTTATGCTGCCACAATGCTCAGAAGATACAAATATCGATGGCCAGAGCTCTCTCGGGCAGCATGAGCCTGACAGTGTAGAAACAGGTTCTCAGATGCTGCTTTCGCTGAGCCTGTGAGATGGTTCAGTGGGTCAAGGCCCCCACGCCTGACACCCCGAGCTCTGTTCCAGGATTAACATGAAGGGAGAATGGACTCCCATCCACAAGTTGTCCTTGGCCTCCATATGTTCATACATACACAAAATAGAAGTAATAAAAAAAATTAAAGGC
>NC_022015.1:34135841-34136354 GCF_000317375.1 Microtus ochrogaster
CCCGCCTCTCCCGCCATGATGGACTGCACCCTTGACCTGTGTGCCAGTATAAACCCTGAAATTGCCTTTTCAGGTCTTTTGCCACAGCAGTGAGGAAAACCACTAACACAGTAGGCAAATGAAGACGAAAGCCTGGCATCTCTCTTCATCCCACTTTCACGTTGGGTCATCATGTGGATCACCAAGAGTATGTGTCTACCCTCTTGTCTTCAAGTCATGGGCCTAAACCTAGAATTTCAGAAGATCAAACCTCACAGGATAGAAACCCCAGCTCCAGGAGGAGCAGGTTGCTCCAGTAGCGGAAGTGAGCACTCCTGAGAACAGCTCTGCCCCTCATGCACTGACTTATTTGAACCCCTTAGCATGACCAGAGATGAGCCAGTGGTAGAGGAACTACCTCTACACCAGAACTGCTTAGTTATGCACACATTTTGCTCCTTCCCCAGTTTTTTTTTCTCTCCACGTAAACATAAAGCTTGTGTCAGTATCCCCAAAGGACTTGAGGGTCCCTGG
>NC_022015.1:34138300-34139305 GCF_000317375.1 Microtus ochrogaster
TTTTTTTTCTCTCCACGTAAACATAAAGCTTGTGTCAGTATCCCCAAAGGACTTGAGGGTCCCTGGGCCGCTTTATCACCTCTTCTCCCTACCATGACTGACTGAATCTCCTCTGTTTTCGTCATCAGTTACTACTTCAATGTCGAAGCAACTGAGCTGGCCCATTGGGGATGTTTGAGCTGGAACTTTTGCCTCCAAACAGGAGTGACATCCTAGGGTCACCTCCAAAGCAGGGTTCCCTCCAGCAGTGTCCAGCCTGTTGGACTCTAGCGTCCAAACACCGAGAAGGAGTCGCCCCCAGAGACCATCTCACACACCACAGCCTATGCAAAAGCATGAGAATTTTATTAATTCTGTCATGACAGGGTCCCCCAGCATTTGGGAAGCCGAGGGACCTCGAATAGCTGGTACAGTCTACTTTTAAAGGGGCCACAGAAGCAAGGGGGGGTTGTTCTTTGACTATTCTGATTGGCTTATTCAAAAGGGCTATTACCAATAATTGACTAGAGAGCTGTTGCCAGATCAGATGAGGTAAGAGGTCATTTTGACCCTGTTTTCCAGGGGACCGAACCAAAGCATACGTATATGGGTAATTGTTCAGGAACTGAGTACGTGCACGTGTAGCTGTTAGGTCATTGGTTCCCAGGGGAGGAGGGGAAGCACTATGGCACATAGGCTGAGAGGATTCAGAATTGTCAGAAATGGCTTCAGGATTGTCTTAAAGTCTTACTAGCCCATGGACACCTCTGTGGAAGTGACAGGACTTATAGACCAGGCTGGCCTCGAACTCACAGAGATCCACCTGCCTCTGCCTCCCAAGTGCTGGGATTAAAGGCGTGCGCCACCACCGCCCGGCCTTATCAAAACATTTCTGTTCCGTGGTTCTGCGTGTGATTTAGCATACATAAGCATGTTTTTTAAAATGTACTGAATAGCCGGGCGGTGGTGGCACAGGCCTTTAATCCCAGCACTCGGGAGGTAGAGGCAGGCGGATCTCTGTGAGTT
>NC_022015.1:34140029-34140645 GCF_000317375.1 Microtus ochrogaster
ACCTCAGCCCAGCCCAACCCTCATTTTCACAGGGATTTCACTAAGTTTTCCTTTTATAGTTCCTGCCTCCCTTGCACTTATTACCCTTCTGACTTGGCCTTCCTGGAGCTTGTGCCATTAGGTCCAGCTTTGGCTGTTTTTGTTTTTGTTATTGTTATAAAATGCTCTTATGTTGTAGCCCAGGCTATCTGAAGCTCTCCACCCTCCGACCCTGTCTCCCGAAGGCTGAATTTACATCCATGTGCCTCCATGCTTATCTTGCTCCCTAGTTCTAACGCCCCTCTGGAAGTGAAGAAAGAACCCCCAGAGCTGTAGTCACAGGTGGCAACTGCAAGCTTACACAGGCTGTACAAGCCGAGCAAAGGAGATGGGGTCACAAGTGGGTAGCAGGGGCCTGTCTGCTCTCTGAGGCTGGGGCCATCTTGGCTCCGATGAAACAGAAACACCTTGAGAGCCCTGGCTGATCACCCACAGGGAGTCTAGGCATCTGCCCAAATGGATTAAGTGAGTATATGTTGAGATTGTTGGACTAGATAATGTGGCAGAGTCTCCAGAAGATTCCAGAAGGTAAAGGGACAGTGTGACGTGACGGACAGTTGATAACCCTTTTTTTTTT
>NC_022015.1:34141308-34163266 GCF_000317375.1 Microtus ochrogaster
TCTGCCTCCCAAGTGCTGGGATTAAAGGCGTGCGCCACCACCGCCCGGCCTAGTACCTAAGGTTTGATACCCAAGTTGACCTCTGGTCCCTGCCTCCCATTTGTAAGACTGGTTTTAGCCAGGCATGGTGTTGCAAGCCGGTAATTTCAGTGCTGAGCCAGGAGGTATAGATTTGAGGTCATCCTGGGTTACATATTGAGATCCTATATATAAAAACCAGGCACACAGGCTAGGGAGATGGTTCAGTGGTTAAAAGCACTTGCTTCTCTTGCAGAGGACTTGTCGGCATATGCACATGGTCACTCACAACCGTTTGTAGCTGGAGTGCAGGGCATCTGATGCGCTCTTGCCCTCTACAGGCACCATATATACGTCCAGTGTATATACATACACGCAGGCAAACATTCAATTGATTTTTTTTGTTTGTTTTAAGGAAGGATCTTTGTGTAGCCCTGGAATTCACTCTGTAGACCAGGCTGGTGTTGAACTCACAAAGATCAACCTTCCTCTATTTCCCAAGTGCTTTTTTTTTTTTCCAAGTGCTAGGATTAAAGGTATATGCAGCCATACTTGGCCTAAAAATTAACAGGCAAATAACAGCAGATAAACTCCCCCTTGGTGACAAGAAGTCCCACCGCCTTCCAGGAGCACACCAGCTGACAGCCATGCCTGTACTACAACAGTGCCTGTAAAGACCGTTCCAGGTCCAAACTAGGGATTTTCATTTCTGCCTTGTCTAAGGTGCCAGTATTTTCTTTTACTGAGATTTAATTTTTTGTTTTATGCACATTGGCATTTTGCCTGCATGTGTATGTGCCCTATGTATGTATGCTCAGTTCCCTGGGGCTGCAGTTACAGGTTGTAAGCTACCATACGGGTACTGAGAATCAAACCCAGGTCCTCTGGAAGAGCAGTCAGTACTCTCACCTACTGAGCATCTCACCAGCCCCCAATATTTTAACTAATTTTTACATGTGTGGATGTTCTGCCTGTATTCACGTCTATGTATCATGTGTGTGCCTATGGCCTGTGGAGGTCAGAAGAGGCCATCAGATCCCTGGGAACCTGTTACAAATGATTGTTAGCCATCACACAACTGCTGGGAGTCAACCCCAGGTACCCTGGAAGAGCAGTTGATGCTCTCTACGACTGAGCCATCTCTCCAGCACCAGGCACTAGCATTTTTAAAAACATTAATCTCAAGGTGTTTTAATAGAGAACCATAAAAGAGCGAGAGCATGAGAACACCACATGGAAGAGCCAGCTCTCAGTAGCTTGCCACAGAGGAAATGCACGGTCACTGCTGCAGCCTCCCGGTGCAATACAATGCCTGGAAGTGCTCGTGTGCTTTAAGGTGCAAGGCAAAGGATGGACAGATGTGAGTACTGGATGAGGCAGTGGATGTCTAGGCAGGCAGTGCAGCCTTAGCCCCTCCAGTGCAGAGGAGTCGGAGGTGCCCATGTGTTCAGCATGTCCACAGCAGCCTGTCTTTAGGTAGCCCTGGCTCGGGCAGGTGTCGGCCTGGACTTGAAAGAGGCACTTTATAGTGACAGTGGTCAAAGAGAAACCAGGAAGAGTGGTCTGAGCAAGGACAAGTGGTCTGCTTGTGATGTCCTCACCCTGTCTGAGTTGTTCAGAGTTGAATGGAATGTGTTATGTGGGCAGAACTACTACTGAGGAGGGTGGGCACCAAGAAATTGGAAAGAAAAAACACAAGCTCAAAGAAAGCCTCTGGGAGGGAGGGGTGGTCAGCAAGCTCCTGCATGCCAGCCTCAGTAGCCCCTAGCATATGGGGGGTGGGGGGGAGGAACCAGGATGATGTATTCCAAAATGAGCCTTGCTCTTTGCAGCCCGCTACCCTACAGCCTCACAGCTGGAGCCATGAGCCATGAACAGTTCCCATGTGCTGAACACCAGGTCAGAATGGAATGAGAGCTGTGGGAGAGAAGTGACCAGAGGAGGAACCCTGCCTCCGCTCTGCATTTCATGGATGAAGGGGGCCCTCCTTGCTGACAGGCAGGATTTTTCCAAGACAGAGTTTCTCTTTGTAGCCTTGGCTGTCCTAGAACTCGCTCTGTAGACCAGGCTGGCATCTAACTCAGAGATTCACCTGTCTCAGCCTCCTAAGTGCTGGGATTAAAGGTGTGTGCTACGACCTCCCGCCTGGCAGGCAGTTTCTTTTTCTTTCTTTTTTTTTTGTTTTGTTTTGTTTTTCAAGACATGGTTTCTCTGTGGCTTTGGAGCCTGTCCTGGAACTAGCTCTGTAGACCAGGCTGGTCTCAAACTCACAGAGATCCACCTGCCTCTGCCTCCCGAGTGCTGGGATTAAAGGCATGCGCCACCACCGCCCGGCCTGGCAGGCAGTTTCTAACTAAGGAACGATTCCAGTGCACTGTGGGCAACAGCCCAGGTTGAAGGGGGGTTGCATTGTGAAGTTTCTGGATGTCCATCTGGGTTCAGGCTCCCACAAAGACCTGGGAAAGGGGATGGAACTGTGGGTGCCCATAGCCCAGAAGGATCAGGGCATGAAGGAGGACCTAGGACTTCCTGGAAAGCCCATAGGATGAATCTGTGACCCACACAAACTCAAGAAGGAAGTCTCTGTCCCTCCCAGCCCCATGCAGGTGAGGACACCAGCCCAGCCTTTATATTGTAACAGTTTATTTCACACTCAGCCTCCACTCAGGCCCAAGGTCCCTACAGCCACTGGCCAGGTGAGGGCAATGTTTCCTTAGAGCCCACTGTAGCCTTCTGGAAACCTGCCCACTGTCACCACACCATGGGGCAAGCTGGGGCCAGACGCACTCTGAGGGGCTGCACAGCAGGTCTTCCTGCAGGCAGTGGGTGATTGTCACCCACTGGGCAGTTCTACTCTACCTGTGTTATTGCATTTATACGCTGTGAGACTCAAGGGGGTGTTGGGTGCAGGCAGGCAGGGTAGTCTTTTGGGGGGTATTGGGCTGGCACAACTGTAATGTGGATCCTCCATATTTCCTACCTCCACGCCAGGCTTTCAACCTCCCCCCCCCCAAAAAAAAACCAATTGCTGCTCTGGGCATGGAGTAAGGTGGTCCTAGCCTCAGGAGCTCTCCTGGGGCACATACTGAAAAAGGGAAGGGGGAATCCCACCACAAATTTAGCTGTTAAGCTTGGCGTTTTCACTCAGCCAGGACAGGGACAGTGGGTGGAGGTAGCTCTGCAGATTTGAATTCCCACCGCAGGTCGGTTCCCCTGCATCAGGCCCAGACAGACAGCCCCCAGACGCACAAAATAGAAGTGGGGAGAGTAAAACAGCCGTGCCCTTAATGTCCCCACAGGGCCAGTCTCCTCCACCACTTCTCTTTCAGGGCCCCACCCAGCGACTGTTCCTAGTCCAGGCTATCCCTCCTGCCCCATGCTAGTGCTTCCTGCAAACTGCAGAGCTGGGCTCTTGCCCCAGAACTTGGGAGAGAGTGTGCTGGGGTCAGTGGAGGTGGGTTCACTGTCGGTCTCTCTCCTGCTGCATGGATGTATGTAGCATACATATACGTGTGTGTGTGTGTATAGATAAGTATCTAGGATCTTGCATGCACTATATATTCAGGTCTGTACAGAAAGTGGCTCTGTGCCTCCACCTGGACACCAGGCATCATTTTTTCCGGGCTAGGAAGACTACACCAAGAATTAGGGCCATGGTGGCCACAGCCACACCCCCAGCCACTAACAAAGGGGTCAAGTTCTCACAAGGCCAGGGACCTCGGGCTCCAGTGTTGGACTCATCCTCCTCTGCCCCATCCCCAGGACCCTTCGGCTCTGAGGTTGCGTCAGGACTGCTGGGGGCTGCAGGCACTGTGGGGGTTGGCTTCAGATTGCTGTGATTGTTGAGAAGAACAGGGTCTGCCTTGGCCGGTGTCTTCTTGGTAGTTGCTGGCCCAGGGGCTGCTGGTTGCTCCTGCTTCTCTGTTTGGGTGTCCTTCTTCACAGGCTTGGTCGAGGGGGCTTTCCCATCAGCTGCTGGAGTGGCCTTGGCCTCAGCTGTGGCCTGAGGCATCTTGGTGTCTGGCTTGGGGCTGCTGGCTGACTTTCCTCGGGATTCCATGATGATTTGTGCTGGCAGCTGGCTTGGGGCTTGCGGGACTGGCAGGCACTGGATCACAATGTCTCAGGACAGCTCACCTCTGGGCATTATATGGGTCTGGAGGGAGACACAACGAGGTGGTAACAGGGACAAGGCACCTTCTGTATAGCTCTCCTGGCCCTGCCTCTGCCCCTGCCCCTTGGAGATACCCTTCTCAATCCCCTGGACTCTCCAGGGGCTCCAACCAAGGAGTATCCTGGAAACCCAGTCCTTCCTCTTCCTAGGCCTTGCCTCTGTTTGCTTCTGAGCATTCTTGGAGAAGCCCCTATAACTGCTGAAAAGTTGGGAAGGGGGAAGAACCAGAGGCCTCAGTTCCCTCACCTATAACCTAGCTTTGTTTCACATACACTGTCTACCCCACACTGTTGCAGACAAGGATCTAAGCCCGGAAACTGGAAGAGAGAGTATTTGCTCAGGGGAGGCAGGAAGGCGTCATGGTGAGCTCCGGCAGAGCTGAGTGCTGCGTGCTATCTCGGGAGCTTGTTGTGTTTCACAGAACGGGATGCTCTGGGGCCTTGGTCTCGGCCTGACCAGAGTCTGAGAGGAAGGGAAGGCCAGGGAAGGAGCCCAGAATCTGGATTCTCAGATTCTGTCTGGGGGGGGGGGGGAGGAGAGTGGATCCAGGTCACCAGGACTATCAGAACAAGAAAGGGATCAAATAGAGGCAGAAAAACCATTTGGGAATCTGCTAGCCTATGCTTCTGGTCAGCCATCCGCCCCACCCAGCTTAGATCTGGTGCCCTTTCCTCAGCACAGGCCTCCGCCTCATCCAGCTCAAGGGCAAGCATTCCTTGCTGTGCTAGGGTAGCGCAGAGGGTCCCTGGCAGTAGCACAGAGTGGGGGTGACACAGAGTATGGTGCCCTCACCTCGATTCTCTGTGTCCTAGCTGGGGAGACTGGGGCCTGGCTACCCTGTCCCACAGGGGCTCCTGTCTGAAAGACTCAGGACCACCTGTCTCCCTCCATCCTGGGGGGGACAACTGGCCCATGTACAGGGAGGGGGAGTCACTGCGAGAAGCTAGATCTCAAGCTCCAAGCCCCCCTCCCCACGAGGCAAAATGAACACACCGAAGGTCATTTGAAGGTCACAGCATGCGGAGATGACCAGTGTAGAAACCCAGATGCTGCCCATCTCCCAAGAAACCCTGGCGTCCCCTCCATGCCACAGTTCTGGAGAGACCTTAGCCTTTAGGCATCAAGTTGGCACAGAGCAGATCTGCCCCTGGTTATCTTTGACTTGCACTTACATCCCTTTCTTCCAATTGTTTCCTCTGCCTCCCCAGGGCTGCTGAGCCCGGAAGACCAAGGTGCTCACGCCACAACCCCAGTGACCTTCAGGGCCAAAGCTCTACTGCTTGGCCACTAGATCCAGCGCCCCTAGTCCCACCCTACTTCCCCGTCCCGGCCCGCTCTTGGAAGGGCCTGTCGCCTTACGTCTTTCTTCGGGCCTCCAGCTTCTCGCTGCGCACTCACTGCGCACTCGCTTCGCGGGTGGGACGACAGCGGGCGGCGGCTGCAGATACCGAGGAGCGCTCAGGAGTTTCCCACAATGCACCACTCTGAGCACAGGACCCAAGGACCAGTGGCAAGGGGAGGGGCGGATAGCAGTGACAGCGGCTGCGCCAGCGGGGCCACGCCTGCCTGCTCCACCCTGGGAACCCGGGGGCGGGGTGGTAGGGTGTCCCTATGTCTAGCTCCATTTCTCACATCTAAGGAGATTGAACCGGAAGACTGGGCAAGGTTGCCTACCTGCACCCTATCTAGACTGTGCGGTAGGAACTGCAAGGGTGGTGGATCTACAAGGGTGGAGGCGTGGGCAATGCGGGTCTGCAGAGGAGAGAGCCCGGCTAACCGGCTAACCACCCATGCACTCACTGTCCCACCCAAGCACAGACTCTGAAAGCAAGCATTTATTTAGAATATTTATTTATCTTTTACATGACAAGACACAAAAATTACAACTTCTTAAACTCTTCAAAAGAAAAAAATATAATTCTGTAAGCAGCAGCAGCAGCTTCCAAGGTACAGACATGATAGGAGGAGAGGCTCCCAGGAGCAACCGTGAAGGAGGGATGGCCCGGACTGGGGCCCTTGGTAGTGTCACTGGGAAGGGGCCTCCATGGAGGGGGTTGGGCTTGAGGGACACAGCACCAGCACTTCAGTCAATCACCAAACACAATCACATGGCCAGGGCAGGGGATGAGGACTGCTTTGATTCAGAACAGAGGATCCAGGGCTGGAAGGGTGTGGCTTCTCAAAAATGGACAGAGGCCCAGAGAGCTGCATGGCCCAGGCTTCACACTGGCCTTCGTGCTCCCCTTCCCCCACAAGCAATCTCTGTCCAGGAGTAGGGCTCTCCCAGAAGTTTCCAGGCTGGAGAACTAAACTACTGGACGGGTCAGCAGAAGACCTGAGGCACACACAGCAAGGGGCGCCTGACTCCATCGGGAAAGGCAACTGTGCCCTTGAGGGCACATCCCCGTGCAGCCTGGCTAGCCGACTGCTAGGGGTTGGGGGGCAACCTGCCCCATCACAGGCACACAGAGACCTCAAGCAATCCAGATCCCACATGGGGTGGGGGCCCAAAGGCTCACCAGGAAGAGTATGTGTGGGGTGCCTGGGATCAGGATTGAATGTGGCAGCACACCCAGCCATCCTAGCTTAACACGAGGATAGAAATTACTCCTGTAAGGCTGACTGGGGAGGCAGAGTGGGGTCCTGGTTGATGCAGAAAGAGCAGCAGGGCAAACAGACTGATGGACGGAGGACAGGCAGAGCCACGTGGGCACAGCAAATTCAATAAATAACTTTGTGTGTGAGGGGGGGTCCCCTTCGTAGACCAGGAGAGCCTCGGAGACCGGAGACAGTGGACTACAGGGTAGGGTCTGCCTGCCCAGACCAGGCCTGGGGGCCCCAGCCCAGAGACCAGCTCTGTCTTAGGGGGTGTTCAGGCCAGGTAAGACTGGGTTAGGGTACAGGGATGGGACAGGACTGGCTCAACGGGACTGGCTTAAGGAATGTACAGATTTCTGCATTTTCTACATAAATAAAACCTTGATCCCAATTTTTTGTCCCTCAGGACCCCATGGGGGCCTATGTGTGCACTACCCATGTGGACCCTGCACCCTCCCCCTGCCTTCTTGTTTGACGGGGAGGACTGGGGAGAGACCAGTCCTCCTCAGGCTTGTGCTGGTCACCCTGTTCTGGCCCCAGCCCATAGGCTAGGGAGATGCAGCCACGGGCTCAGGCCTGGGGTTCTTGCAGCAGCCCCAGCAGGGACTCAGCAATGCCCAGGAAGTAGACCACCTGGGCGATGCCAAACAGCGGGGCGATGACCAGTGCCCGGCAGTAGGCACCTTTCAGGAAGGCTGAGGGGCCCTCATGTCTCCAGATCTTCCTATAAAGGAACAGAAGGTCAGAACTGATGCCCAGCCCAGCCCAGCCCGGCCCTGCCCCAGCTCACGAGACATGGCGCACCTGGCACAGTCCAGAAACCCCGAATAAGTGTCCTCATTGACGCCTCTCTCAAGTGACTGAAGTCGAGTCTTCACCACTACAAGGAACATATGAGTCATTAGGGGAACCTAGCCTCCCCCCCCCACCACCACCAACCCCCCACTGCCCAACTGGGGCTCAGATCCAAGCACTGACCATCACAGGGGTTGACAGCCACGGCAGCTGCGCTCCCAGCCACACAGCCTGCCAGGAAGGACACATAGAAAGGTGACTTCTCCTCAGAAGATGGGCGGCCCAGCTGGTTCAGGTTGGCAAACAGGGGGAAGTAGACAATGGAGAAGGGGACATCCCTGTGGGGAAGGAGGGAGGCGGTGATGCTGGTGCTAGGGACCAGCCCGCAGCCCCCTTTCTCCCATATGCCCATCTTTCCACCTGAGCAGTGTGGCCCCCAGTCCCTTGTAGAGGCCAGCGATGCCGTGGTTCCGCAGCAGGTCACGGGTCAGCTGGGTGGCAGTGGGTCGAGGAGCAGCTGGAGCCTCTACAGAGGGCTGGGTACCTCCCTGGGTGGAGAGCTGAGCCTGAGCAGCCAGAATCTTCCTCTGAGCAGCTGGTGAGAAAGGATCTCTGGTCTCTTCCTCCTGGCTTGGGGAAGGGGCAGGGGACAGGGTCTAACCGTTGTCCCCACCCGGGTTCTGTCCCCTCCCTGCACCTTACCAATGCGGCCTGCATCTTGCAACTGGATCTTCAGCATCTCCATGGGGGTGGTCACAATCACCTGGCAGGTGCCAGCTCCGCAGCCTGCCAACATCTCCTTAGGCAGAGTCAGCTTCTGTCTGTAGGGCAGGGGCAGGGCTGTGAGCAAGGTGGTGAGAAACAGCTCCCTACTTGGGGCAGAGGTGTAAAGGGGGATGGGAGCTGTGGAGGTCCCATAGGAGCACAGCCTGGGCTTTAGACCCTTCAGCAACAGGCATCCAGCCCAGAGGACAGATGATCTCATATGCAAGGGCTCATAAAGAGAAATGGGGGGCAGAAGGGGCCAACCTTGTAGCCCCATACCCTAGTGATGGGATGGCTGCTTAGTGCCCCCAAATTCTAACAGCAGACAGTGGCTGGGGGCCAACAGCCACTGACTCAGCAGCTGCTTTGTGCCTCCTCACGTGGGCAGCAGGGAAGTGCCTGCCCTCACAAGGTCAGGGATGTTGAGCAAAGGGACTGAGATGGAAGAGCCTCTGGGGGTCTGATACCAGCTTAGGGGACTGCTGGGGCAGGGGTGGGATGAGCAACACACCCTTCCTTAGGACCTGAGCCCCAGCACCAGGGTGGCCGAGCCTCTCACCCATCCTTAGAGAGCTGATGTCTGAAGAAGTCGTTAGCTGCCAGCTTGATGGCCTTCTCGGGGGTGACCAGGGTCAGGTTAACTGCTGCTCCTGTGGGGGGTGACCAGGGTCAGGTTAACTGCTGCTCCTGTGTGTGAGGGGGGTGACCAGGGTCAGGTTAACTGCTGCTCCTGTGTGTGTGGGGGGTGACCAGGGTCAGGTTAACTGCTGCTCCTGTGGGGACACAGGCACGTCAGGTGGGGAGAGACTTGCTGGGTAGCTTGGGTTAGGGAGGCTTTGGGATAACACTGTGCTCCACACTGGCAAAGCCTGCCTGGCACTCCTTGGCTGCAGCCTCCTGCCCTCTCACCCACATATGGGCTTGTTTTGTGCCAGGCAGGCGGGAACCAGGCAGGATGGGGTGGCGCTGTATCCTCCCTCTCCTCTTTTTGCCTTCCCCAGAATTCCACCTCCATCTGTCTCTGATTTTGGCAGAACAGACCTCTCCTTAAAGGCAGTGGAGACTGCAGTGGGCCTCCTTCCTGGGTACAGGTGTTCCCACTGGTGGGAGCAAAGTGTGGGTTTAGGCTCAGGAAAGGCTGTGAATGGCCCAGAGCTGAGGGCTCAGCATCTGGGCAAATCCACCCTCAGGGATTGTTTTCTAAGCTGCTTTGCATAAGCCCCCTGCCCTACTCTCTTTGTGGTCCTGCTCATCACATAAAGTAGTGGAGGAGATCTGAGCCACTGAGAGAGAGAAAAAGAAACACAACCTGTCCTGCTCTTAGAGTAGGGGATGGATAGGAGAGTGTTCACGTGAGGGTGGAGACCCACCACCCTGCAGAAGAAATCCCCTCAGACCTCCAATTCCCCCAGCACTAAGGGTTGGCAGAGGTCCCCATCGTGCCCAGATGCTACCAGCAACACATAACGTGTGTCCATACTTACAGACCAAGCCCAGGCATGCACCTCTGACCCTCCTCCCAGTCAGACCCGCCTGTCGCCCCTGCCCAGCCTCACCCCTGTACATGCCGAAGTAGCCCTCGGAGCGGATTGTCTTGATGAGGCAGTCAGACCTGTAGCCAAGAGGATGGCAATAAGTTGTGGCCAGCTGGACCCTGGCCCTGAGTCAGGCAAGGGCAGCCAACGCCTTCTCTGCCCAGTATGATCATCCAGGGCCCATAGAGAAGCCAAATACTCTGCCTGCCAGGGCTAGGCTCTCCCTCAGGCGCACCCTACCCTGTTGCCCCTCCATCAAACCCAGGGGTGTGGAAGCAGAGATCAGAGGTGGAAGCTGTGCCCTCGTTCCTCCTACGCTCTTCTCACTCACATGCTGGCATACATGCGCTGGCCATTCTGCTGGTTCTGCAGCCGTGTCTTAGCCAGGTCGATGGGGAACACGCAGGTGACCCCGATCAGCCCAGCGATGCCACCATTGATGAGCTTGGCCGGCAGGCTGTGTATGCAGGGTCAAGTGTCAGGACTACCATACTCAACCACAGGATGGGGGGATGGGGAGGTCATGCTGGGGAGGGGGTGAAAGCCAAGACCGAAGCCCAGGGGTTGGGGGGGTCCCTCTGACCTGATCTGCTTATCAGCCATTTACACCAAGTGAAGCTGGAGGCTGACTCAGACCAGGCGGTGTGTTAAGTGGAGGCACTGGTGGGGAGGGGCTGCCGAGGACAATGAGGGTGGCTGGCGGTGGTGGCTGATGGTGGGGGAGGGGATGTCCTCACCTTCAGACCAATTTTAAGACTTCTGCCACCTGAAAGAAAGAAGGGACAGAATGAGTGACAGATGGTGGCCTATCAGAGAAAGTCACCTCCCCACCCACCGACCATCTCACAAGGGCACGAAGCCCCTCACTCCCCAGACCCCGTGCTGCAGGTTGCAGTCATTAAGGTGCCCTGGGGATAAAGGGGGGAGATGCGGGAAGGAAGAAAGGGAGGCCACCCATCCCTGGGGCCACCTGGCTTTCCTTCAATGCCCTCCCTGTGGCGTCCTCCCAGGCAGCCAGGGACTCACGCTCAGGCGCTCATGCTCACGCACAGAAAGCAAGCTCCAGCTTTTAAAGGGCCAGGTGCCTTTTAGTGCAGTGGTACTTGGGACCCTGGACTTGAGCTGCAGCAGCCAGCTCCCAACCTTGAGCAGAGGCAGCTAGCATCTGCCACTGTCAGAGGGATAGGGCAGTGGTGGTTCCTCCTTTGTGGAGCTCCTGGGCAGAGCAGACTCAGTTCCATAGCAGCTCACCCTGGGCCACAGAGCCCCTTCCCACAGAAAAGCACGATTCCCACCCACCCCGAGCTGATTGCCCACCTTCCTGTCCACTTCCCAAGGGAAGTGTTTCACTCCCGACAGATGCAGGAATCTAGGGATAAGGACACGGGGAAGACAGGACAGAAATAAATGGTACGAGGAGGGAAGCAGAGGGATGTCTGTCTCCCAAGGCATCCGTGATTGGTACACCCCATTCCCTTAGGGTGGGAGAAACGCCTCTCCTATCAGCTGCAAGGATGGGGATCGGGGAGCCAGCCTCTTTATCCCGAGGGACACAATCATCAAAGCTGAGCTGGGGTGGGTTCCAGGAGTCCTGGGTCCTCCCCTGTGTATCTCTCTGAGCCCTCAGAGGTCACCTGTCACACACAGGCCAGTACCCTCAGTGCTGCCACGAGGGCTCACATGGCTGTCTCACACTAAAGAGCCCCTGGACCCGTTGCCCACCTCTCCCCATACAAGCCGCCGGGTTCTGCTCACCCTGAGCGCACCCCAGAGTGCGCACAACTGCTGCTCCGTGGCTCCAGAGCTAGCGCGCTCCCTGAAGAGATAAAGAGGCCGGCTGGGGAGGGAGGAGGCGAAGGGCTACGGGGATTGGCCGCGGGGCGGGGCGGGGCGGACCTGGGGGGGGGGGACTTTCTCTTTCACTTTGGGCTAGGTGATAATCTCCGCAGCTTTGGGAAAAGACAGGAGTAAGACAACTTCTGGGGGTCTGGGGCTGGGCCTAGCCTAAGAGAGAGTTAAGAAGGGACAAACTAATCATAAGAGCCTACCCACAGGGACCCCAGGCCCAGGCCACCACGTTTGCAGGCCACTCGGTAGGTTTCTGTCAGCAGCCTATGGGATGAGCACAGCTGTCTATAGCCCTGGAACCCCAGTGAATGAGACACCCTGTTCGGATCTGTCAACATGTGCCCTTGAGAAGCGGGTCAGCACCCACTGTGCTGCGAGACCTGGGTGTACCCATCAGGGAACCTTAGGTTGGGGCACGAGAAGGTATACCTGTTCTCTGGGAAGGTCAAGGAAAGGATGCTTAACTTTTAAAGGCCACTGACAAGCACAGGCCCTGCTCACCTGGCAGGTCCAGAGGACACGGGGGCGGCACTCCAGGCACCCTCTGCCCTCTGCCCTCTGCCCCAGGCGCCCTCTGCCCTCTGCCCCAGCTCTGCACACCAGGGGCCTCAGTGGAGGAGTACCTGTCCCTCCTAAGCCTGGTATGTGCCGAAGGACTGAACTCTGAACTGCAGTCTGATTACCACAGCAGCTCTCCCTGCTGCCCCTTCTCCAGAGGAAGTCCATCCTTCCCTATGCCTCTGCCCTCGAGAATAGTGAACCTGCTGTCCCTCAGCTGCTATCTCCCCTCACAGCTGGGATCTGGGCACCTGGTTGATGTGTGTGTGTCCTGGAAATCAGACTATCTGAAGCCAGTAGGGAAGAGCCAGGCAGGCACTGAGATCCCATGGACTGAGTCAGCCCTGCACCAGAACCAGAACTAAACAAAACAGGTTAACACCAGGGAGAACAGTTGCTGAGCAGAGAGTGAAGGGTTCCTGGAACAGCAGACAAGGGGAACCCTCTGGGCTATTGTCTCTCTCACCCAGCCCCAGGATTTTTGTTTTTTGAGACAAGATTTTTCTGTGTAGCCCTGGTTGTCCTGAAACTCCCTCTGTAGACCAGGTTGGCCTCAAACTGGGTGCTGCCTCTACCTTGGGTGCTGGGATTAAAGGGCTTTTTATTGTGGACTCTCATTAGTGAGACAGCTGTCAGGGCTCCCTCAGCACCCTCTATGTTACCATAGAAACCTGATTGCCCAGTCTAGCCGCTGAGAATCCAGAGCTTTCTGCCTAGCTGTCCCAGCCTTCCCCCATCAGGCCAACTGAGAAAGATCAGTTCAGCATACAGAGGCTAACAGCTTCTTCTGCATTTCCATGAATGAAGCTACCCATTTCCTGCCTAAAAGAAAAGCTGCCAGGCAGTGGTGGCGCTCACTTTTAAACCAAGCACTCGGGAGGCAGAGGCAGGCGGATCTCTGTGAGTTCAAAGCCAGCCTGGTCTTCAGAGAGTTCTAGGACAGTCAAAGCCACATAGAGATCCCGACTGGGGGCGGGGAGGGGGAATAGAAAGAAAAGAAAAAGAAAATGACTGGGCTGGGGCTGAGCCCCGCCACCAGCGTGCCTCTCCTCCCAATCCAGCCCCCTCAGCCCTTCCTCTTAGGGAGGTTAGCTTCGCCATGCTAGCTAGAAGGGTCATAAAGAGGTCCTCTACTGCGAGATACCCCAGCTATCCTACAAAGAAAAACCAAGGATGGGGGTACATCCTCTGCTCCAGGGCAGATCATATCCTTTACCCCACGGTCAGGGCTGAGCTGGCCTCGCTATCTCCATCTGGACGATGCGGATTCTAACTATGTACGTGCCCACGCACATCCCGAGGGTTCCCACGTGTGCGGCGCCCCCAGCCCCAGAAAAAAAAAAAGACTAAAAAACCAAAAGACAACCCAGGTCCAGCTCTGGGGCTTCCACACTGCTGGGACACGTGTGCGCGGGGAGCGCGCCTGGCAGCGCCGAGACCGAGCACGGCCTTCCACACCCGAGACAGCCGGTCGAGGTTACCGTTGGTCCAGGCTCTGCCGGAGACGCGGTGTCTGAACAGATGCCACCTCTCCCAGCCACCAATGCCACCCTTTTCCTCCCCGCAACCAAGCCAGATCTGGGTGGGGGCCACAGAAACTGGCCGGCTAGCACTCACCACACGGCAGCCGCCGGAATCGCCTCCCCGCTGTGCCGCGCGCCGGGCCTGCACCTAAGCTGGGAGGCGCGTCTCTCGGAGGCGCGCCCGCTCCGCCCTAAACTCGTTGCTGTCGGCTCCCCCTCCCGGCCGGCGTGGCCACTGCCACCAGCCACAGCCTCAGGCTACCTTTGAAGGGGCTCTCTGGCGTATCCCGAGGCCCTCTCTTTGGTCTTCCCACCTCAAACCGGGATAGAGACGAAGTACCGGGGGCAGGCAACGTGTGGATGGGGTGGCCCGGGGGAGGTTTGGTCCCAGAGCACCAAGATAGATGCTCCTTAGACACCGCCCACAAGATACTGGTGGGCGGGGCTTATGCACCAGTCTGTTACAGATGACTTTGTATCCACACCTGCTGCAGGGTTACTATGTAGAATGGCTCCTCCCCATCCCTGAGGAAGAGACACACGAGGACCTAGAAATGGCTCACTGGGTAATGGTGTTTGCAACTAAGCCTGGTGATGCCCGAATTCATTCCCAGGGAGCACATGGAAGGGGAGAAACGGGAAAACAACCTCTGCAAAGCTTTTCTTTGATACACACACACACACAATAAATAGGTTTATTTTATGTATATGGATGTTTTGCCCGCATGCATGTCTGTACACCACATGTGTGCCTGGTGCTGTGGAGGCCAGAGGAGGGTGTCTGATCCTCTGGAACTTGAGTTACAGACTGTTGTGAGCCACCATGTAGGTACTGGGAATTGAAACTGGGTCCCTTGGAAGGAAGAGCAGCCAGTGCTGTTAACTGCTGAGTCATCTCTCCAGGCCTTTTCTGCCCTCATCTTAAAGGGAGGACTAGGTTTCCGATCACTTAGGCACCCCTCCCTCTATCTTATAAGTAATCAATCCCAGAGATACACGGGGAGCTGGAGGCTAGCTTGGGCTAGACAGTAAGACCTATCTCAACTCGTAAATAAGCCAAGCTTTTAAAGCCATGAGGAGTTTCTGTATGCTGGGGCACTGTGCCACACAGGTGAGGTAGAAGGATAGGGAGGGCTCTGCCCACTGGTCAAGGAAAGTCAAGGGCCAGCTTAAGTCTGAGCCTAGGCCTGGGTAGACTCTGGGGTCTGTGAAGCTGAGGTGCCAGGCAGAGGGGAGTCCTCAGGGGCCAGTCCTGTGCGCCTGATGCTGTCCTGATACTTGTGACGGCCGAGCTCCAAGATGGCACGCACCTCTTCAGCCACATCCTGCCGGTCACTCTGCTCCAGGGCCTGCACCAAGTGTCCCACAGCCCCAGGCTGTCCAGCTTGGCGCTCAGCCCAGGAGAAGAGCATGTGGCGGATCTGCCCGTCCAGGTCATCCCTGGGAGGGGAAAAGAGCGGTGATGAAGGCATTCTGCCCAGGACCACACACCACACACAAAGGCTCAATGTTTCAAAAAGGAGTTTCTTGCTCCATGGGCTGATGACCAGACCCTCTGTATCCAGGCTGGTGTTTGCTCCGCCTCCATCTTTGAACGCTTTCATCTACTGTGTGTGTGCGTATGTGGGGTGGGGGTTGTGAAGCTGATGAGAGTCAGAAGCTCACCTGAACTCATGCCGGATACGCTGTAGCTCACGGTAGGGCATACCGAGGTGCAGGGCCACGGTTGGCCAATCAGGACCTAGGCGTGAGGCCACACTCAACAGGTTGCTCTGAGTCAGGAAACCAGTTTCTGCATCACCCAGGTTCAGAGGCATCAGGGAGAAGTCTGTCCCCTGCCCACTTCCCTGGGGCCCCCGGAGTCTCTGTCAGGAGGCAAGGATACAGTAAGCTTGAACCCATCCTCTTGTCTTTGCTCACCCAGGGACTCTGTTTCCTCCAGTCAGCTAACACCTTTCCAGTCTCACCGGCAGCTTGATGGGCAAGGTGGCCATCCACAGTGCATCTGTGCCCTTCCTCTGCCGGGCAGCCTCAGCTTCCTGAGGCACCTCCACGGGAAGTGAACCCCGATAAAAGGACACCTGGGGAAGGATCAGGTGGGTGCTGAGGAATATCCCTTTACACTGTATGAATATATGTTGCTGTGATTGGTTTATAAAGAAGCTGACTGGCCAATAGCTGGAAAGAAAGAGACTGGGCAGGGGAACCAGACTGAGAACGCTGGGAAGAAGGGCAGAACCGGGGGTTGTCAGTCAAATGCAGAGGGAGCAGGAGATGAATGTGCCATGCTAATACAGGTACCACCATGCGGCAGAGCACAAATAAGGAATATGGGTTAGCTTAAAATGTAAGAGCTAGTTAGTAATAAGTCTGAGCTTTGGCCGGGCATTTGTAATTTATATTAAGCCTCTGAGTGATTATTTGGGAGTGGCTGCATGATAGGAAAACTCTGTCTACAGATGGGGTTCAGAACTGTAGCCTTAGTCCAGGTACCTGGGGGGTCCTGACACATCAGCCCACCTGGCCTCGGACAGCCTGAGCTTCCCGGTCCAAGGCTGTGGTGATGTACACCTCCTTTACATTCTTCAGGTGTGAATAGAAAACAAAGCAGATCCTGCCATCCACGCAGTCTGGACGGTCTGTGTGTGTGGGGGGGCGAATTCAGTAGGGGGGTCAAGGGATCACACCCCAGTGCCCCCTGGAGAAGAGACCTACCAGCATCTACATCAATGCCCCGCTCAAAGGCTGCAAAGAACTTCTCACCCTCAAACATCTCCACGGTGTCAGAGGGTTCAGGGCCACGGTATCGATCCATCAGCCGGCACAGGGTGGCATCGACCTGAGAGCACCCACAGAGATTAGAGGTCAAAACTCTGTAGCCACCCTAGCCTTCAGGTCACACCCCCCCCACCTTCCTGCTGCCCCACCTTGTTGCGGGGTAGGCACTGCAGCAGGACCTGCTCAGGGTCCCGGCGCCTCTGCAGTGCAATGAGGTTCACGCGGTGCAGCCGCAGCCGTTCCCAGGCCTTCCGTGCCAGGCCCCCTACACAGGTTTTGGTGGTATACCAGAGCCAGTACCTGGAAGTGCCAGAGTTGAGGTGTGGCCATACCCATGAAGGGCAGAAGGGGTACTGAGGAAGCTAGGGGACACTGACCAGGAGAAGTGTGTGACCTGGAAGCGTGCGTACAGGTGGGTGAGTTCCAGCGCCACCTGAGTGGTGATGTCATCCCAGGTGGCTGTCGAGGGTGTTCGGTAGAGCAGGTGTAGGTGGGAGCGGTCCAGACTGAACCCTGGACAGGAAATAGCAACCGGCTAAAGCCCTCTCTGAATGTAGCTCCCACTTCTAAGCACCCAGCTCTGGTCCTAAGCAAGCAAGCCTCACCTGTAACACCAGGGGGCAAAGGCAACTGCACAGTGACTGGCTGTAGGAAGCTGGAGGGCCCGCTCTGTGAGAGGCACAGCAAGGGGCTCACTGATGCTTCTGACTCTTCCAGGAGAGCTCTCAGCTCTAGACCAGCCATATGTACTACCTGGACAGAGAACCATGAGTGTCTTCCTGTATGCTGAGGCACCCCCTGTCACCCCTGGCACTGGCCTGACCACTATACCTGCATGGAGACTTGGCGAGGCTCTTCTGTGGCCCCAGAAGGAAAGGTGACTTTGACCCCAGGATGACCTGAGGAGCACAAAAGTGCTCCCTCTGGTGGCAACAGGCAAGTGTTGGATACTGGGCGTAAAACGACAAGAAACCAGGAGAAGTGGGGCACCTGGCATCGAGCCCAGCGCCTCTGGAACACATGGGAGGAAAGGGTCAGGGCAGAGACGATGGGCAAGGGTGGGTGGTGTCGGGGCAGGCTGCTCCTGTCCCCTCACTCCCAAGGGCCTAGGCAGCTGTCACCTTGGGTGCCTCTTCCTCCAGGTGGGTCTCTAGGTCAGTCCAGCTGTCGTCACTCCGCGTCCTTACAACTACCTCACGGCAGCGTTGGACTCGTGGGGGGACGAACAGCAGCCATAAGCTCACATCCTGTCAGGCAACGGTGGTGTGTGAGAGAAGGCCAGCCTACACCTGCCCCCTACCCATCCTTGACACACCTGCTGGAAAGCCACCCCATGGGGCTGTAACTCCAGAACACCACTTAGCAAGAAGTCATGAGGTCCCAGGGAGACCAGGTGAGGCTCCGGCAGCCACAGTCGATAGTGGATGGTGATGGGCGTGGTGGTGGCTCCTGCTGGGAACTGTAGGCGGACACCACAGGCCAGGGTCACAGAACAGCCATGGGGAGTCACAAGGAAGCTGAGTGAGGAAAGAGGTATGAGGGCAGACAGACAAGGTGCCCCATGTGTCCAGGGAGACAGGGTAGACAGATGTCTCAAGCCACCTTCCCACTGATACCTGTCCAAATCCGAGGTTAGGAAGAGCCTGGGCATTTCCGGAATCTGGGCTATGTCTGCACAAGGGGCAGGCATGTGGTTACAATGGTGACATGCCTTTGTCCTCTTATACCCTGACCATGCCCATGCCAAGCCTACCTGGGGGACTTGGGGGTGCTGGAGAGGCCTCACCCAGAGGGTTCCCCTGCACGCGCACAAAGGGGGCGTCTAGGAGCTCAGCAGGCAGGTCCCGGAGCTGGTTGTCCCTTAGGTCAAGCCGAGTGATCAGTGGCAGGTGGGCCAGGCCAGTGGGCACTGAGGTCAGGAGGTTGCTGTGCAGAACAAGGAGCCGCAGGGACCGTAGCCCCGCTGCAGGCAAGTGCTGGTTTAGGGTTGGCTCTGGGCACCTTGACAAAATACTCACACTAAAGGCTTCAGGCTCTATCGTGTGGTGGGACAAAGATGGATATGAACTACGAGGAGCCAAGGAGGCAGAAGCAAAGTCAAGGGCCACCTGGGAGCAGTGAGGGTTCACGTGCCAAGGCAATCCCAAGACTTTAGGGTTGCAGGGGCCCACAGGGCAGTGGAGGTATGGGCACTGGCTGTGGGGGAGGGGCACACTGTATTAGCTGGTGAAAACGAAGCTGGTACCATGGTTACTCACCAAGGGAGGCTGGGAGATTCTGCAGTCGGTTGGAGGCCAGATTGAGCTCACTGAGGTTGCTCAGGTTTCCAATCTCAGAGGGTATGGCGTCTAGAAGATTCTCAGAGAGATCAAGACGCTGAAGAGTGGACAGGGACCCCAGGGTTGCGGGTAGCTTTTCTAGGCAGTTGTGCCTCACAGAGAGGAAGGTGAGGGCAGGCAGGGCCCCCAGGACCTCGGGCAGCTCCGAGAGACGGTTATGAGAAAGCAGCAGTGCATCCAAGCTGCGCAGCTCCAGGATGCAAGGCGGCAGCGTCTCCAGTCTGTTGAAGCTCAGGTCCAGGTGGGCTAAGCAGGCCAAGTCACTCAGGCCAGCAGGCAGAGTGGTCAGGGTACCATGGAGGCAGGCACCCAGGGCGCCCCGGCTCTGGCCGCCTGGAAGTGGGGGAGAGAGCTGTGGCCCTCAGAGTTGGATCTTGGTTCAGCCCTGACTGCCAGAGGAGGTAGTAGGGAGGAAGAAGCTTCCCTGTGAAGCCGGCCATTGGGATAGAGAAAAACAGCAAAGCAGACAGAGAAGACCAAGAGTGCCTATCAGATGACAGCATCACCCTGCAACAACTGGCATCTGCAGAGACCCAACTGGGCACCTTCAGCGTCCTCGCTGGAAAGACAGAGCCCAGCCAGCCGCATTGTGGGGAGGAAGGTGATAGGGCTGAGGACAGAAAAAGCAAGCCGTGGGGTAGGTGTTCACACCTAGGTGCAGGGAGAAGAGAGATCTGGAGCTAGGGTTGGGACAAGATGGCCTTTGTGGACCAAGAAGCAGAGGCAAAGCAGGACAGGGTCAGAATAAGGGTACTCACCTTTGAGGACCAGGGAGCGAAGGCGCAACAGACTCCAAGGAACCTGGGCTAGGGTGTCATCTAGCAGTCGAGGGTCCTCGTGGGTACTGAGTCGCAAGAACTCCACCTGCAGCAGCTCTGGGGGCTGCTGGGAACACAGGTACTGCAGCCGATGGCAGCCCCCCGGGTGCACGTCTAAGTTCAGCTGGTTCCCAACCAGGAGAAAAGGTGCCCCGGGCCTGGATTCCACAGCCTCCACAGCGGATCTTGCAGCATCCTCTGCAGCAGCTGCAGTTTCCTCCGGCTCCAGCCCCTCCAACACTGCAGCCATCACCCATGGAAGGTCCTCGGGGACCAGACATGTCCCAGCTTGCCAAGCAAGCCTGCTCAGGCAAGGCTGAGGAAAGCTGCAGAAGCAGGGGGAGGAGTGAGCTGTAGGGGACCAGTTCCTCCTCCTGATTAGAGTAACAATAACTCAGTCTGGAAGAGGGAGCTCTTGAAACCACTGGTCCAAGAATTCAGGGCCTGAGGGGTACAGAGTGGTCTCTGCAGCCCAAGGACCTACGTCTGTGCTGTTAATGAGAACTAGATCCTTCTGTCCCAAGGGCCACCCGGGAGGGAGACTTTGTGAACAGAGTCAGGGGAACTCTGCTAGATCAAGGACAAGGGTAATCTGGCCACGTGACCCAGACCCCACCTACAGGACTCTTGAAATAAGGGCCCACCCCTAACCTTTACACTCATCAGTTTGGGGAGGACCCAGGACCCTCTTCCACTACAGGCGTCGCTGTGCAAAAAGGGTCAGCAAACAGTGCAAAAGGGAGCCAAGAAAACTTTGGGTTTCCAGGGCTTGAATCTCACATCACGGCCCCTTGGAGAAGCTCTCGCGCCACAAAACCCAATTCACACCTCCGTCATATGGGAAATGTATAGAGGGGCTCGGTTGGCGTGGAGTCGCTTTGGTCCCGCCTCTGCAGCAAACTTCCCACCACCCACTGAGTACCTGCAGCGACGATCCCCGCGCCAGTGTAGGCGCTCTCCACGCCGGCTTCCCGCCGGCGAGCTTCCGGGCGGGCGCTCGGGCTCCGCCCTTCCCCGTTAGCCACTAGGAGCTCCTGGGACGCTGGCTGACTCCCACCTCCTGTTTGGTTGCCCGCCCTGGGGAGGCAGGCGTCGCGCATGGAAACTGACATTTTCAGCCCTCCACAACCCCAGACCTGCTGTGGCACTGCATAGTCTGGGCACCAAGTGCATTCTGAGGCAGAAATTTCGGGTAGAACTTTAGGGTATTGTCGCACTCCTTGTTAGAAGCTCAAACTCTGAATGCCCAATGTGCAGCTAGCACCAAGGGCTTCCTGTGGGAACCCTGTAGGACAGCAGTTCTCGACTTGTGAGTCGCAACCCCTTCGCCAAACCTTTCTTCAAAAATATTTACATTTGATTTATAACACTAGTAAAAGTACAATTATGAAGTAGCAATAAAAATAATTTTATGGTTAGGGGGTCACTTAAAACGTGAACTGTATTAAAGGGTGGCGGCATTAGGAAGGTTGAGAACCACCGAGTCTAGGGCCTCCTTCCCAGGCTCTGCAGTGAACTCCAGGCTATTGTAGCTTGGATGTCCTCGCTGAACATCAGGACCAGCTGCCCTGAGAATGAGCTTCCTGGCTATGCCTTTTTGAATCCTGTGGATCTCACAATAAAAAACAAAAACATAAAAAACACAAAAAAGTTGAGATATAATATCTTACCCAAGTCCTTTAACTGGTGAATAGCAAAGTTAACACTCCACATTCTTTTTTTAAAAAAATATTTATTTATTCATTATGTATACAAAATTCGGTCTGTGTGTATGCCTGCAGGCCAGAAGAGGGCACCAGACCCCGTTACAGATGGTTGTGAGCTACCAAGTGGTTGCTGGGAATTGAACTCAGGACCTTTGGAAGAGAAGACAATGCTATTAACCTCTGAGCCATCTCTCCAGCGCAGCACTTCACATTCTCAACAGAGCTGGTGAACTGGAAATGAACAAGAGGACCATCAGTCAACAGTCTATGCCTCTATGCAACGGGCAAGCTCCCCGTGGCCTCCGGGCTTCCATTCTTCCTAGTACCTGTCTCTTTTTCACTGTTTCGACAAAGCTGCCAGAAAGATCCTTACAAAAACCAGTCCCACTGTACAATAAAAGAACTTCTGGGGGGCTGGAGAGATGGCTGAGAGGTTAAGAGCATTACCTGCTCTTCCAAAGGTCCTGAGCTCAATTCCCAGCAACCACATGGTGGCTCACAAC
>NC_022015.1:34166386-34182633 GCF_000317375.1 Microtus ochrogaster
TCTGCCTCCCGAGTGCTGGGATTAAAGGCGTGCGCCACCACCGCCCAGCTCATATCAGGCATCTTACTACTGCTTGTATGTCCAGTTCCAGGGGAACTGATGCTAAATTCTGGCTTCTGAAGGCACTGCACACATGTGTGCACATACAAACAAGCAGACATATACACATTCCCATTAAAGGAAAAATCAACCAGGGGCTAGAGAGATGGCTCCGTGTTTAAGAGTACTGGTGGTTCTTTCAGAGGACCTGAGTCACGTGGTGGCTCAGGACTGTCTTTAATGGGATCTGATGTCTTCTGTCATGCAGACATGGAGGAAGACAGCACTCATCCATAAATAATTCCTCCAACAGCAACACGTAGTCTGGACTCGTTCTAGTAATGTGAGGCACCACACACAAAGTAAGGTGACACTGTCCTGGAGGTTGTGCCCCACAGTTGGCTTCTGCCAGCATGGCCTATTTCCGGCCAACTTGTACTGTAGTCTTGGCAGAGTTAGAGCAGGCTTCTCGTTTCTCAGCTCAAAGTTACTACTTGTGAAGATTTACTGGTCTTGTAAGACGAAGACTTTTTTTTTTTGGTTTTTCAAGACAGGGTTTCTCTTGCAGCTGTGGAGCCTGTCCTGGAACTAGCTCTTGTACACCAGGCTGGTCTCGAACTCACAGAGATCCTCCTGCCTCTGCCTCCCGAGTGCTGGGATTAAAGGCGTGCGCCACCACCCCCCAGCAGACAAAGACTTTTTTCTTTCTTTTTTTTCTGCATTTATTTATGCATTCATGTCTGTGGGTTGGAGGACAATTTGTGGGAATACCTAACTTCTTTCCACCACGTGAATCCTGGGATGGAGCTCAGATTGTCATGCTTGGTTGCATGTACCTTTTACGCGCTACACTATCTTGCTGGTCTGTCCCAGGAAGAAAGCTAGGGGCAAAATAAGGCTGCTAACTCAGGCTTCATCATTACCCAAGGGCATGGGTACCTGTTCCAACAGCATTGAAGCACCGGTCTCTAGTGCCAGACTCTTCTGGCCTAGCCGGTAAGAAAGGTAGGCTCTCAGAGGCGAATGTAGAGACACGCTTTTGTTGTTGTTTTTCTAGACAGGGTTTCTCTGTGTAACCCTCACTCTCCTGGAACTCGCTCTGTTGACCAGGCTGGCTTCAAACTCAGAGATCTTTCTCCTCTGCATCACAAATGCTGGGATTAAAGGCGTGTGCCACCATCGCCCACAGAGGCACCCTATGCTGGGATTAGAGGCACCACTGTCCTGGAGCTCAGTGATCCACCTGCCTCTGCCTCCCGAGGGCTGAGATTAAAGATGTGCTCCACTATGGCCCGCACACTAGGGTAGAAGAGGCAGACGGATCTCTGTGAGTTCGAGGCCAGCCTAGTTTACATAGAGATGCCCAGGATAGCCAGAATTATATGGAGAAACCCTGTCTGGGGAAAAAAAAAAAAAAAGATGTCACCAGATATGGCTGCAGACACTAACCCCCATACAGATGGCACACCATCCCCGGGCCAGCTGAACATGGGATCCATTATCCCTGTCAGACTTCGGACCTCTGGTGCCTAAGGCCAGGGGACGATTCGCACACAACCACAATTTGAAACTCCAGCCCCACATATAGCCCACGTGCAACAAGAGAAGTCCAAAGGGGGGCGCACTTCCGGTGGCAAGCTCCACCCTGGCAATGATGCATCATGGGACTTGCAGTTCACTCGGGTGGGCCCTCAGCACTGCATGTTGGGAGTTGTAGCGCCGTGTGGCATGCTGGGAATGCGAGGCGTTAAAGGGGTTTGAAAACTCCTGGAGGTCCTTCCTCCGTGCCCTCATGGGTCTCGGGAGACTCTCGCCCACATTACTTGAGCACCTGGCCCCCGAACAACTTGCTGTCCTTGCTGGGGTGAACACCTGACTTCAGTCAGGGCGATGGCTTCCTTCCGGTTGCCCATTTCGTCACTGGGAGGCGCCCCCATGCGGCGCCGTGCGCGTCCCGGGGGCTTCTGGGTAGCGGTTTACCCCCGCCCACTGCGTCAGCGTCTTCCTTTCGCCGCCTGACGCCGCCGAGGTCGCACGCGTGAGGCCGGTCCGCAGCAGCCGAGTGAGTAGACTTGCCTGTCGGGCTGCCAGCTGGGGTTCAGACTGAAGGGTGGGTGGCGGCGGGGATTCTAGAGGTGCGCGGCCTCCCATGGTTGGAAGTTTCGGGCTGCACGTGGTCTCACTTGTTGCCTAAAATGGAGGGGTAAGCAGTAGGCCTCTTGGTAACGCCGCCGCTGTTTCCTCTCTCTGTTCCGTTCAGCATGCGCTACGTCGCTTCTTACTTGCTTGCCGCCCTTGGGGGCAACTCCTCTCCTAGCGCCAAAGACATTAAGAAGATACTAGACAGCGTGGGCATCGAGGCGGACGATGACCGGCTCAACAAGGTAGCTGGCTGCTTGCTTCCCTTTGGTCCGGGTACAAATGTCGGCCCGTGGCGGCCCTTACCGTATTAGATAAGGGTCTTAACTAAAATGTGAATGGCTTGTTGGAAATGGAGGGAGGGAGGAGGCCTAAGCCGGATTAGTGGTGGTTTCTTTTTAAATACCCTTTTTTAAGGATCTTGTTCAGGCCAAGAAATGAGTACAAGACAAAAGCCTAGTCATCATGCTTTTGTGGAAGTTTAGTACGACTCAATTTGTGTAGTCCTAATAATTTTGTGACAAGGTCTTACTGTGTAGTTCTAACCAGGAACTCGCTACGTAGACTAAGTAACTTTATTAATAAAGTGTTCTTATTAATTACGGTGTGCAGTAGGTGATACACATATGAGTAGTTTTGCTTCAGAGGCCAGGGGTATCTAGATTTCTCTGTAGCTGAGATTAATGCTGTCTGACAGATGGAAGTGTTGGGGCAAGACTTGGGAAGGATAGCCACCCAAGCTACAGAGTGAAATCCTGTCTGGAAAGAAAAAACAAAACAGTAGTACATGGAGTTATCAATAGAGCTACTCTTTGCCCCTAAAATGTTCTAGAAGAGTATTTTAGCCTCTTTAGGCTGCAGGGATGGAACCCAAACTCCCGTCATGAGCCTTTGAATGCTAGCATCTGAAACTTAACCACTGCCAGCATTATTGTTCAGAGGATTCAGTCCTGTGGCTCTTGGCCAGCTGCTGTGACAATGGTGCGGGTCTAGAACCTTCAAAACACTTGGCCCCTATGTTGTACCACCAATTGTGGCTAGGGGTGTGTTCATACTGACCACTAGGTGTGGTTGTCTACCACAGGTCATCAGTGAGCTGAATGGAAAAAACATTGAGGATGTCATCGCCCAGGGTGAGTTCATTTATATGCATATATGTTTGTGGTCCATCCTAATCCCTGCTGATCAGTCAGTGATCTGCCAGGCTTCGCTTGTGGACCAGAGCATCCTAGAAGCCCTGCCAGAGCTAAGCGAGGCCTTTTTAGGCTTGTGCCAGTGGCGCTTCTGAACACATTCAGGAGCTGGCAGTGGGAGCACTATTTTGCTTCTTCCGAGACGTCAAAAGCTTTTTCTGTGGCCAGGTGCTGGGGACCCTAAACATTGGTACAGGCTTGCCTCTGTTGGAATTAAAGGTGTGCACCACCACCGCCTGGCCAGTCTTTAAATTTTTTAAGCTCTGAGTAGCCCTGCTGTCCTAGGACTCCCTGTATAGGCCAGGCTCAGACCCACCTGACTACGGGTTTATAATGTATCACTGTCTGTGAAATTTGTTCTTATGTTCATTGGTGAGGATGTCAGATCCCCTGAAACCGGAGTTTCATGAACTGCCATGTAAGTGCCATGAATTGAACCTGGGTCCTCCAGAAGAGCAGTAAGTGCTCTTGAGTCCTGGGCCATCTCTCATTCCTAGCTTGTTTGTTTGTTTGTTTAAAGGTTTTGTTTTGTTTGTATAAGAGGAGCCCTGGTCTTTTTTTTTTTTTTTTCTCGAAACTGTTTCTCTATGGCTTTTGGAGCCTGTCTTAGAACTAGCTCTTGGAGACCTAAACCAGGCTGGCCTCAAACTCAAAGAGATCCACCTGCCACCCTTGTACTGGGATTAAAAGCTTGCCCTGCCACTGCCCGCCGACTTTTTTTTTTTTTTTAAGACAAAGTTTCTCTATATAGTTGTGGCTGGTCTTGAACTTAAGATTTTATTGTGGTTAAAGCCATGCACTCACTATACCTGGGTTGTTTGTCTTTTTTTTAATACTTCATTTAACTTTGTTTCTTGGTATGAAGCTGTCAGATTCCCTCAAGCTGGAGTTTGAGACAGTTGAAGGCTGCCATGTGGGTGCCTTGGTTGGTCTCTATGTGGAAGAGCTTTCTTGGCTGGACTCCTGTTCTCATGTTTTTTTCTGTTTATGTAGGTGTTGGGAAACTTGCCAGTGTGCCTGCTGGTGGAGCTGTGGCTGTTTCTGCTGCCCCTGGCTCTGCAGCTCCTGCTGCTGGTTCTGCCCCAGCTGCAGGTAAGTAGAAGTCTGATGGGTGAGTGGTGATAAAAAGGGATTGGTACATAAGACTTGGTGTTGGGTATGGCTCCCAGCGCAGGGCAGCCTGAATGACTTCTTGGAGCAGTGCTTACTTTGGTGTTCCTCTACAGCAGAGGAGAAGAAAGAAGAGAAGAAGGAGGAGTCCGAAGAGTCGGATGATGACATGGGATTTGGCTTATTTGATTAAATCTGTGCTCCCCTGCAAATAAAACCTTTTTATGTATCTTGAGTGGCCTTTACGTGTATTGTCAACATGTGACATCCATGCTGTGTCCTTTACTTATCTTAGTAGGGCCATTACTTGGAAGAATTGTCAAGCCCTGTGAGAGAATAGATAAAGATTTCACTTAACTCAAGCTTGAAGGGTGAAAATGATCCAGTTTCCTTGTAAGGATTGTGGTGTGAGGTAGATGGCTTCCGTCATTAAGCTTTTCATTGTGTTCTAGCTAATGACCCATCCTCTACATTGGGCATATGTGGAAATGTGGGTGAAGGGTTTTGTGCTGGCTGTAAACTTAATCCTGGGGTGGGCAGAGTCTGTCTCACAGGCTACTCTGGAATGTGAAGCCCAGGCCTTTTTAACTCCCTCCACAAGCTGATCAACAAGGGGTCACTAGGTCTGCCTTACTTTTAGGAGACTTTTGAGTGTCAGAGGGGCTGGAGGCAGTCGCTCTGGTCCCAGGCTGTGGTGACGCAGGCCTTTAATCCCAGCACTTGGGATGACGAGGCAGGTGGATCTCTGAGGCCAGTCTGGTCTACAAGAGCTAGTTTCTGGACCACTAAGCCTGTTAGACAGAGAAACCCTATCTTGAAAAACAAAAATAGGGACTGCATGAAGCCAGGAAAGACGGTGGGTATAGAAAAGATCAGAAGCCATAGCTTCATAACTGGAGTGAGCTAGCTACAAGGGAGCAGGTAAAGCTATGTCTAGGGACAGGGTCTATACCCTGAAGAAAGGGGCTTGTCCTCATAAGGCTGCTTGTGGGAGTTACCCGGTTTCAGCGTTCTGAGAAAGGCCAACCATGTTCTTGGCACCAGCATCTCCCAGGGGCCTGAAAGCATGTGTACCCAAACAGCCTGATGCACTGTGGAAATAAGAGCAGAGGTCCTACTGAGCTGGGGAGGCACTGTCCCTTGGGCCTGTTACTGGAAAAAAATAAATTGTAGGGAGGATCTTAAATCTTATGACGACCATGGTAGTAAGCCCTAGGCTTGCTGGCTCTGAGGACTTGTTCCTGTACTGTATCATGCCTCTAAACTGCATACCCATATTTCCACCTTGACAGCATTTGATCTCAAATTCATTATGTGACCCAGGCAGTATGGGACAGATTTGCCTCGAGTGAAGGATCTTTAAAAGTCAAGTGAGCCAGGTGGTGGTGGTGCATGCCTTTAATCCCAGTGGAGTTCAAGTTGAGGCTGGCCAGGGTGGTTACACAGAGAAACCCTGTCTCAAAAATTCTGGGTCAGGGGTAGTGTAGTGGCAGAGTACTTGCCTAACACCTAGGACCCCCTGGGTTTAAACCCCAGAATTAAAGGCGTTCCCTCCCCCCCCCCCACCGCCCTGCTAAAAGCACTGTTCTAACAACCTGAGTTCTGTTCCCAGTATCCACACTGGGTGGTCTGGTCAATCACAACTGTAGTTCAAAGGGATTTGACTTCTCCAGACTCTGGGCACCTGAACTCAGGTGCACATACCCCTTCTACATAGGCATAATTGAAAAAGTAAAAATAAGCTGTGTGTCGAGGTGCACTTGAGAGGTAGAAATGAGTATATCTGAGTTCCAGGGCTGCAAACACTCAAAAACAAAATAAGGGGTTGGCAATATGGCTCAGCGGTTAGGAGCACTGGCTACTTTCCCAGAAGACCAGGGTTCAGTTCCCAGCATCCACATGACAGCTCATTATTGTCTTTAACTCGAGTTCCCAGGGGATCTCATACCTTCACACTAATGTATCTATCTTAAAAAAAAAAATTCAGGTGGTGGCAGCACACGCCTCAAATCCTAGCACTCAGGAATCAGAGGCAAGCAGATCTCTTGAGTTCAAGGCAGCCTGGTCTACAAGAGCTAGAGCTGTTATACAGAGAAACCCTGTCTCGAAAAAAAACCCAAAAGTTCTATTACATCTTCCCTGGACTTTGTTTATCTGATTGTTTGCCAGAGCTCTACTCAGTAATCCCAGGATACCTCACTCACTGACTCCACAGTGTGCTGGGGCACTGTTGACCTCACCTTGTTAGCCTGTTCCTATACCCATGCCTGCGCTGAATTGTGCTGAGTGTGAAATGGCTCCATCATGATCAGGATGAACAGAGAAATGACTCCAGCTCTCCATTCCAGATGCTGGGATCCCTTCTCTGCCTTCACTTCTTTCCCTCCATCTACCACCGTGTCTCCTGGCTTCATGCCCTGGAGACCACCAGAGGGATTTGTAAAGCCAGCCCTGGCACCCATTCACCCAGCCCTCACTCTGCTGGTGCACGTTTCCTTCTCTTGATGGCTGACATCCAGGGGTTTTCAACATTATTGACCAGACCACCTGCCAAAGAACTGTACTCCCTTTTCTGGGAAAACCTCACAAACAAAGTGACTAATAAACTCAACTGCTTCAATCCCATCCTCCTCGTGACATGTGTAGGATCCCTTTGAGTGTTTACTCCCTACACACTTCCTTCTCCAGCTGCAAGCTTGTATGGTGTACCTTTTAAAGGCTCTAATCCCAGCACTTGAGAGGCGGAGGCAGGTGCAAGACTTCAAGGACTGAAGTCCATAGATAAGGAAAAAAGTGTATCAGCACTCCTTTAGCTTATATCTAAAGTCAGTTTATTTCTAGATTAAACAGCTTCAAAATCCCTCCAAGTTGCACACATAGCTACTGCTCAGGCAGGTAGGCACATTACTATGGCTGGTGCTTGGCTCTTGAGTGCCTGCCTCTCATTTGTATGCTTAATAAACTAATTTCATCCCTACTGGTTTTGGAATTCTTTGTGGTTCATGTCAAGGACCTGGGTCACCTGAGTCCTGGGTCACCTGAGTAAGAGTTACTGTGGCTCAGAGATCTTCTGGCTGAGTTGTTGGTAACTCATTTGTACTACTGCTGTTGTGACAGGCCTAAAGTTGAGTTTCTGGGAGTGAGAATTTCTGGGCACAAAGACACTGTCACCCATCGCCCCAACCTGGGCCTGCTCCTTGTTGTAGGGCTGTTCCTGGGTCTAAGCTAGCCTAGCCTGTCCCACAGCTGAGGGAACAATGCAGGGAAAAGGGCGGGAGGATGACAATATCCAGGAGTTCACCGCCTCCTGGGATAACTAGTTAGGGTGAGGCCTTAGTCTGAGACCAGGTAGACCTCATAAATTAGGAGCCAGGATCATCAGATAGCTATAGGCCCAGGAGCCAGGGTATCGAGGGACCCCCTTAGGGTGAGCGGGACTTGTCTGTGGCAGCGTTTGTTTGTTGGGCCAGTGCCAGTCTGCTGTTGGGCCCATGGGTTTTGGGAGCTGAAGCCTGAATGGCTCAGGTTTTCGGGTCCAAGGAGGTTCTATCTCTGCGTTTTCACCCAGGTCCCAGGACTTTTGTGTCTGCGTGGGTGTCCCTGGAGAAGGGGGAGGCTCCTGTTCACAAACCAGAGCTCTTCTTAGCCCCAGTACCCAGGCCTGTATGGAACTCTCACCTCTCTACTTACTCAGGCCATACCAAGGCCAGCGGCTGCCCACGCTGTGGGGTCGGAGGAAGGAGGCCGAGGAGTTAGGAGGCCCTCTGGATCTCTCAGCCGGCTTGGCCCAGCAGGTGTCGTGGAGAGGCGGGGCCTCGGGGGCGCGGCCGTTCCCGGCGCGATCCAGTTGGGTCGCGAGCCCAGGTCCTGCCTCCTGCCGACCGGGCTCCGCCCTCGTCCCGCACTAAAACACCTCCTCCTCTGCCTGCCGGCACAGCGTCTCCGCCTCCGCCGGCGGGGACCCCAAGCTACCGCGACTGCGGGACCCACAGCCCGCTGGACACTTAGCCACGATGTTCCCGAGGGAGACCAAGTGGAATATCTCGTTCGCTGGCTGCGGCTTCCTCGGCGTCTACCACATTGGCGTGGCCTCCTGCCTCCGAGAGCACGCGCCCTTCCTGGTGGCCAACGCCACGCACATCTACGGCGCCTCTGCAGGGGCGCTCACCGCCACGGCGCTGGTCACTGGGGCCTGCCTGGGTGAGCCGAGTTGCGCGGAAGTTGAGCAGGGTGTGGTGGGTACCACACTGGCCCGGGTGGATGCTCTAGCGTCCCACGCCCAACCCGCGTAGGGAAGCTGATCCAGCAGCTAGCACAGTAGGCGCGGTGGAGGGGGTGTCTCTGCTCGTATCCCGGAACTACTACCGAAGGTCCAGTCCTGGTCGGGGCGGGTTCTGTTTTGTTTTGTTCAGAGTGTCTAGGGTTTGGGGTGGGGGCATGGCGCTATCCTGGCTGGTGGCATTCCCTCCGGTGCCCGCGTAACCCACCTCTAGGGGCACAAAAGTTGGTGACAGGCAGGTGCTGCCAGACTGTGTTATTGGAAAGAGAAAGTAAATAGTGGGCGGGACCGGCAGAGAGAGAGAGAGAAATGTTGAGAGAGAGAGAGAGAGAGAGAGAGAGAGAGAGAGAGAGAGAGAGAGAGAGAGAGGCATACTTTACCCGAACAGGCTGCCAGCGGTCACTGCGTCCTGAGGCTCTGCTGCTGCAAACTGCTGTGCTTCTGGGGCCTAGTACAAGGGTACCTGGAATGGGCATCTGGACACTGTGGTATAGTCCCTAAAGGGACCCCTGAAGGCAAAGTCCAGCTGGAGTCAGGGCTGGGCATAAGTGCTTCCGTTGTCCATGGTGTATTGACAGCCTGACTCCCCAGCTGTGGCCAGCTGACCCACTTCGGGGGGGGGTGGCCATACTTCTGTGCTCTGACCTGTTTCAAGAGTACAGAAATGGAAAGGGGGGGCTGGGTCTCCAGCTACTGCCATGGTACTTCCGGCTACCACGTGGGTTGTTGTTTACAGCACACAACGTTCTTCCTCCTTAAGAGTCCTGGGAACTGCTGCCCATCCCCCCCCCATCCCATAGGTCAGCCAAGGTGACCAGGGAGTCCAGCTCAGCTGGGGCCTCTCTAGGGTTCTCTGCTGTCTCTCTCCCCTAAGGAGGGAAAAGGAGAAGTTCCTGGTACCTTGGGGGTTCACCCTGTGATCTTTCTTGCCCACTGGCTCTCATGGAGGCCTTCAGAAGAGTGGGTATAGTGGCCAGTTTGTCTCAGACATACACCAAGACTCCACCTGAGTTGGAAATGAATTAGGGATACCAGTCTCACAGAACTACTTACTATCAGTACATCTCACAGGTGATCCTGAGCAGTAGAACCATGACACTGTGGCAGGTGGCAGCTGTGAGCCCTTGGTCTGTGTATATTCCATGCCTGCTGTGAGGGAGTCTTAGAGGAGGCCATAGATGGCCAGGGAAAAACACTATACTCTCCTCTCCCTGGTGACTCTACTTCTGGGTGGACCAGCACCCATGGGCTCCTAAGAGTGTTAGAGTGCTTGCTATTGGCTGAAGTGAGACCATCGTATCCTCCCAAGAGGTAGGATCCCCATTTTAGCTTGATATTCTCGAGGTTGTGCCTCCTGGGCTGAACTGGGCTTTGTGGAACTGCCCACCCACCCGTATCTGGTCAAATAGGTGAAGGTTGAAGCAGGTCAGAGTTGACCCTATCTCCCCCACTCTCTGGGCCACGTGCCATAGCATGTTAGGCACAGTGACTCATGGGGACAGACAGTTGGGAAATACCAGGCATAGGGCAGGTTCCAATCCCCAGGGTGGTGGCCTGCCTCTTTCCACTTAGGTGGCAAAGTCCCAACTATGAGCCAGTCCCCAGTGTGGACATGGGCATCTTAAGGATCAACAAACTCCTGGGTGTGGAGTCCTGGGGGAAGCATGGTCACTAAACTGGGAGTGTTATCACTAATCCTGGTCCTGCTGTCCCAGGTGAAGCAGGTGCCAACATTATTGAGGTGTCCAAGGAGGCCCGGAAGCGGTTTCTGGGCCCTTTGCATCCTTCCTTCAACCTGGTGAAGACCATCCGTGGCTGTCTACTGAAGACCCTGCCTGCTGATTGCCATGAAAGTGCCAGTGGACGCCTGGGCATATCCCTGACTCGGGTTTCAGATGGAGAGAATGTCATCATATCCCACTTTAGCTCCAAAGATGAGCTCATCCAGGTAGGCCCTGAAGAAATGGTGCTGGGGGGTATGGGATTAGCTCAAGGCTGGTGCTACTACTGCCCTGTTTCTTGTCCTTCAGGCCAATGTCTGCAGCACTTTTATCCCGGTATACTGTGGCCTCATCCCTCCTACCCTTCAAGGAGTGGTAAGTATGTATCCCTGCTTAGCCCTGCCCTGGAATGACAAGCATCGTCTACTGTCTAGGCCGTAGGATAAAGGGGTGGAGGAGAAAGGCCAGCAGGGCACCTCGCTCCTCTCCAGTCCCTCACTGCCTGTTGCCTCACTTCCCATGACTCAAGATGCAGGGCAGCCCTGGGGAGATGCACACTTCCTGTGGCTGGTGCCCATCCCAGTTCCATCTGTTTGCCCATTTGCTGAGTCCCCAGGGGCCAATGCCTAGTGGGCAAAAGGCTCAAATGGAATAGCTACCAGATAGAGCTTCCAGAACACCAAGCGGGCCCCTAACCATGTGGCTATGAATGTGTGTTCTTGCAAAGCGCTACGTGGACGGCGGCATTTCGGACAACTTGCCACTCTATGAGCTCAAGAACACCATTACAGTGTCCCCGTTCTCAGGAGAGAGTGACATCTGCCCACAGGACAGCTCGACCAATATCCATGAGCTTCGCGTCACCAATACCAGCATCCAGTTCAACCTGCGCAATCTCTACCGCCTCTCAAAGGCTCTCTTCCCACCCGAGCCCATGGTGAGCCAGCACAGCTAGTCCTGACTGCGCTGGGGAGAGAGCTGCTGGTGACTTCTCAGCCCTGGGACTCGTGTGTGCTTTTCTAAGCCAGGCCAGGTTGTCGGCGGAAGCAGCTGTTTCAGGGACTTACCTGTTACAGCAGGACGTAACTGCGCCGGTCTGGACTGATGTATCCATTCCTCTCACAGGTCCTCCGGGAGATGTGCAAGCAGGGCTACAGAGACGGACTTCGATTCCTTAGGAGGAATGGTGTGTGGGCAGCTCTGGGTTGGGAGAAGCTGGCTCTGCAATGCCCCCTGCTGACCATAAACTCTGATGGCATCTCTGTCACCCCATCCCCAACCCAGGCCTATTGAACCAGCCCAACCCCTTGCTGGCGCTGCCCCCGGTTGTCCCCCAGGAAAAGGATGCAGAGGAAGCTGCTGTGTCTGAGGAGAGAACTAGGGAGGAGGACAAATTGCAGTACCATGGACAGGATCGAATTCTAGAGCACCTGCCTGCCAGACTCAATGAGGGTGTGCCATGGGGAGGGAAGTGGGGGGGGGAGGAACAGGGTCCTTTTGGAGAAGCTTGGCCAGGAGGTCTGGGAGGCTTCTACTGCCCTAACTGGCTACCACCTTCCTACCTGCAGCCCTTCTGGAGGCCTGTGTGGAGCCTAAGGACCTGATGACCACCCTCTCCAACATGCTGCCAGTGCGCCTGGCCACTGCCATGATGGTGCCCTATACTCTGCCACTGGAGAGTGCAGTGTCCTTTACCATCCGGTGAGGGTGGGAAGGGGAGTCTGGGGAGAACTGTCAACATATCATACATCGGAGATGGAAGTCTAGATCACCCCTGAGCCATAAGCTGCTTGGGAGATGTGGGGAGGGTAGATGTCAGTATCTGGCTGGTGACCATCAGAGCCTAAACTGCCGTTTCTGAGGTCATACTTGGTGCTCCCTTGCTAGCTTGTTGGAGTGGCTGCCCGATGTTCCTGAGGATATCCGGTGGATGAAAGAGCAGACAGGCAGCATCTGCCAGTACCTGGTAATGAGGGCCAAGAGGAAACTGGGTGACCACCTACCTTCCAGGTGAGCTGCCACGGCTGCCTATCCACCCGGAGCCTGGGGCCTGGGCCCTCGGACCCTCACTAAAGTCTTCTTTTCCTCCATGCCTCCCCCCTTGTAGGCTGTCTGAGCAGGTGGAGCTGCGTCGAGCCCAGTCTCTGCCCTCTGTGCCACTGTCTTGCGCCACCTACAGCGAGGCATTGCCCAACTGGGTACGAAACAACCTCTCGCTGGGGGACGCGCTGGCCAAGTGGGAGGAATGCCAGCGTCAGCTGCTGCTGGGTCTCTTCTGCACCAATGTGGCCTTCCCTCCAGATGCCTTGCGAATGCGCACACCGGCCAGCCCTGCCTCCACAGACCCAGCCACCCCACAGCATCCACCTGGCCTCCCACCTTGCTGAGAACCATCATTCCCAGTTTCCTCTGCTACCAGCCAAGCTCCGAGTCACCCTGCCCCACTTTGAGGAGCTCTGGGGTAGACCAAGCCCCTGTCCCTTGGCTCTCTCCCTCACATGCTGTGGAATGAGGACATAGGACCCTGCACAGCTGCAAAAGGGGGGGTTGATGTAAAACATTTTACCAGCCACTCACCGTGCTGCTCCCGGCGGGGAGGGCTGAGGTGCATCCTCTCTGGGAGCCCACAGAGCCCTTCCCTCTCGCCTGTGCCTTCCTCTCCCCTGCCCACCAGCTTCCCAGTGCAGGGTCAGTCTTGAGAACTCCACAGCTGCTGCTGCTGTTCCCCGATCTTCAAGTTTCCTTGCAGAGTGTGTCAAGAATATTTATTTTTGCCAAAGTAGATATAATAAAAACCACAGCTCAGCTTCCGCCGTCCTCCCCTCACATGTTACTCTGGCCTCTGACCGAGGTCGGCGGACAGAGCCATCTCTCCGATGACCAGTGTCTCAATAGCTAACTGCTGGGCCTCGCAGAGATGCTTTGAGACCCTGCAGCTGGCGACCCTCTTCTAGGGTCAGCCCTCTGGCAAGGACTCATGGATGCCGCTCTGCTTGCCCAGAGGCCTCCTGACTGTCTCTTGGGCAGTGCGTCAAGTGCCAGCTGATATGTTTAGGACTGAGAACCTCAGTATAATAAAAACTAAAATGTTGGGTTGGAGTAACTCAGTGGTCGAGCCCTTGTCCAGCAGGCACCAGGCCGATTCCATCTCAAGCACTAGGGGGAAGATGTTTACAAAAGGTGTCACCCGCACATCCGCTCCACGTGGTGACACAGTGAGGGTGTGGATCAGGGCTGACTTCAGGGCTGGGTCCCTGTGAAGGGTGAAGCTTGTGGACCTGAGGCCTGGGGACCAGGGAAGCTGGCCCAGACTGGGCGCCTTGCTCAGAACTTGGTGCTTGGCTCTTCTTTCTCGGTTGTCACACTCCTCATTGCCAGGTGCGTGTGTGCATGTGCCTTTTTTGTCCTGTGACCATACCTGTTTCCTCCCATAATCTTGGGAGTGGTCTGGAGTACCGAGGCAAGGTAGTGAGGTCCTAACTCAAGGGAGCTTTGGTTTCCTGAAAGTCTCCCCTGCTGGGATGTGTGTGGTGGTGTGCAGTCTCCGAGGAAGGAGAACTGGGAGGGGTGAGTTTAGCTGTCAATCTGCGGGACTTGGCTTAGTCCTCCCTGCTCAGCACCCGTTTGGCCCCTCCCAAAAGGTGCACAGAGACTGCGGTTGCAGCCCCTAGCCAACAATAACGGTTGGTCTGGTTATGGGACCTGGGACAGCAGGACTGGGCGAGCCGGCCAGGCAGGTCCCTGGCCTAGGTGCCAGGGGCCGCCCCTCCTCTTGTCTCCAGGTCCTGTCCTATAGGGCCAGCCTGTTGTGGTTCTACTTGAGAAGCACAGGGCCCCCCAGCGCCTCCGCAGCCTGTGACACCCAGGCCAGCCTTTTCAGGTCAGTTTAGGGGCTTGATGGGGGGGCATACCCTTGGAAGTGGATGGATTTCCTCCGAAGTAGAACTTTGGCACCATCTCCTAGAGTTCTCCTAGGCCTAGGAGGACCCTGATCAGGACTGTACCCCAAAAGGAGCACTGGGGGCAGACTGCTGAGGTGGCCTCACTGTGGCCTCACACTTACTTCATTCACACGGGAGTGCCGCTAACGCTCATGTCTTTCGCTAGCATTCAAACTTAGAAGACTCCAAGCTGAAAAAGTATAGAGACGAAAAGTCTAGTCTCCCTAGCCCTAGATACGGCCACTGAAAGTATTTGGTCTATTTCCTGCTCGGCATTTTCCTACACACACTTCTTGGCACCCTAAGTCTGGATATTCCGGGCGGAGTGGGGGCTGGTATCTGCACCTCCGCGGCCTTGATCCTGTCCTGGAAGGGTCTTGGGGTGGGGGTGAGGAACACGACGTCAACATTGCTGCCCCCTGTGGCTCTCCCGGGAGAGTTAGCCACCCTGAGTCGGGCCATCAAGATAGGAGAGGCGGGACAAAGCAACAGCAGCGCTCCGGTGGATTCACCCGGACGTACTATCACGGGGTCTCCCCGCCTGTAAGGCCGCAAGGTCGCTGTGGGTCCGGGCACCTCGCAGGCTGTCGGGGTCCGGGCAGAGGCGGGGCGCGCTGTGCGTTGCGTTTCCGGGAGGAGCGGCCCGTCTGCGGCAGGTGCGGCGGTGCGGCTCGCAGGTAGGTATTGGTTCGCAGGTCCCGCGGCTAGGGTCCCAGCACCGCAACTGCCGGGCTTCCCTAACCCCAACCCTGGGATCCCGGCCCCGGTGGTCGCACCTTCGGGCTGTTGTGTGGAGTGGCGACCGCACGCGTCTCTCTGGGACGGCTGTGTTCCCGAGGTACACCACAGCTAGCCTAGACGTGTGTGGATGAGGTTTGCCTGTGGGCCCACCCGCTGCCTTTCCTCTGGACTCCCCGGAGCATGGCTGCAGCTCAGCTTCCGGCTGGGATGGACCTCCGGTCCTGTGGAGCCCTGGAGCCGTTGCTGACCGTGTCTGGTTGAAGAGAGAGTAGCCATCAAAGGGCAATGACTCCAGGTTGTCCTTTCCTGCTGCTTCCTCGTGTTTGCTAATTGGATTATCATCCCTCTCCTCCTGGAATATGGGTAGGGGGACTGAGAAGTGAGATAGCCGGTCTGAGTTGGTGTCACTGGGCTGTAGCTTTGGGAAACCCGAGGTTAGGGCACTGTGGGACACACAGGTGGTCCTGCTTAGAGGTGGGATGTTCATTCCAGGAGGTGAGAGGGAGGCCCCAGGGGAAGAGAAAAGGATCTGAGGCTGTCTTAAACAGAGATGTGGGGGTGTTTCTTACAAAAGCTGTCCAGTGCCTGGGGCTGGGACCTTGCACCTGCACCCTTAAGGCCTCATTGGCAGGTGGGAGTGGCTGATGGAGTTTACTCTCTGCTTGCCAGCTGTCAGAAGGCCAGGGTATCACAGGCTCCGGCCTGAGGCTAAGGACTTGGTCAGGAGTGATTCAGCCCTCTTCCTTAGGTAGCCCCAGCTTGGGCTCTCCCAAGGCCAGAATGTGGCCGATCTTCAGTCTGGCACTCTGTCACTGCAAAATCTCTCTCCTGGCTGCCAAGAGCTGGCCACCTGTTTCTACAACTCCACCCTCTCACTTTTCTCCTCTTCCTCCTTTTTTGATTCTTAGAGACAAGGCTTCTTTGTGTAACATCCTGGCTGTCCTGAAATTCACTTGGTAGGTCAGGCTGGCCTCGAGCTCACGGAGATCAGTCTTCGTCTGCCTCCTGAGTGCTAGGGCTACAGGCTTATGCCATTATGCCTGGTTTCTTGTCCCCCCTCTCTCTTTCTTCTTTTTTTCTTTTC
>NC_022015.1:34183059-34199306 GCF_000317375.1 Microtus ochrogaster
GGTGGATCTCTCTGAGTTCAAGTTCAGCCTGGTCTACAGAGTGAGTTCCTGGACAGGCTCCAAAGCTACACAGAGACACCCTGTCTCAGAAAATAAAATAAAATAATAAAATAAAAGTGTATGCCACCTCAGGACAGCCAGGACCATCACACAGACAAACCCTGTCTCCTAAACCAAAAACAAACAAACAAAGTATATGCCACCATAGCAGACTCACCCTCACTTTCTCAAACCAGCTCTGTCCTGGGAGCCTTTCCCCCAAATCTCGACTTCCTGAGATGGCTGGTCCTGGGCAGCAACTCTGGTACCAAGTCTGTCTGCTTCAGCCCATCCCAGTGACACAGAGTACCCCATCACAACGCTTTGCCTTCTGTTCATTTTCCTACCTGGAGCAGGCAGGTCCCAAGCCCTCGCTCTGTCTGTACCCTCTGCCACACCTTCATCCCCCCTCCCATGTCTTCTAACTTTCCCTTGGCTTCACAGCACCCACTAGAGCCAAGATTTACTCCTATGGCCAGCCCTGGGCAGCCTGCGCCTGGGGAGGGCCAGCAGGAAGAGGAGACAGAGGGAGTCTCAGCAGGGCATCGTGCGGAAGTGCTGCAGCAGGCCCAGGAGCTCTTTCTGCTGTGTGACAAGGATGCTAAGGGCTTCATCACTAGGCGAGACTTACAGGTGAGCTACAGCTCCCAGAGGCTGCCAGGCCCAAGGCTGACCTTGGCTGCTCACCTTGGTCTTTCTTGCCTGGCTAGGGCCTACAGAGTGATCTGCCCCTTACGCCTGAGCAGTTGGAGGCTGTGTTTGAAAGTCTGGACCAGGCTCACACTGGCTTCCTCACAGCCCGGGAGTTCTGCCTAGGCCTGGGTGAGCAGGTCCCAGCCACCTGGAGACCTTACTGAGGTCCCTGTGAGACTCTACCCAGCCTGTGTCTTTCACAACTCCCCAAGCATTCCTGTCTACAGTCACCTTGTGAGCTGCACCACCCCCGGCTACTCTGCTGCGCATTATGGTCTGCCCTCCTCCAATCTCTTCTCTGCCAACCCAGGTGGGGCGGGGGGGAGCTGGCTGTCATTTCCCATTCCCAGGCCAATAGAACCAGAACAAGGAAGAAAAACAGGAAACTGGGCCTTGAGAGAGGGCAGGATGTGTTGTGTGTGACGGGGGAGTTGGGGAGGTCCTGGTGTTAACCCACAGTCCTGGTCATCTTTCCCCCCATGTCTGCAGGGAAGTTTGTGGGAGTAGAGTGGGCCCAAAGTGGGTCCTCCTTGAGGACGCCTGAGGAAACCTTTGAGTCAAGCACAGGGGGCTCTCTGGAAGAGGACGACGATGTTGAGACATTCTGCACTTCTTTAGAGAAGCTAGGAGTGGCCCGGGTTCTGGGCGAGTGAGTTGACGATGGGGCCCACTCCCTTTTCTCGCTTGTTCCTTCTCAGCATGTTCTGTCCACCTTGCCTGCCTCTCTGTTGCCACGGAACCCCTAGGCAGGGCTAGTTTATCTTTTGTTAGTTGTGGCTGTCTGGGAGAGTGGCCTGGCGTGATTTTCCTCAGGATTTGCATTTCAGGAGGCTATAGCCCTGCAGGGCAGGGCGCCACCACCTAGTAACCCACTGGCATAGCTCTCGTTACACAAGCCACCTTGCAGACTAGGCAGACATGAGGGCACACTCAATAGGGATGAGCCGTGCGCGGCCGAAGTGCTGCCAGTTCTGGGCCGCTGGGTTCTCCAGGGGGTTCACTGTCCGCAAAGGGGACACTCTCCCCCTGCACCTGCCAGCTCCAGTCTCCGTTCACGCCCTCTAGGCAATGGGCGGTGAGAACTCTCTGGGTCGGGCTGCAGCGCGAGCGACCCGAGCTCCTCGGCTCCCTGGAGGAAGTTCTGATGCGCGCGTCGGCCTGCCTGGAGGCGGCGGCCCGGGAGCGCGACGGTTTGGAGCAGGCGCTGCGGCGGTGAGGGCTGGCCTGGCGAGGTTTGTGTGGGGGGGGTGTCTCACGAGGGGACAGAGACGAAGCTGGCAAATGATCTGAGCATGCCTGTGATATTCCGGTTCCTCGAAGGCGGGAGAGTGAGCACGAGAGAGAGGTGCGCGGACTCTACGAAGAGCTGGAGCAGCAGCTGGGGGAGCAGCGACACCGCGGCCAGAGCCAGGTGGGCCCGCGTATGCCATGCCCAGCCTCGCTGGCTTCTCTGGCTCCGCCTTCCCCGAACTGGTTCCTCCTCGAAGGACTCACCTCCCGGGAGTCCAAGCTGCCCCAAGTCCGGGGAACCCTGCCTCCGCAAGTGCCCCGTCCCGCGCTCTCCACCCCTTCGCTTCCCACCCTTGCCTCTCTGCCTGCCTCCTCTGAGCCGGGTGCAGAGGCTCTAGTGCGGCTGTACATCCCAGAAACTAGCCCGGGAGGAACAGAGGGGCCACCTGGAATTGGAGCTGCAGACCCGCGAGCAGGAGCTGGAGCGCGCAGGCCTGCGGCAGCGGGAGGTACGCCCTAGTCAGTTCACGCCTGCATCCTTGCACAGACTCAACTTCTTTGGGGGTTCCTTGTGCCTCCGGGTCCTCGGCTAAGGAGCCTCAGGGGCAAAGGGTCAGTTTGGCATTGTGGGTGGGGGGAGCGTGGATCTCCAGCAGCCTTCCACCATTCCCCAGCTGGAACAGCAGCTTCAGGCTCGGACTGCGGAGCAGCTAGAGGCACAGGCCCAGCACACCCAGCTGCGTAGGGCTTATGAGGCCGTGCGGGCACAGCTGGATCAGGCGCAAGAGCAGCTCAGCCGACTGGAGGGCGAAGCGCAGGGTCGTCAGGAGCAAACCCAAAGGTGCCATGAGGTGCCTGTGGTGAGGGTAGAGGGTCCCTTCCCCCACCTCGCATCTGGATCACCACCTTCTACCCACAGAGATGTGGTTGCTGTCTCCAGGAACATGCAGAAGGAGAAACTCAGCCTCCTAAGGCAGCTGGAGCTGCTGAGGTGGGTCAGGCCTACCTAGGCTGTGTGGAGAAGTGGCTTCAAGTTCTCAGATATTCTTGCCTCCTACCCATCTTGCTGGAAGTCTTTATGTCTGCCCTAAAGCCTCTGGACTCAGGGGGACCAAACCCACGTTCCCCACCCGCGGCCTCCTCTAGGTCTTAACCCCCTCAGTCTCAAACTCTTCTTCTCTAGGGAGCTAAACCTGCGGCTTCGGGATGAGAGAGATGCCTGTGAGACTAAGCTGCTGGGCAGCAGTCATAGGAAGGCTCTAGCTATTGCCCACAAGCCTGGGCCCACCTACTGCTGCTGCTGCTGTGGCTGGGCTCGGCCCCCCAGAAGAGGTTCTGGCCATCTTCCTAGTGCACGATGACCAGCCCCAAAGGACTCACTGGGACTTTCTTATGACCAGCCGGTTATGTGTGGTGGTTGTCTGCTAAGTATGTGGCCAGAAGGCATCACCTGCCTGAAGGAGCTAACCTCTGAGTGGTCAAGGCCTTCCGTCTCCATCCTGTCTTCATCTCTGTTTAGAGGACCAATAAAGGCCACTGACCACTGTGTGCTTCTTGCCTTTTGTGTGTCTGGAAAGCACAGCACATTTGTGGTTCATGCTTGGCGTCCGTTGCACAAGGGAGACATGGAGAGATTCACAGGTTCATACTAACCTGCCATTCCCGTGGCTGTGGGTTCCTGTGTGCTTGTGTATGTTCTGTGAGTCTGGTCCCTTCCTCACCAAGGACTCAGGTTTCAGCAAGCGTCCACTCCCATGCCAGTCCTTATGTGGAAAGGGAGTCTTGCCCCTCACTTCCATGGTCAGCTACTCTGGTCCAGGCCCTTACTCCCTTATCCTCTGGCACCGTTCCTAGACAGGCCATATGCCCTCCTGACTTGGTACTTCTTGCAGGGCCCTCACGTGTCCGTGGTTTTCCCGGCACTCATCACCACACTGTACCTGGAGCTTCTCCTCTGGCATTTCCTCAGCCGCTAGAACCTGCAGTCTCAGAGTGGTTCCCTGGCTTTGATTGGAGGAGAATTTGGTCTTGGTCTCAGTTCTGGGCAATGGTGGTCTAGATGCCACCTTCTCCACCTCTCCACTCCCCATCCGGGTTCTGCCTCCAGCCTAGCTCCTCTGTCTCTGAATGAGTAGGGGGTCTTGGTGACCACCGGCGCCCTCAAGTCAACTTTCCGGCCGCACAGACGGGGCAGGTTCCAGGTCTCGCCGTGCTGTGAGGTCTCCCGCGCGCCGTTGCACCAAACCGGTTGGGACTTGCCCAACCCAGGCCGGCCGTAGGCGGGGCTGCGCCCGGGGCGGGGTGGCTCGCTGGGCGTGTCCTCGCAGGCCCCGGGCTGAGCATTCTGAGCACTCCTAGCGAACACTCCTACAGCCGCCGCCGGGGCTGATACTCCAAAGTGTGGTTGGTGAGTGCTCCACGGAGCCAGGTCGTAGGGTGTGGGGATCAGCGTCCCGAGTGCCTCGCGCACCGATGTCTCTAGTCCTCACCGCTGGCCTCGGGGACGCCCAGGAGGCAGCGCCGGTAGGAAGCGCTGCAGGCTCCTTTCCGGAAGATCGACGCCCGGGCGGGAGAGTAGAAGCGGAGGGGGAAGGGAGAGGGCCTCCAGGCTTCTTGGACAGGCCTGGCGGTCCCTTTCATGAAGAAACCCAGAGAGTCGAAATCTGAGCACCCGATTCATTGTCCCTGGACACCGGTTCCCTCCCCCTGAGACCGCAGATCCGCCCATTGGCATGGGGGGTGGGAGTGGGGAGACGGGGAGGGGCGGTAGTGACTTCATTTCGGTGACGCGGGGATTCCTCGCCTAGCCGCCTTCAGTCCCTCGGTGAGGCGGGTGCCAAGTGCCATGGAGGGCACAGAAGTCCAGGGGCTGAGTGTAGGGCGGTTGTGTCCAGGCCCAAGAGCTATTTCTGGCTGATCGCGTCTCCCACGCCGGCCCTTTCTCAGGAAATTAACATTCAGGCCGCTGACTGTGTCTTAGGTTGCTGGGTGTGTTCAGAAGTAGCACCCCAGAGATTCTGAGCTTTTAGAGACTTCCCCGGGGCATGTATTGTGGTCGGGCCTCTGTTTGTGTCATGCCCTTCCTTCAGTGAGACAGCGTGTATTTGGGTCCCATTTCCAAACGAAGGTCTGTAATTTCTCCCATCCCCAGTGGTAGACAGTTGATCCCCCGCCCCCTCCAGTCTGCAGTCGATGCTGTTTGGTGGGGGAGGGACAGTGGTGGATGGGTCTGGAGGGTGGAGCACCTGGAGAAGGCATTTGGTTCCTCCCTAGATCAGGCTGGCCAGCAATATCCTCTGCCCCACCCTGGTCCAGAAGAAAATAGTAGGCCTGACTGTTTTGCCTGCTTCCAGATCCGGTGGTGCTGGAACTCCTTCTGACCACTGCATCAGCCGCCAGAGGAGGAGTGGCACGATCCCACCTGCCAGGTGAAGGGCAGACCACTGACTTTTGACCTGTACCAGTTGTTCTTTCTGACTTACACAGGTGAGTGCTGACTGCTTGGGCAGAGCCTGCAGGTGGCAGGGGAAAAGTCCTGCATAGTGGCATAATGCCTGTCTAGAAACCTGGCCTGGGTTGTTCAGCTGAGGTCTGTCTGTACTGCATATGGTCCTCAGGGCAGACACTGTTATGTCTAGGGCAGGATGTGCCTAGGGGACCTTTTGGGGAATGGCACATCCACTTCTATGGAACTGAGGGCCCCCTCCTACTGTCTGGAGGGGAGCTGACTGTGCAGGCTCCACCTACCGGCACCTCTATTGTCCCTGCCCTGGCTGAGAGTAGAGAGGTTGCTCCTTGAGCCCTCAGTCTCGGTCTGCACTCTGCTTCTCTGCCTCATCTGGGGTATTAGTGCTAAGCAACCAGCCTGATGTGGGGCTCCGGGAATGCTGTGGGGGTGGCAGTCTACAGGAATGCATCCCGTCCTGTCGTGTCGTTCCGTGCCCCCCTGCCCTCCCCCCCCCCCGTTGCCAGCAGGAAGGAGTCACCAGATCTTTGAGGGTCTTCCATGACAATTCAGTATGGATGTCTGGCTGTGAGGAGGAGTGTTAGACCTGACCAGTTGTCCAGGAAAGTGACTCATACGTTTCCTAGGAAGGCTCCTCTCAAGGCAGATTGTTGGCTGAGCTCCCAACTCTGGAAGTATCTGGGGGATGGCTGCATCCCCTCCTGTCCCATTGGTTTGGAGCTTTCTCTTCCTAATTGGAGGCCTGGTGCTTCTAGCCGTCTGACCTCCACATTTCTGCAGGCCCAGCATGGGTGAATTCAACGAGAAGAAGGCGACATGCGGCACGGTCTGCCTCAAGTATCTGCTGTTCACCTACAACTGCTGCTTCTGGGTGAGATGCACTGTATTCTCCCTGCATCCCTGTTCTTCCTCCTCCTGGAGTCCTGGCCTAGGGCCTTGGTCCCAGCTGCCAGACCCAGGCCAAATGTGGTGACCCGTACACATTTCCTACAGCTGGCCGGCCTGGCTGTCATGGCAGTGGGCGTTTGGACACTGGCCCTCAAGAGCGACTACATTAGTCTGCTGGCTTCAAACACCTATCTAGCCACAGCCTACATCTTAGTGGTGGCCGGTGTTGTTGTCATGGTTACTGGAGTCCTGGGCTGCTGTGCCACTTTCAAGGAGCGACGGAACCTGTTACGCTTGGTCAGCAGGGCCTGGTGGCACATGCTGGGAGTGGTGGGACTGGGGATGTCTGGCATGGGTTTCGCAGGGGCCCATGGTACTGGTTCTAGGACTTGATTCTGGTTAAGTATGTTACTGCAGGCTGTCCCCGTTGAACTCACTGGGGCATCCCCTAGCTGGACCAGCTGAGGGCATACACCAGGTCCAGAGAAGTATCAGAATCCAGGTGGCCCCAGCCTGTAGCTAATTGGATTCCTCCTGCTTGGTCTCTTGGGTTGGGACTTGCTTTGTGGTGCTCTGGCACTATGGAACCCCAATTTACTGGGTCCCTGCTTCCTAGTACTTCATCTTGCTCCTCATCATCTTCCTGCTGGAGATCATTGCTGGCATCCTGGCCTATGTCTATTACCAGCAGGTAAGGGCCTGCACTGGCCATAGGGTATATGGAAAACAGGTGTGCACACGGGCAGGCGGGTCCCAAGGCTGACTTAGCACTTATGGGGAGGCAGGTAGGCATAGGGTGTAGAGGGTCACTCATTCCAGGCTGGCCTTGCGCTTGCCCGCCTGGTGACTCCTCTAGTTCTGTCAGTCCCGCTGGGGGCGGGGGGGAGGAGGTCCTGACTTCACCTTTGATCCTACCCACAGCTGAACACAGAGCTCAAGGAGAATCTGAAGGACACCATGATCAAGAAATACCAACAGCCAGGCCACGAGGGTGTGACCAGTGCTGTAGACAAGCTGCAGCAGGAGGTGGGTCTCCAGTTTCCCAGCATGGTGCCATGTTGTGGCAGGATGCAGGGCTCAGCAACATGTCCCTTGCAGTTCCACTGTTGTGGCAGCAACAATTCTGAAGACTGGCAAAACAGTGAGTGGAGCCACTCTGGGAAGGCGGAAGGCCGTGCGGTTCCTGATAGCTGCTGTAAGACTATGGTACCCAAATGTGGTAAGCGGGACCACGCCTCCAACATCTATAAAGTAGAGGTAGGTGGGCGCTCAGCAAGGGGCTAGACTGACGTGGGTGGCTGGTCTGGCTACATCTTAGGGTAGCCTGGCCCAAAGGGCTGTATGTGGGGCCAGCAAGGTCCACTACCGCTCTCTTCCCCGCTAGGGTGGCTGTATCAGTAAGCTGGAGACCTTTATCCAGGAGCACCTGCGTGTCATCGGGGCTGTGGGCATCGGCATTGCCTGTGTGCAGGTGAGGAAACACAGGGGTGAAGAGGTGGGAACGCTGGGGTGGCTGGTGGTCCGCAGCTCTGTTCACACCAGCCTGGCCCTCTGCAGGTCTTCGGCATGCTCTTCACCTGCTGCTTGTACAGAAGCCTCAAGCTGGAGCACTACTGACCATGGTGCCAGGCAGGCTGCCAGCCTCGCACTATGAAGCTGGAGCACTACTGACCACGGTGCCAGGCAGGCTGCCAGCCTTGCACTATGTCCTACCCCACTACAAAGTACTACTGAGTTAGACCACTGACCGCCAGAGAGGTAGCTGTCCTCATGCAATCACTGTGGCCCCTGGTGACCCCACCTCAGGGGTGGCTTCAAGTGCCTTTCACTGCATACCAAAGTCCCAAGGCTTGAGGCTGTGTACTTGCCCCAGTGTAAGAGGGGCAGGTATGCCAGTGTTGGGCTAGGCCTCGCTGGTAGAATAGGTTTTAGATTATTTGACAAAAGTGCCTCTTGCCCACAGGCTACTTTCCTGCAGGTAGCTGTGATTTATAGTAAGTTTGGGGAGAACTTGGGTATACCACCTGCATGGTGGGTAGAAGCGGATGGGAAGGGGCCTTTCTGGGTGAGCTAAGTACCTTTCATGTCTGCCGTTGGGAACCCTCAGATCTGCTTACCCTAAACCAATGGGGCAAGTTGAAGGGAACTCCATCCAACCCCACTGTATTTGCCCTGTCCTCTCCACCCAGGCCTCTCTTGCTCCTAACAGCTTGGCCCTGGCTTTTCCCCACTTCTGAGAACATCATGCAAATGCCCCATGTTCCTGTACACTGTCTCCTTTTGGAACATCTCTGCACGGGGCATGGCTGTTTTTCATCCACTGCTGTATCCCACATGCCCACACATGCTCCTGCTATGTAACAGGTGCTCAATAAAATGTATAACAGTCGAGTCAGCTTGCTGACAGGACGAGACAAGGATGGGGCAGCCCAGTGGCAGGGGTGGTTAGGCTAACCTCTGCTAGCTGGAGACACCAGCTCACTGTGGCCTGGACTGAGCCAGGTAAAGGACTGCCCATACACAACAGCATGGGAATGTACTTTTTTTTTTTTTTTTTTGGTTTTTTCAAGACAGGGTTTCTCTGTGGTTTTGGAGCCTGTCCTGGAACTAGCTCTTGTAGACCAGGCTGGCCTCGAACTCCCAGAGATCCACCTGCCTCTGCCTCCCGAGTGCTGGGATTAAAGGCGTGCACCACCACCGCCCGGCCTGGAATGTACTCTTAAGAGCTGAATCCTGTGCTGTTCTGTGCCAGCCAGAGAAGCTGGAGACCAGCCCAAGGCAAAACTTTTTTCCTCTTTAAAAATTAGTGTGTATGTGCGTGTATGCCCTACCCACCTAATTCCGGCGCTCAAGAGAGTTGCTGTGAGTTTCAGACCAGTCAAGGCTACATAGTGAGACCCTACCTCAAACAAAACCCAAAACAACAAAATTTCAGAGGGATCAATGTGCTAAAAAGAACCCTGGGACATTTAATGCAACTACCTAGGTGCCAGAGCCTTGGACAGCCTTTGGGAGGTTTCTTAGGGCTGGGTACTTTTCCACTCCTGTGGGGATTGGGTTAAAGGGCAAGACACGCCTAGCTGCTGGGTCTGGGAAGATTTTGGGAACAAGATCCTCAGAGTAGCAGATGGGCTCACAGCTAATGTTTTTTTTAGATCCAAGAAACTTGGTTCTTTGGATTCTAGAAGACAGGACATAAGTCTGTGGCCTTGGGAGTACTTAGAAGTTGGAAATGGCTCAGATTAACAGTACTGGCTACGCTTCTAGAATATCCAGGTTTGGTAGTACGATTAGTGGCACATGCCTTTAATCCCAACACTGAGGAGGCAGAGGCAGCCTGATTTACATACTGAGTTCCAGGACAGTCAGGGCTACACACAGAAACACTGTCTCAAATACCAAAAACAAAAAAGAATTCAGAACAGCTCACACGTCTGTAACTTGAGGCCTCTGTGGGTACACAAGTGGTACAAAGACAAACAGACAAAACACCAAATAAAAAGAATCCCCATAGCACGGTGGTAGAACATATGGGCAGGCCTCTAAGCACTCATTATCCCAGGCATGGGCCCTGCCTTGTGGATGGTGTGTCCATATCTCCCTGCCCACCCTGAACACTGGAAGGAAAAGGAGAGGCCCTAGAGGCTACCTAGAGGATCAAAAGGTCAAGGCCTAGTCTTTGTTTTGACATCCTGGTAGTGGTCTGGGACCAGAGAAACAAACAAGGGATTCCCCACAAGACTGGACTCCCAAGTCAGGAGAGGGGAAGGAGACCAGTCCAGGTAACCTCAAAGACAGCACAGACATGATGTTGACAGTCTTACAAGTTAGACAGACCTGCTGGTGGGTCTGCAAAGATCTTTATTGACCCCTTCCTTCGAGGGCGAGGGGGTCTAGCCACAGGGCCACGGCCAGGCACCTCAGTTTGAATTCAGCATCACAGACTGCCCACGGCCAGGAGAGGAGGAGGGTGAGCTCCGGCAGTCACTTCTCTAGCGGAGCGTAGTTTAGCAGTTTTTCAATCAGGTCCACGTGTGCTAGCAGCATGCGGCGGCAACAGTAGCGCTTCAGGCCCAGAGCGTCCAGGGCATCCCTGTAAGGAGCGAGGAGTGAGGCTGGATGCGGTCCCTACAGCCCACATAGGTCTGTGGCCACCTCCAACTTGCCTCTGTGCACTGCTGTGGACAGGGGTTACCAGACACATCTACATAAATGGGGACCAAACCCTGACAGCAGACCACAGGGAGAGGGCCTAGGCATTTCTGAAATAAGCACCCGGATGCTTAGGGGAGGCTGGTGAGTCCCTCTGCTTACATAAAAGTACACTTGATTCCCCAGGTCACACCTATCCCATATATATGCCCACAGGCCTTCTGCCCATACTTGCTTCTCAAGTTTCATTTTACGTGTCATGGGTGTTTTGCCATGTATACCTGGTGCCTGCCGAAACCCAAAGGAGTTATAGACATTTGTGAGCCACCACGAGGATTCTAGGAATTGAATTTGGGTCCTCAAGAACAGATAGTGCTCTTATCAGCGGAGCCATCTCTCTAGCCCCCTACTTCTGCTTCTGGCTCTTTTATCCCGGGCTGGGGTAGCTTTATGGGCTTCTAAAATTATTTGGGGGAATCTTAGGAGGCTAAGACCCCCTTGTCATGGAGCTGAATTCCAGGCCCCACAGGTGGACACTGAGCGAACAATGTGACTGGCTGTTGTCTCCCTCCTTGGCCTGTACCCCACATCCAGGAGAGTTCGCAAACCAGCTAGGTTCAATTTCTCTGGCACCCAGTCAGCTCGAGAAGTTCCTGCCCAGGTAAAGAGGGTCTCAGCTACTCACCCACAATGCTCATTATTGCTGCCCATTCAGCCCCACTGACTTATGGCTTGTGAGAGGGAACCCCTTGGTGTTGCCGTGGTGGCCAGAGGTCTGACTACTACGGGAAACAGTCATGGTAGTGACTGCAGGGGGAAGGGACAGCATGAGCAGATGCCCACAAGGCTGGAATACCAGAGTTTGTCTTGCATTTTAAAAAATTACATTATTCCTGTCTCGAAAAACCAAAAAAAAATTACATTATTATTATTATTTTGGTTTTTCTTTTTTTTAAAGATTTATTTATTATGTATACAACATTCTGCCTCTACATATGCCCACCCGCCAGAGGAGGGCGCTAGATCTCATTACAGATGGTGTGAACCACCATGTGGTTGCTGGGAATGCTCTTAACCACTGAGCCATCTCTCCAGCCCCCTATTTTGGTTTTTCGAGACAAGGTTTCTCTGTGTTAACAGAATTCACTCTGTAGACCAGGCTGACCTCGAACTCCCAGATCTGCCTGCCACTGCCTCCCGGGTGCTGGGATTAAAGGCGTGTGCCACCACCGACTGGCTTTGTCCTGCATTTTAAAGGGTCCACGGGGTTCTAAGTACGAAGAAGCAGGCCTGAAAGCAGACAGGTCGGGGAGTAGGTGGACAGGGAAGAGGCCTGAGTGCTCTGTTGTGGATAAAGAGGTGCCTGTCACCCATGGGAAGGATGCTCAGAAGTTTCCAGGACAGCAGTTTGAATCCACCTTTCCAACTTCAGAGAGGCTGGGTGCACGCCTTTAATCCCAGGAAACAGGAGGATCTCTGGAAGTTCAAGACCAGCCTGATTTACATACAGTGTTCCAGGCCAGCCAGGGCTACACAGTGAGACCCTGTCTCGAGAAAAACTAAAGGGAGACTCATTCTTCCGGGAATACATCACAGGACTGGGCTGGAGGATAACCAGGGTTTGAAATTCCCAACGCAGAGTTCCCTACTCTCGCTGCCGCAGATCCTCCTCCTCATCCGACCCCTCAATCCCTGGCTTGCTTCTGCAGACTGGATTCCAGTCAATTCTCTACTCCAAAGTTTCATCTATCCCCGGCCCAGGATATCTTAGTCTTATCTCCGGGTCCGCCGCAGAACTCTCACCCCGACCTCCCCCGCAGGCCCGCCGCCTCACCCCTCGGTGTACTCGGCCTGCAACAGACCCAGGTAGGCTTCCCATTTGTTGCCGACGATCTTCCCGCAGGTGAAGCAGCGCACCGGGATGATCATGGCGGCGTCTGGCGCGCAGGCTGCCGGCAGCGGTATTTCAAGTCCCGCCCAGGCGCGTCCACAGCGCGGGGCCCTTTGCCCCCGAGCTCCGCCCCGCGCGATCCTGAGCCCCGCCCCGCATCTCCCCGAACCCTGCCGCGGCCCCGCCCCCGTTCCCGCGATGACCCTGCGGCGGCAGCGTTCTCTGCTTGCGCCCACCCGGGGCTCCTAAAGCCTGCGTGCCCGCGGCAACATCCCGGGAGCCCCCTCCCGCCGTGGTGGTACATCCCGGCTCTACGGTGTCCGAGCGAGGCCGAAAGGACCGCGGCCCCGGTGGTTCGCGTTTCTCGTGTCTGCTTGACTGACAGCTGCTTCGCGGAGCGGGGGCGCGCGCAGGTACGGCGGGTCCGCGGGCTGGGCTCCCGTCGGCCTGATCGCATCCAGACTCGAGCTAAGAAGTGGCAACAAGTGGTGGTGGCTCGGCTAGGACGCGGACTGCTGAGAGTGCACGGCCAAGGCGGTCTTCCCGCCTCCTGGCCCTAACTCCGAGGGGTCTCGGTCTGGAGCCCTTACCCGAGGTGCCCAGCCAGAGTCCGAGCCGTGGAGCTTGGGGCCTCCCCTCCCTTCCGCCGCTACAGAACCGTCGGCCGTACGGTGCCCCGGGTTCCGACGGTGTCCTCTCGCGCTCAGCAGTCCACTTCTTCCCTGAGAAGGGAATAGAAAAGGCTTTTCCTGCGGAGAGGATCAGGGTGGTGGTCCGGGAAGGCGTCGGGTAGGAGGCACCCTATGAGCAGGCTTTCTAACTTCTTTCTCCCGGGAAACTTGGCTCGGACGTGGAGGTTGCCCGGGGGACCGCTAGGGGCCACAGGTCTGCCTCACCTGGAGTTGACCGAAGTAAGGACTTAAGGGAATGGACGCAGTGAGAAGCTGGAAAGGTCCGTGGAGCTTGGGAAGTTTGGGGTCTCGTTAGAGTGACACCTCTAGTTCCCCTGAGGGAACAAAAGCTGTGCTCTCCTTCATTGCAGGGGAGGTCAAGAAGGGTCTCCTGGGTCTTGAGTGTAGCTGGTCAGAGCCACTGCCCAACTTGGTGGCTATGCTTCCACTGTCACCCTGGACAGTCCCTCTAGCAACGTTTGACATCCCCCATGAAGCCACGTGCAGAGCCACGAGCTAGGCGACTTCCCGGTCCGGTCCAGTCCCCTCCCCCAACATCCTGCCCTGGCCAGAGGGGCAGTGGGGGCCTGTGAGTCACGGGGATCAGGATCAGAACTGAAGACTGCCCGTGGCCAGAGGTGAGGGTGGCAAGGGAGTGGGTTAGGAGATGGTCTGTAGGGTGGGCCCTAAGGATGGGGTGGAGGCCAAAGACTTCTTGAAGGAGGGGCCCAGTTCGGTCCTGCCCCTGGAAGACTTGTTTACTTAGGGAGAGTTGGAGAGGGAAGCCTGTGCCAAGCTGACATTCCTAGAATTCCTCGTGTGTGTGTGTGTGTGTGTGTGTGTGTGTGTGTGTGTGTGTAAAGCCCACTAGCTTTCAGTGCCTGTTGTGGGTGGTGGCATTCTCTCCTTCCCTAGTTCCTGCTCCAGCGCCCTGGATTCCCAGAAATGACCCAGGCTAGAGAACTCCAGGCTGTTGCTTTATCTGCCCAGCCTTTTGCTTATTACCCCTGAGGGGTGTGTGTGTGTGTGGGGGGGTGACAGTAAGGGGTAGGAGGTGCTGTGGGTCGCGTCTCTCCAGAGCCCTGGCCAGGATCCTAGGCTCAGCTTCTACCGCTACCTTTTCCTGAGCGTTGTGGAGTTCCCATCTGATACTGTACTGGGAGACAGATGGGGGTCACTTGTACCTACCAGCTGGGCTAGCGTTCACTAATACAAACCGCCTGACTGGTCTTTGGACTGGCAATAGCTGCGTGAGAATGGGTGCCTGCTTCTGTAGCGGGAGAGGGCACATCGAGCGAGATGTGCTCGCTCACACGCAGTTTCTAACCCATCTGCCACAGTTCCTGCCAGAGGAGGGGTCACTTCAGGGCAGGGGACAAGGAGGAAACCCATGATTGAAGTTTTGGCTGCCCAGCCCCTCCCACCCTGGGTGTTGCCCTGCAAATGGCCAGCCAAAAGAGGGTGCCGTACTGTGTGGTCTGGCTTCCAGCTGCCTTTACTGCCTGGACCTAGATCACAACCTCAGTTTCTCCATTTGTGAAGTTCTGGTGGGACCAGATGCACACGAGGAGGGTCTCAGTTCCTCCACTTAAGGCTGACCATGAACGGGGGGAAGTGGGCAGAAGGGACTTCTCCTCAGGAACTAGTGTCTTCTGGCTTGCTCTTGTCCGTCACCCTTAGGGTATGGTGTGTGAGCACACACCCTCTTACACCTCACTCCCAGGCCATAGCTGCGGCACACACACTAAATGTGTCCTCTACAAGCTGTCTACATAGCTCTCGGAGCCTGTGGCTTGACACTGAAGTGACCAACCTAAGATTCTTTTGGGCTGTCGAGGCTGGGGTACTTGGGACCCACACCTGAGCCGTCTCAATGCTTGGTGGTCCCTAGCATTTGGGGGCAGGTATGCTTTGTCGCATCATAAGCATCCTCTGGGTTTCAATTAGGTCCCTTCTATTTCCACTGCCACAGGAGCTCTAACAGAGAAATACCTGAGGGGGTAGGGCAGAAAGTTCAGGAACGGTGCTGTTTGTGGTGGCCAGAGAGCCCAGGGAGGAAGACTGAATCCTTTTGCTGGCTGCACCAGAGAGATCTGCACCCCCAGCCCTGCCTCTGCCCCTGAAGAGGTGGGAGGCTCGAGGTGTCCAGGAGCTCTTGTTAGGCTGTGTGTGGCCCTCAGTCCTTGCTTCTTGGTGGGAGTTGTCAGCCTGCTGGACCAGGAATTCTTGGTGCTCCTGCCCAGGGTGGGGGTCTAGGGCAGGCACGGAGGCCCTGCAGGGGCTGAAGCCACAGCAGGAAGGCAGACACCACAGCCTGTTTGGATTGGCACAACTCTTCCTGCCTCCTCAAAGAAGCTGTAGAGCCTCTCAGCCTAGGGCAGGGAAGGGAGTGGGGGGTGGCGGGGGGGCGAGCACGCCGCTCTGCTCTCCCTCCTGAGCTAGCTGGGCTTGGAGGGGTTGGTTACTTGGGGGCCTAACAAGCTGCTGAGCCACTTCATGCCTCTACCCTCCTGAGAGGTCAAAGGTGGTTTGCTTTGCTTGCTGGCAACTACTGGCCCCAGGCAGCCATGGTCAAACTTTGTCCAGAATTTGGGCAGGTCTCTTTCTGAGTGGGAACCTGGTCTGGTTATGTGGGTGTCCGTGGTTTCCTTGGCCTATCCCAGGCTTCCCATCTGCACCCACTCATGACTGAGAATGGCCTTAGCTGGGAGCCTTGCTGGCAGGTGGCCCCTATGTCCAGATCACTGTGGTTGGGCATTGGGCCAGGGTGTTGAGAAAGGCACCCCCTCCTGGTTCAGATGGGGTGGCCTTGCTTTGGCCCTTCTGCTGTTATTGATCAGCCTGCACACCACGCCCTGGGAATTTTATACTTGGCAGTAGAAATGGACCTCATGTGACTGTCCTGAAGTCTGCTAGACTTCATGAACCCTGCTCATGTGGGTTTTATAGACAGGGCCTTCTAAATAGGAGAGTGGCACATGGTTCAGAGGACAGTGTGCAAATGCTGGGCTCAGTGCAGAAACCAAAATGGCTCTCCTTTGTCCCGAGAACTTTTGGCACCTCTTGGGGAGCCCTTCTTATCCCCTTTGGCTGTGCTAGTTACTTTCTTCTCTCTCTTCCTCTTTCTTCTCTTTTGGTTTCTCGAGACAGCGTTTCTCTATGTAGCCCTGGTTGTCCTGGAACTCATTCTATAGACTATACTGGCCTCAAACTCACA
>NC_022015.1:34202647-34226028 GCF_000317375.1 Microtus ochrogaster
TCTACCACTCTCCACTGGTGTCTAGATACTTGTGTGTGTGTGTGTGTGTGTGTGTGTGTGTGTGTGTGTGTGTGTACATGGCCTCTTACTTGTATAATATACCATTATATAGGTACCCCCCCCAACCCCGACTGGTGTGTGTATCTGACTGAATCAAGAAGCCAAGGGAAGAGGGCCAGGGGCTAGGAGCCACAAGGGTTTTTAGGAGTCACCAGCTGCCTCCTGCTCTCTAGGCAAAGCCTGCAGGCTGTGTGTGGTCTCTGGTGGTCTGTGGGTGTGGTCCCGCACAGCTCTGTCCCTTTCCTGGGGTCCAGACACCAAAGAAAACTTAAGAGGAATTGAACTTAAGAGGGCTCCCCTGGACTCACACATCCCAAGAACTGGGACCCTGAGCATGCAGCCTTGCGGGCCGGGGTTGCAGTTCCCCATTGTGGCCTCTCGGGGGCAGCAGTAGGCTGGTGCAGTGAGCCTAAGTGCGGGGCTGGGAGCTGCAGACCTTACTTAGGCACCTGGGGTTTCCACTAAGACGCAGCCCCTTTAAGAGTTGCCCATGGACATCCTTTGTTTTCCTCTTTTCCTCATTCTTCCCGTTCCCTCTTCTTTTTTCCTCACTCAGAGACCTTCAGCAAAAAATGGTTTCCTTGTTCTGCTTTCCCTCCTGTCCTCTGGGCTGCAGATGAGATGGGGAACCTTGGCCCCATGTTTAGTACCTGGCCCACACTTTGGGGCTCTTATGATTTGCATCCTTTGGTTGGGTTGGAGCTCAGAGATTGGAGGATGGGACCCAGCAAGGGGCCATTATCTCTCCATCTTTGATGGGCTAGTGTGTATCTGGGCACACCTGCAAGGGGCAATGGTGCCAGTTACCATGTGGTTGTCTGCCTGGGATGGTGTTAATTAGTCATGGGCTGATTCTCCCTGAGCGGGTCAGAGTGAGACGCCAGGTCCCTGGTTATGCAGTTATAGAACGGCATCAGTGGGACTCTCAGAATGGCACATGGTTCCGATGGAATCTGGCTTTGCTCCCACTACCCCTAGGAGAATGGGCTGGACCAGAGGCTGAGCTGATTCAGTGAGCGCTCTGGGCCAGCAGGGGGCCGTCTGGGGTTCTTTGGCGTCTCTCCTCTGCTACTTTGGTTCTTGAATTCTCTTTTTAAGTTAGGAAATCTCACGGACACCGCACCCTCCCAGGCACCACGGGCTCCCTAAGGCGCTTGAAAGCTAGAGCCGCCCAATTGCCACCAACAGCAATTGGGTCACCTCTTGATTTGCTCGGGGCTTTGCAAATCCTTATGGTTGGAGAACTGCTGCAGAATGGGCGGCGGGCTATTGGGGGTGGTCTGGGGTGTAGGTTCGGGGCCGAGAACTGCTGCGATCTCATTCCCGGCCCAGCCTCCTCAAACGCTCCCCCTGTCCTTCAGCTGCATCTTCCTCGGAGACCCCAGGAGGGTGACAAGGAGGCGGGAGCTCGGGGTCTCTGCGATTGGCCGGTGGGGCGGGGTCCTCGAGGGGCGGGGCCGCGCTGGATTGGCCGGGTGCGCTCGGGGCGCAGCGGGCCGGCCCGCAGGTGTCTGGCCGAGGGGTGGGAGCCAAGCTGCGCGCCCGCTGCTACCGCGGACCCGGGAGGGGTGGGAGCCCGCCGGTGTGATGCGGATGGGGTGTCCGGGAGCAGCGGGCGCGGATCGCTGACAACGGCCGCAGCCAGTGAGCCTGGCGGCGGGGGCCTAGGCTCCCCAGCGCGATGCGCCGTTCCAGCACTGATGAGTCCACATACCGGCGCAGCCCTTCTCCGGAGAGCAAGGAGCCGGGCTTCGCGCGCGGCGGCCCCTTTAGGCGCTGCAGCAGCTTGTACGGGCGCGCGGGCGCCGGGGACGCCGGGGATGCGGGCGGCGGCTTCTTCGGCCTGCACACGAACCCTGGCCCCAAGGCGGCCCAGGAGCGCTATACGACTCCCAAGGGCAACAAGTATGTGGTCTTCTACCTAGACCTCTCCTTCATCTTCCTTCTAGAGCTGAAGCGCTGCAGCATGGCGCGCGGCTGCCTCCAGGGCGTCAAGTACCTCATGTTCGCCTTCAACCTACTCTTCTGGGTGAGTGCGGGGGTCTGAAGGACCGGGGTTCGCTGCTTTGCCAGTGGCTGCCAGAAGCCCTTTCCTCTCTTCTCCTCTGCTGTGGAGACAGGGTGTGTGCGCACGTGCTCACAGGACCGGCTGGTACCCAGCCTTGCCTCTCCTGGACTCCAGGCGTAGAACTGATCACCGCTTCTGTGCCACTGAGCCATGGGTGCCTTCCTCAGCCTCCTCCCGGTCTTTCCTCTTTAGCCTACGTCCTTCCCTCGCCCCTTTCACACACTGCCCCTCTGGGAGATTGACCTACCAGGTCCTGGTCCCCCTGGATCCAGAAGATCAAGGGTATGTGTACTGCCCGACCGATTAGGGTCTAGGAACGTATCACAGACACTGGCCACGGACTCTTCACGGACATGGGTGACATCTGGCTCCCTGCCACCTCAGCAGAGACTCCAACTTTTGCTGGGGTATGCTGAGGTTGCTCAGACACTGGGTAACGTTCAGTTGGGGCTTGCATTATGGTAGAGCAGGAGATGACCCCCTCCAGTCTGGATAAAGGACAGTTTGCACACCCTCACCCCCTACTCCATAGTAAGTGTCACATCTGATTACCACCTGGTGTTGGGGCTTGGCTGAACCTGGAGCCTGAGCGGAGGATGCTGGATTTGATTAGAGGTGACCCTTTATTACCTGGGCATAGATAGCCTGGTGGTTCACTTACTAGCTAGGAAGCTTGGAGAATGGTACCCAAGGTCATTCCATATTCTACCTTGGTTCCTGAGCCAACTTTCTGAGAGTGGGTGTGACTGAGGTTGAGGGTGTGGTTGGGAGCAAGGGAGTGTGGGAGTGGGAGGATAGGGGGCATCACTGGGATCTCCACTTGCTGCTCATTTGCATGCAGTCCAGTTCAAGTCAAACGTGCAGAAACCTAGGTCCACCTTCCTGACCTCCCTTTTCTTATGGAGCTGGGATTTGCTGGGACTCTGGGCTGCCTATGGGCAATAGTCCAGGGAGGTTGCTGCCCCATCTATCCCATCTTCCCCCAGCCCCATCTCTGCCAGAGGCTCCTAAGGGATAGGCCAGGTCTGGGAGTACTCACGTAGCAGGTGGGTATGAGCAGTAGGTGTGGGCTGAAGCTGTAAGCAGCCTGTATAAGGGTAATGCTTCTGTTTGAGGGACTTCAGTGGGCACCAGGGTATCTCTGACACTGTGACAATGGGGAGGGGGTGACTGTAGGCAACAGTATGACAGGTGGACAAGGCTCAAGAACTGCAGATGACAAAGTGACAAGTGGATGGGTGTAGCACTGTGACCAGACCTGACAGCTGTAGGTCACTATGATGGCAGTAGGCTGCGGAGGTGCAGAAGGAGGGTTAGGAAGCAAGAGTGTTGGGCTGGGTAACAGTGGGGTAGTGTTGGTTTGGGGAGGCTGAGGCTGCTACTGAGCAGACACATTCCACTGACCAGGGGATAACATCCTCTACCAGCGAAAGAAACGATCAGAACCCTTCCCGGCACAATTCCTGTGCTGAGAAACCCAGTTTCCTCCTCTTACCCACATGTACCTTCAGCCTTGCAGACAGGCGTGCATGCCTCAGCACCAGCATGGCTTTTCCCTCCAGCTTGCTTCCCAGTGAGGGGTTAGAGACAACCACGCGAAGGTGCTGTGAACAGCATGGCTTTGCCTAGACATACCTGTGCTGGGCTTGGCAGAGTCCATCTGGGCTAGCAAGTGTGAGAGTCCGTCCATCTGGCCTGGTCAGTATGATGTCAGTCCACATTGTCCCTGGTATCTGTGAACTCAATCCCCCTCCTGCTGGTAACGGGCTGTGGGCGGGAGGGCCAGGGCACCCCCTACCTGAGCCCCTGATGACTCTTGCAAGAGAGGCTTTGACTCCCACTTGCCACCTAAAATGTATGACCAGCAGACAGGACCCCAGCCTTTGCTATGTGTCTTGCCTCAGTTTCCCAACAGAGTTAACCAGGCAACTAGGGTCAGAGCTGCACTGACCCCTAGACCTGTGTGGGGACCTGAGACGCCCATTCCCTCCTTCAGCAGATAGGCTCTCTCTGGGCAGTGATGCTCAACTCTACTGAGCACTTGGCTAACCTGCTTTTGAGGTGCGCACAGGGCAAGGGCTTAGTTGGTTGGGGGTTGGGGGTGCCTTGGGAAGTAGGCTGAGCACATGGCCCTTGAACACAGTTGAGTGGGTAGGTGGTGTTGGGTGCTGGCGAGCAGCCCCTGGGACCCCCGTCTCAAGCCTCTGAGGCTGCACTGTCAGCTGGGCCTCTGCCAGCGAAGCTCTTCCTGTAATGGAAGTTGAGGTCCCCAGGGATCGGAGGGAGTCAGTGAAGCCTGGTTCTTCCTGTCTCCTTTTTCCTTTGCCCTCCCTTCCCCTGCCCTGGGCTCAGGGACCCATCCACCTTCCTGGGCAGCTACTGTGGTGTAAGGGGCTAGTCTGAATGGGGCTGAGCTCCTCAGCAAGGCCAGGGCATTTCCATGGCTCTTCTGTATCCAGGTGCCAGAGACGCTGCTGGCCAGGCCTTGGCCATGTGGTTGGCTCCTCCCATAATGCACTGACCAGTCGGAGACCCTTCCTGTACTGCTGCCAGGCAGGTGACCCTCCCCAGTCCTTAGTCTAGCACAAGGTACAGCTGTCCCCTGCATGGTATGGTCAGTGTCTGTTTGGGCAGACAAGATGGAGGTTAGAGTCATGCCTGTTACCCAGACATTCTGTGACCCAAGAAGATCCTGTATTTGTTTGTTTGCTTTTTTGAGACGGGGTTTCTCTGTGTAACAGCCCTAGCTGTCCTGGAACTAGCTCTTGTACACCAGGCTGGCCTCGCATTCACTGAGATCTGCCTGCCTCTGCCTCCCGAGTGCTGGGATTAAAGGCGTGCGCCACCACCGCCTGGCGAAAATCCTGTATTCTTGGCATTTCAGATTCTCCATCTTGATCATGCAAAGTGACCCAAAGGTGTGTGGATCAGGGTCCCCCAGCTCCCACCCAGGTGGCCTGTAATGACCTGAGCTGGAGGAGGCATAGGAGTCAAGCTCCACTTTCCTTTCCTTAAGGGAGGGTACTGGAGCCCCACCCTGGCCCTGCTCTGCTTGGGCTGTCAGCATTACAGACTCAGTACCTGCCTTGTGCAGTCCCCAAGGAAGGTCCTGCCAGGCACATGGGTCTGCCCCCACATTGGCAGCAAGTTGCAGGACACATGCCTTGCTAGGCCCTTGGTCGTCTATTGCCATGATGAGCTGATGTGGTAACTGATGAACAGTGGTCCTGGTGTTGGCCGCTGGCACTTTTAGTCTGGTGGGTGAGGGGACCAGGACTGGGACCAGGGACTGGGGGACCTCTCTGCTTCCTGTAACAGCCTATATTTGTGTTGGGGGTGGCAGGGAACTGCCCATACAGAAAGTCACAGACTAGTCTGTGCTTTGGGATGTTGGTGGCTCCAGCAATGTCCTGAGTTGGAAGAAACAAAGTTATGTTTTTAAAGTATTTTGAGACAGTCTGTCTCACTTAGCCCAATCTTTCCTTACTTATGATGACACTGAACTCCTGACCTTGCTGCTTCTACCTTTAAAGTGCCAGGAATACTGGCGTGCGCTACTACACATGGTTTATGTGGTACTGGGTGTCTAACCCAGCGCACACTTGGCAAACACTCTACTAACTCAGGTACATCCCCAGGCGTGCATTCAATTTTAAGTGCACAAACTCACCCCACTGGGATAACCAATGTCCTAGCCAAGATGGGGAAGGTTCCTGCCAGCCTGCAGGAGAGGGGCTTTTGGACATAGCCTTGGTTTATACAGGGGGCCCAGCCCTTCCACCTCCACCAAAGATGTGGCTAGCTGCCCGGCCATCTGCCACATTGAGTTGTATGGCTGGAGGGGTGGTGGGCAGAGACTTGTTAGCACTCGCCTCTGTGGATCTGGACAGGCACATTTGGTGGGCACCCAGTGCCATGTGGCACTCAGCCTGAAGCTGATCCGAGGGGCTGGAGGCTAAGGTAACTGCTGTGCACAGGTTTGGGTGGTACCTGGGTAACAGCTCATTACACCTCTCGGACTGCCTCAGGCATCATAGAATGCCTAGCAGGTGGCCGGGATAGGCTGTGCTTGGGATGCAGGACCATGGTGGCACCCCTGGGTGTTGTTCCCAGCTACTATCCCTTCAGGACCCTAGCTTCTCTAGATTGCTGTGGGGAGTGGGCTTTGCCTCCCACCAGGGCTCCTCTATAGTCTGGGTGGTACAGCTGCAGAGGAGTGAGCCAGCAATAGGAGGTGGTCTGCCTTAGAAGTGGGGCTCAGGAAACTGGGGAACATTGTAGATTCAGGGTAGGAGTTTTAGCTCCATCCCCAGTTTTGATCCAGGAGAGACCTTGCTCCAGGCCCCCAGGGCTCAGCCCTAAGTCCTGCTTTTCTCATCTTCTGAGAGTCTCACAGGCCCTTTTTCTTTTGATCTTTGAAGCTGTAATTTTCCTGCCAAAATGTTTTAGAATCTGCGTGCACTAAAACATTTTTAAATTACAGGTACAGTACTCTTAGCACACGCACACTTTCATTAGTGCACCCTTGCATGTGGCATTGGCTCGGGCTGTGAAAGGGGTGGCCCATGAAATGGTGGTGGCTCTGCGCGTGCTGCTCGTGTGTGACAATGCATGTGACACCTCTGGGTGGCAGTGAGGGGCATCTGGGCTGCTGTTTGTCTTTTTCTCAGCGAGGGTGACAGGCTATGTAGTAGTTAATGGAGATTTTTCCTGCTGTCTCTGGATGGAGGGAAGCATGTCTCACCGTGTCAGTGAAGGAGAATGGTTCTCTTCTGGGTGTGGGGTTCGGGGTTCTTCCCATTCCACTCTTGGAGACTGCCCCGTCCTGGACTCCTGGAATGGGGCATCTCCCCCACCCCAGTGGTGCCAGCTGCTTTGCACAGCGGTGTCCTTCCTATGCCCTTCTCAGTCCCGAGGGGCAGGGGCACTCCAACAGCTCACTTTCCTGCTGACACGAGCCGTCTGCTGTCTTTGGAAGGCAGAGGCGGATGGTGCAGACAGCTTGGGTCTTAATGACACTTGTCTTTTACCAGCATCTCCCCTCCCCCCTGCTCAAGGACCTGCTGTCATGAGTGCTCAGCCTCATGAAGGGTCATGGCTCCTCTGGGGCAGTGTTATGCTTGAGGTCAGCCCTATGGGTTGGTGTTTCTTGAGGCCTCTTGCTACTTTTGACTTGCAGCTCTTCTAGGGCAGGTACAATGTAGAGTGAGCGTGGGGTGTCCTGCTCTTACAACTTCATAGCCTTGGTAATTCCGATCCAGTCCAAGGTAGCAGGTAGGGTATTAACTTCTGCTTAGCAGTGTGGGGCCCTGGAGGTCCTTCCATAACCTGTGAGACATATTACTGGGTCCTGGAAGACTTCATAAGGTCCTGGGACCTTATGAAGGTTATGGGACAAACCCATGGAGACAGGAGAGACCTTGTTTGCTATGGCCCTGGAGAAGCCTTCCAGATCTCTCAGCTTTGTGTGTTTGTGGAATGATATTGTGCCTTGTGGTTGGGTGATTGATTCAGTGACTATCACATGGCAAGATCTCCATTAGGGACACTTCTCACATGTTGAATGGGGATGCCTGGCCCATCCAGCTGCTTTACTTGATCAACACCATAGACAACACCACCTCTCAACCACTGGCAGTCCTGCAGAGGTCCCAACCATAAAGGAGGCATCTCTGTAGACTGGCTGTGAGGAGATGTCACCCAAGGCATATGTACCCCCCTTCCCCCGAGGCAGGTTTCCTGATCCTTCTCCTGGATGCAGAGCTTCCCATATGGCCAGCTTTCCCAGGTCCCTTTGCTTCCTGCTGACTCCATAGTAGTGTCTCCAGGAGCTACCTGGAACTGAGAACCTTGGGTCAGAGCCCACATCATGGGCTCCTGTGCCATGCCCTGTCCAGTTCTTTGTTGGGCTGCAGGGCCTTTTCCCAGAGCCCGTCAGCTGGTGGTCCATCCCCAGCCTCCAGGAATACATCTTCTCTCCTCTCCAAGGCCTCAGGCGTGGTGGAGCTGTAGCTCCCCTACCACCATGGCAGCCCATATCCTGAGACAGACTAGATGTCCCTGTCACCATGCCATGATGAGTCCTCTGTAGTCAGCCGCCATATGCCTTTCTTCCCTGCTTTCTCTTATTTGGATTTTTATAAAAAATGAGTGATAAGAGTCCGGTGGGTGGAATCCCAGCACTTGGGAGGTAGAAGCAAGTGGATCTCTGAGTTCCAGGACAGCTAGGATTGCACAGAGAAATCCTGTGTCAAAATAAAAATGAAAAAAAGTGATGAAGCTCCAGGAGGCTCGGAGAGGGGTGGATGTCTGGGCAGTAGCGGGTGCTCTGGTGAGGCCCTCTGGTTGGTACAGAGAGCTACTGCAGTTTGATTATGAGCGGAAAGTGTGCCGAGCCAGGGTTATGAGTAGCCCAGGGTAAGGGGGCCACATGGCTGGGTGGGCCGCTCAACTGCCATGGCCTCTATAGGGTGTAGGGAAGGAAGGTTGCAGGATCAGAGGGCCCAAGGAGATTCAGTCCCTTCTGGCCAGACACTGGGTCGGTGGATGCATTGTGCAGGGAATCTGAAGGCAGTCTCACTGGGGCTGTATGAGGAGGTGTACTCTGTCACAGGCCACTGTCATTGCGGGGAAGGGAAGGGACTTGAGGCGTGGTGCCCTGCCACGGGAATTAAGATGTTTCCAGTGGTTCCCAGGCTGGCAATGTTGGCCTGAGCTTGTGGGTGGAGCCCTGCCAGTCACCTCACCCCTTTTCTCTCTCTTTCTGTATTGCCGCGGTCCTAGCTGGGTGGCTGTGGTGTCCTGGGCGTTGGCATCTGGTTGGCTGCCACACAGGGAAACTTTGCCACCCTATCATCCTCATTCCCATCCTTGTCGGCTGCCAATCTGCTCATCGTCACTGGCACCTTCGTCATGGCCATCGGCTTCGTGGGCTGCATTGGGGCCCTCAAGGAGAACAAGTGCCTACTGCTCACTGTGAGTGTGTTGGGCCCCTTTGTGGTTCTCGGTGCCATCAGCTTCACTTCAGGGGCCTGTCCAGCACCAGAGGGGTTGCTCAAGAGAATACATTATAGCTGGGGTCGGGGGCTGAGGCAGGACAATCATGAGGTCCAGGCTAGTCTGGGGTCCAGAGCAAGACCCTGTCTTAAATAAAGTTTAAAGGGGGAGGGCACTAATCTAGAAGAATGCTTGCATGATATGCATGAGGTTTGAGGCCCAGCACCACACATAGAAAAAGCATACCACAGCTTGGAGGGACAAGGCATAGACCCAAGAACTTAGGCGTGCCCACATGTGGCCTTTACTGGACTGTTCTGAGACTCATCCTTGTGGTGACCCCAACTTGCCCCTGACCCTACCCTCTGTGGAAATCTCACAGCACCATTTGGCCTTGGCAATATATTTATGGCAAGGAAGCTATTTCCTCCTCCACAGCTTATAAAGTTAATCACAGGTAATTAGGAAAGGGCTCCTAGAGGCTCTTACAATTAATGTTCCCGACAGGCCTCGAGCGGCAGGGCAGTGGACTGAAGCTCCATGTCAAGAGGCTTTGAATGGTTCCTTTCCTCTACCTGGGGAGGGTTTTGCTCAGGGCTTCTGTCTCTTGTAGAGACAATTTATTCCCTCTCCCGCCCCTAAAGGGGGTACTGCAGAATGTTTACAGGCCGCTGATAGGTGATGCTTGGGATCTTTTATTTTTTGGTTGAGACAGGGTTTCTCTGTGTTACAGCGCTAGCTGTCCTGAAACTAGCTCCTGTAGACCAGGCTGGGCTCGAACTCACAGAGATCCACCTGCTTCTGCCTCCCAAGTACTGGGATTAAAGGCGTGTGCCACCACTGGGAATGGAGCCCAGCAGTAGAGTACTTGCCTAACATATCCTGGGAAGGGGAGCGTGTAGAGGGAGACCCAAACAGAGGTGTCAGGCCAGGAGCCCAGGAAACAGGGACATATACCCACATGGGGATGTTTAGATCATGCATGGGGCTCTCCAGGAGCAGGATGTGACTAAGGACATCCTCTCTACAGTTCTTTGTGCTGCTGCTGCTGGTGTTCCTGCTGGAAGCCACCATTGCTGTGCTCTTCTTTGCCTACAGTGACAAGGTATGTTGCTGCGAATAGACAGTACACGGGGTGCTGGGAGAGTCAGTGTAGACACAGTACCCAGGGATCTGTCTGTGGCTCTGGTTGTATGGGTGGCACAACAGCACTCTTAACTCCTCTTGTGAGTGCAGGCTGCTAAGTGTACACTGTTCCAGCCACCCCAACCTGCAACTGCAGCTTATGTGTGCCATGTGTTTTCCCTTACCTATCTGTCTGTTTAATGGGTTTACTGAAAATCTGGGATCTTGAGTTATAGCTAGCACTATGTTCCAAGCTCCTGTGTCCCTGACTTTCTGTAAAGGACTGCAGGAAGCTCCATGTACAGGCTGGGAGTTGCCTTCTTCAGTGCCCTAGCTCCTTTACTGAAGACCTAGGAATGATGCCCATCCCCTCAGCGGTAGAGCAGACACGCCTGCTTGTACTAGCAAGTAGACTGTAGTCCTCCCTTGGCCTACAGAGATGAGAGGACAAAGGCCTGCACTAGGGTCCTTGCAGTTCTGGGAGGACAAGAACCTGGGTGTGATCAGGTGGTAGGGTAGTGGGTAGTCCCAGAAAACAGGCAAGGGAGGGGCATGTGGTATTGCTGAGGGATGGTGTCTGTCGTGGAGGGTATTCACTGGTGGCCTGTTAACAGATCGACAGTTATGCCCAGCAAGACCTGAAGAAGGGCCTGCATCTGTATGGCACACAGGGCAACGTGGGCCTCACCAACGCCTGGAGCATCATTCAGACTGATGTGAGGCTTGGGCAGCCTTCTTGGTATGGCGGGACAGGCTAGCGGGGGTGGGTGTTGTGGCTGCCTCCCCACCAGCCCTTTGCTTTCCTCCTGCTCCTAGTTCCGTTGCTGTGGAGTCTCCAATTACACTGATTGGTTTGAGGTTTACAACGCCACTCGTGTGCCTGACTCCTGCTGTCTGGAGTTCAGTGACAGCTGTGGGTTACATGCACCTGGTACCTGGTGGAAATCGGTAAGGGCTTTTCCCTCCTCTTTTGGGTGGCTGCAGCGGTGGGGTTTCCCCAGCTGATCCTGGCTCTTCTGCAGCCCTGTTATGAGACAGTGAAGGCCTGGCTCCAGGAGAACCTGCTAGCTGTGGGCATCTTTGGACTGTGCACGGCGCTGGTGCAGGTGAGCAGGGCAGGGCAGGACCTGGGAATCTTGACCAGGGAGCACAATGGCAGAGGATTTACCCTCAGGAGCCTGTGACCTGGGCAGGGAGGTAACAGTGCAGACTGTAAGAAGTTGGTGCCTCGGAGGAAGTTCACTAGGGGAGCTGACCTTTAGTTTTTCAAGGACTAAGTGCTGCTCAGTGCTCCCTGCTTGTGCAGAGTCTGCTGTCACCTAGTGGGTCAACACAGCCAGGCAGCCATACTGGTTGGGAGTGACAGGACTTCCCAATGCAGAATGAGGGTGGCACTTGAGACCCTACTGCTTCCAAGGCCCTGCTCTCCTCCTGGGTTCATAGCCATCCATAGAAGTACTGAGAGTTGGCAGTGTGATGCTCCAGGCTAAGTGGGACAGACTTACAGGACAGCCAAAATTCATCTGGCAAACAGATACCAGTTGGCTCCAGCTAGAACAAGTGGTACAGTAAGGGAGATGGCCTGGCTCAGGCCAGGTTGGAGAGGACTGTGACCTAAAGTGCAAACCACAACCTACCCTGGGGATGAGTTTCAGGAGTTGCAGGAGTGGGGTAATACCAGGCTACCCCAGGAAGCCCAGGCCCTTCTGCCTATGGGCAAAGGCCTGTGACCTCTTGTCTCCACAGATCCTGGGCCTCACCTTCGCCATGACCATGTACTGCCAGGTGGTAAAGGCGGACACCTACTGCGCATAGGTCTCACAGCCTCTGCTTCTCTGCCAAAGGACCCCGCCCATGGGGAGATGTCCAAACCCGCTTCCCATGCAGGATTCGGTGCTCTGCTGAATGCAGGGGGAAGAGCTTGAGGCCAAAGCACCCAGGATCCACCCCTGCACCCAACGGGGCCTCTGCTTGGGTGGCTGCAGTCACCAGATTATAGTGTTGGTGCCAAGCATGGCACCCAGGGCTAAGAGCCCAGGGAACTTTGACTTTTTATATCCATCTATCTTCCAGTATTCGCACAGGATAGGGTCCCTAGCCTTGCATGGATGCCAGGTTGGGGGCAGGCCCAGTCTGCTCAAGGCCCACGATGGTCCTGGTGCTCCAGGCAGGGCCAGGTTCCATTGACTCACATTCCATGATGGTGGCGCGGGACCAGGTGCATCTTAATAAAGTATGAGCAGCCCCTGTGTCTAGCTGGACACACAAAAATTGTACAGCCACAGCCTCCAACTGAGGAAGTTCTTTCATTAGCCAAGGGTCAGCAGAGTTGGGAGCACTGCTGACCCATTCGGGTTGGGGGAAGAGATGGCCTCTGTCCATTCCTGTTTCTCCTGGGATGTCACATACACTCTTGTATCTCTGTCCTAGGAACTCTGCCTTTGGATTGTGCAGACAGACTGCAAACAGCACCTCTAGGTGACACAAGCCCTTGCTACTGGCCAGAGTTAAAGCATCAAAGTTGTGTCTTCTTAACCAGGGGGTAAAGAAGAACCCTAGGTGAGGGCCTCTAGCTGTAGGGCTAGTACCCTGGGTGTTTAGGTGACCTCCTCCTAGGGCCCTCAGGAGCTGTGAGGCACCTGACTCCCAGTCCCTACATCCTGCTGTCCGAGAGGCCTACTCTACGACACAGTTCTCATTAGCGGTCATCCTTGTGACTCCCACACCTGAGAGTGACATGCACTGGAGAGAATCTCACCAGCTATCTGTGGGGTTGCTGCTACCCTTCCCATTCTCTGGCTCTGGGCTGAATCCTTGCTTCCCACTGTCCTCTCTCTAGTAGAAGCCATAGGACCTGAAGAATCTCAGAATTACTATGGAGTCAGCTGCTCCAGACAAGCTGCTAAATTAGCAAAAGGCCCTTTTACTTATAGGTTGCTAAACAGAGGAAGCTGCATTCAGAATACATGGTGTGCTGACTCTGCTCAAAGCCTTGGCCCTCTTGAGCTTCCCTCAGGTCCCAGGATGCCCTTCCCATCCCCTCCTCCTTCCCATCCCCAAGCTAAGCAGCTCTCAGAGATGGCTCATGGTCACCAGACCACCATAGTCACTAACAGCCCACAGTGCTTTACCCTTACTGACTGAATTTCTATCCACCAGTCAGTCAGTTCTTGAACAGCACCTCTGTACACCCCAACTTTGCTGACCCAAACCTAGAACCTGAATTTACTGCTTACGGGGGTTGCCCCTGGATGGCTCTGGGGTCAATCTCCAGCACCAATGAGGAAAAAGAAACCGAGAGGTGAACTGGGCTGCCCACTTTTCTGGAGCCTTAGAGAACTCACCTAAGTTCCTATCTACTCCTGTCATTTGGTATCGTCACCTCATTCCAATCAGGACCCTTGCCTGTGGCACTCTGACCTCTACTGCCTTGTCCCTATACCACCTTGGTCACTCCATCTGCTCACAGCAGGCTGTGCAGCCAGCCTGCTGTTGTTACTTCTCCAGTACTCTGCCCTCAACCAGGCACTCCACTTACTTTGTTTTTGTAGACTAGGGTGGTCTCAAATTCAGAGATCCGCCTGCATCTGCTTCCCGACTACTGGGATTAAAGGTGTGTGCCACCATGCCCGGCTGTCGCTCACTCCTTATATTCAGATATTCCCATCTACTAAACCCTCAGAGTCAAGGCTGGAGAGAGCCAGGGCCAGCCAGTCCCAACTCCTACCACTCCTGTAACACAACATAGCACATGAGCACACTGGCGACCACTTCTTAGAGAACGGGAGGCCAAGATGCCTCTGTCCCCTCACACTGACCTTGTCCTGGTCTGGCTATGTCTCTTTCTCAGAGCTGGGGGTGGGGTGGGAGTAAGGGCAGCCCCCAAGGACTCTGTAAGTATCAGCTAGCAGAGTCTGACCACCTTACGATCCCCTGATCAAGCACCCCAAGTTCTCAGCCCTGGCTACACTGACCTGAGTGGCCAGGATCCACTTCTAGTCCAGCAGAATATTGTCAGTAGGTAGCCCAACTGATGGCTAGGTAGGACTTTACCCGCTCCAAAACAACACCAAGAGGCACAGAGTTGGGCCTAGGCCTGTTGCCTCAGTGACTTCTTCATTCCTAACCCTCAGGATCCTGAGCTATATATCAGAAATTCACAGGGCAGAGTTCTGGTCAGCGTTTCTGGCCTCCATGACTTGGGCCTTGGCTAGTGGATTAGAAGGCTTCCCCCAAGGGCCTGTAGGACCAGGGATCTGTATGAAGATCACACCCAGCAGGGATAGGAAGGGGCACGGACACAAGTGATGGACAAAGGAACTTGGAATAAAGAGGTGAGGTGATAAGGGTCAGCATTGGCTCAGTTCACTAGACCCCTCTGGTCCCACTCAGCCCACAAGTCCTACTGCTGCCCCCCTAGGCATGCCCTATCCCTGTGCCATCTGGTAGATTAGGGGTTATGGGCCAGTTTCCATTATGGCCCCACAACCTGGTCACACCAAGCTCAGTAGGGACACATACCGGTCTGTGGCAGGCAGGTGACTGTAGTGTGAGGGCAGGGCCCTCTGCACTGCCCTTTTCAGGTGTTAGGGTGTGTTAGGAACGGCTGTTTTTGCCAGGACTAGAAGAGTCTGATTGTTTATATCTTCTAAACCCACATCCAACACAGGCCTTGCAAAGCACCCAGGAGGCCCAAGTCCTGAGCCAGACTGTCACCGGGGGATGGGAACTGTTTTCAGCTGGCCCACAGGAAGCAGCGATGAGTAGTGAGTAGGAGGAGCCCCAATTCTTAGCCCAGGCCAAGAATCACTCACGTGGGCCCTGCTGAGGAGAGATGTCTCACGGAAAACAAAGAGGCCTATATTTCACCAGTCACTTCATGGCTTAGAAAAGTCCATAGTCACTTGGATGTTGCTGTCCAGCCTACAGCAGGTCATAGAAGTAATCCAGGCCTTGGCCCAGCTCCCAGATGGAGACCCCGACGCCCAGCTCCCTGGCTAGCTCCAGCCGCACCTGCAGAGACTGTGGGCAGACAGAGGTGTAGGCACCTGCTCCACCCACTTTCTCACTAGCCCCACAATGTACCCAGAATCATTCTCAACAAGACCACAGGACAGACCTCCAAAGCAGATGGCAAGTACTGGTACCATTAATGTCATCTGGCCAAAACTGTCAACCCCCCACCAAAACATTATGGTTGACAGCCAAAGCACATGGCACATACCTTCAGAGTTGGGTAGAACACAACATGCCTCCCGCCGCGATTCCTGCAGGAGAAATGGGACCATGTACCCTGCCTTCTGGCTAGGCCAGAGGGCTACAGTCTCCTACCACCAGGGTTAAGGTCACCAGTCCTGGCCCCTTAATGTTTCCCATCCCCCACTGCTCCCTCATCAATGTCCTCCCCACAAGGCTTCCTGTCTACAAACGGCTGGCCACAAGTCACTCACTTCTTGTACTCAAAGAAGTGTTCCGCAGCCTGGTTGTCCCATACCAGTCGGGGCCTGTGGTCCTTCAGCGTCTGTATGTACCTGGAGAGATCGGGTTATGAGTGTGAGAGCTGGTCATATACCCTCGCCCGTCCCTAAACCCCAGCTTCTATGTGGCTGCCATAGAAAGGGTCAGGGATACACTGTCCCTAAAGGTCCACAGAGAGCCAACAGCACTCAGCTTTATTTTCAGCCAGTAAGCTCGGGTGGTCAGACCTCAAGGTCCCACTGCACACAAGTCCTGCACCACAAAACATCAGTGTTTTGTGAGCCCAGATAACAAGCTACCCAGTGTCTGGATTTCAACTGCTCCACTGGTGTGAGCTAAGATTAAAGGACAGGGCTTTCTCCTGGACAGTGGGCAGAAACATTGGCTTTTACAGGCTAAGTCTCCCAGGCTTTCATTTCCCGGGGTTGTGCGGGTGGGGACTGCTTCATTTCCACAGCTGAAATTGTGCAGCCACTCCTGCTGAAAGGTGTGTTCTTAACTGCTAGGGTCAGGAGGACCAATGCAAGGAGGACCCAGGGCACATAGTCCATCCATCACATGCTGTACATTTGAGACCAGAGCAGCATCCCTACCAGCTATAGGCCTTGGCCACAAGATTGTTAATAGATGGCCTTGGAGATTCTCCTCTGTCTACAGCTGGGAGTTCTCCCTGGTCCAGTAGGCACAATCAAGGAGGAGCGTGGTCACAGTGTACATGCCTGTTGTAGCCTGAGGTGAGAGAGCTATTAGCCTGCGTTCTGACAGAAGCACAAGTGGGCAGCAGAGGCTCTAGCACGCTGGTCTGTGAGGCATGGAAGCCTCTAGTATGTGGGGGGTTAGGGGAGTAAGAGTAGCAGAGGAGCTGCCTTCTAGATCTGAGTTATGGTTGTCTTAGGCTCCTGACAAAAGCAGGCTAGAGTCCCAACAGCACCAAGGTATCTCGGAGACTTGAACAGCTGTCATCTTATCCAGCTGTGCTCCAGAGGCTGTCCCTGGAGAATTGCCTTGGCTTCATGCCACATGGAATGGGAGCTACTGTGCAGGTATTAGGGTCTCCTAGACACCAAATAAGACACAGGGACCAAGGCGAGTAAGGAATAAATAGCTCTAACTAAACAGCCTGGCTCACAGCCACCTCAACCCAAGCTCAACTCTTGTAGTGAGCTTGTGGTCACAGTTCCACCTCCCCAGGCTTGGGAAAACACTGTTGTCCTCTCTGCTCCTGAGACAACACCCCAACTCTGATATGAACTTGTCCCTCAGTGGCACGCAGACCGCAGCAAATGAAGGCAGAGGCAGTACTGGGAAAGGTGAGTCAGTAGCCACCCCTCAGGGAACAGATGCAGGGCATTGAGGTACCCTCTTCATGTCCATGGCAGCAACCTGATAACCTGAGTATCTGCAGTCTTCCCTACACAGCATAGCAAGAACCACCTTGTACTATGGTTCTGTGGGCACTTAGTTTTGGAGACAGTCTCATTATGTAGTCCAGGCTGGACTCAAGCTCACAGTCTACCTGCTGAGTGCTAAGATCACAGGCCTGTGCTTCCATGCAGGCTTTGTGGATACATTCTGCTTAGCTTGTTCTCTATGCCTTTCTGGTCTTCACTGGTCCCTCCTAAAAACTTAATAAAGGCAGGTGCTTATTCAGGAGGGATATCACTCAGGAAATATTAAGGGGTTTGTGGAGATCAGCTCCCTGAAAAGGACCAAATACTACTTGGCCACCTGACTCAAATGCCAATGAAGGTACTAACATAGTTTGTGGCTTTCCACCCAAGCTAAGCTGAGATATTCTCTAGAAGAGCCAGAGATGTGCAGAGCTTGTAGCAGAGGTCATAGGGTTGGGGGTCTTAGGGCCTGTGGCCACATACACTGCAACTCCTGCTTTTGTGGTCACCATCACAAGACCTGCAGCCTCCTGAGTCTCAGTATACTTTAGAGAACTGGGTCCTTCCTTCTCAGCTAGTGTATGTGTGTATGCTTGGCCCTATAGGAGCAGATGTGATCAGAACAGAAGGACCCTTCAGCATGAACCCCAGGAACTGCTTCTCTAAGCAGGCTTTGAGGACAAAGAATTCAGAGTCAGGTGAAGGTGTAAGAAGTGTGACTGCTCTGGGAACCAGGTGTAGCTGCCAATTTGTCAAGGACAGAAGCAATAGCCAAGGGTCTCCTGTGCATACCTCCTTTCTAGGCCACCCATGATAACCTTGTAACAGAAGTCAGTCTACAGATGTCTGCAGGATGGACAGAGATGCTGGGGGTGGGTGCAGGACAGACACTCAGAATTATACGCCAATTCCCAAGCGCAGCAGAAACGAAGACCTGTAGGGCTTATGCAACTCCATCTGGGGGCCAGGTTTGTAGGCACAACAGCAAGGATCACACACACCTCTCTGAATCAGACAGAAGCAAGAAGGATGACAGGAAACATGCCGTGAGAAGAGAGATACGGAAAAGGTAAACAGGATGGCATGGAGCTGGTCGTGGGCACCACTTGAAGTCTACAGGAAGGTACAGTAAATATTGAAGACGGAAGAAGCTAGAATGCCTGTAGTCAGGAAGACTACACCTGAGCCTAGAGGTTGGGACCAGCTCAGACACAACAGCCACTTCAAGAAAGGAGAATTAAGGACTAGGCATTTCAATAAGCTAAGAAAAGCCTCAACTACCTAGTGAACGATTCCATTTTCATGTAACACAACAGGCAAATCTTCAGAGACATGATCCAGGGTAGAGGTCAACAGGAACTGAGGCGATTGAGGCATGACTAGTAAGGGGTAAAAGGCTTCTTTGGGGGATAATAAAATGTCCTGGAATTGGAGAGAGTTATACACTTTTATGAATATATTATCTGCACACTCTGAAGTGGGGGTATGATATATGACACAAGGCCTCAGATGAAAGGGTCAGCATGCTGATGGAAGCATGTGTGAAAATCTACCCAGACACTTCCCAGAGGAGCTCAGAGCACAGGGACACAGGATGTTTCTAGTATAAAAGGTTCTCAGGTCTTCCTGGCCCAGCGCCTAATGAGTGCACTGTGATTAGTGGACAGGGCCAGAGGACAAGACTGCTCAGAGACGGGAAGGAGCTCCCAGTCTCAGATCCAATCGACAGTGGGACCCTCAGTCTCCATGGTGGGCCTAGAGTGATAACTCAGAACAAGGTTCAGCCACATACAACTCACACTGTGACACTGGTCCTTTCTGGTTCCATCTGTACATGGATCTCTGATAGCTCCATGAAGAACTGACTACAGCTAGACACACTGCCAGGTCAGTACCAACAAAAGCTATGTTGGGGCAGGCTAGAGAGATGGTTCAGCAGTTAGGAGCACTTACTGTGTTGTGGGACAATGGTCTTGTACCCTGTCATTTATATTATATTGCTTTAATAAAATGCTGATTGGCCAGTAGCCAGGCAGGAATTATAGGCGGGGTGATGAGAACAGTAGAATTCTGGGAAGAGGAAAGGCTGAGTCTGTAGTTGTCACCCAGACTAAGAGGAAGCAAGATGAGAATGCCTCACTGATAAAAGGTACCAAGCCACGTGGCTAACACAGATAAGAATTATGGGTTAATGTAAGTTATAAGAGTTAATAAGAAGCCTGAGCTAATAGGCCAACCAGTTTATGATTAATATAAACCTCTGTGTGTCTTCTTTGGGACTGACAGCTGTGGGACTGGGCGGGACAGAAACCTCTGTCAACATTACTGCTCTTGCAGAGGACCCAACATTGGTTCCTGGTACCCACATAGTAGCTCACAACTGTCCAGAATTCTGGTTCCAGTTTTGGATTTCTTTTCTTATGTCTGTGAACATTAGACATGAACACAGTACACATACATACATGCAGACAGAACACTCATATACATATGGATAAATAAACAGGGCCTGGAGAGATGGCTGGGCAGTTATGAGCACTGGCTGTTTTTCCAGAGGACTAGGGTTCAAATCCTAGTACCCACATGGCAACTCACAACTATCTGTAACTCCAGTTACAGGAGATCCAGTACTCTCTTCTGGCCTCCATGGGCACCAGGAATGCATGTGGTGCCCAGGCATACATGCATACATACACCCACACACATAATGTAATTAAAAAAAAGAAATTTACATATATATATGTAAATCTTTGTTTTTTCAAGATGGGTTTCTCTGTGTAGCCTTGGCTGTCTGGAACTAGCTCTGTAGACTAGACTAGCTTCAAACTCACAGGGATCTACCTGCCGACTACCCTGCTTTTACTTATGATTTATTAATTTTTATTTTTTATTTTATGTTTATTGGTGTTTTGCCTGCATGTATGTCCATGTAAGGGTGTCAGAGCCCAGACAGTTGTGAGCTGCCATGTGGGTGCTGGGAATTGAACCAGGGTCCTCTGAAGAACAGTGAGTACTCTTAACCCAAAAGTAAATTTTTTAAAGCTAGGATGTAGTCACCCCTACAGGACAGAGGGTCTGCATTTCCACCCCACTGACCTGCCCAGGGCCCAGCCCTACAGGCTCAGTCCAGAGGGAGACTCATCATTTCCCCAGGGTATCTCTCATATGGCACCTGAGCTCAGGGCCAACTGCAGGAAGGCCTTGAGCAAGGCCAGTGTCATGGGCTGACCATGCAGAGCTGGCAGGTGACAAAAAACCTTTTTTTCTTTTTTTGGATCTGCTCAAGAGGTCTCCTAAAAACCAGGACTGTCAAACAGAAAATGAAACCACATTATTTACAGGAAAATGAATGCAATCAGAGATAATCGTTTTAGTGAATTAAGTCACTCTCAGAGAAGTATTATGTTTTCTCTTATTTGTGATCCCTAAATTTTATGTAGCTATATAAAATCACACACACACACAAACACAAAAGCTGAAGTCCAACTGTCTAGGGGGCAGGAGAGACTAAAAACAGGCAGAAGGGGAGAGGAAAAGGAGGATAAGGACAAGTAGCGGAAAACGCTCAACATACAATATATACATTTAAGAAAACTTTTTAAAATTCACTTAAAAAAAAAGAACAGGGACTGAAAGCAGGCAGTGGTGGCACACTCCTTTAATCCCAGTACTCAGGATATAGAGGCAAGTGTATCTCTGAGTTTGAAGCCAATGTGGTCTACAGAGTGAGTTTCAGGGCAGCCAGGGCTACACAGAGAAACCCTGTCTCAAAAAACAGAAACAAACAAACAAAAAATAGAGGATGGAATGGTGGCTCAGCAATTAAGAACCCAAATTCAGTTTTCAATACCTACACACCCATCTCTAACCACAGCTCCAGGGACATCTGATAACCTCTGACCCTTGTATTCATACACACAACCCCCACCACAATATACATAATCAAAAATAAAAACAAATTAAAAGTTAATTTACGGGGTTGGAGAGATGGCTCAGTGGTTAAGAGCACTAACTGTTGTTCTAGAGGACCTGGTTTCAATTCCAACACCCACATAGCAGCTTTCAACTGTCTGTAATTCCAGAAATTGACACTCTCACACAGACATGCTGGCAAAACATCAATGCAAATAAAATAAAAAAAATAAATAAATAAAATTAATTTCAGAAACAATCAGGGCCAGGAGGCAGTGACACACGTCTTTAATCCCAGCACTCGGGAGGCAGAGGTAGGTGGTTCTCTGTGAGTTTGAGGCCAACCAGTCTACAAAAGCAAGTTCCAGCACAGTCAGTACTGTTACACAGAGAAACCCTGTCTCGAACCCCCACCCTCCTAAAAAGAATAAAAACAGGGCCAGTGAGAAGGCTCATGGGTAAAGGTACTTGCCACCAAGCCAGATGACCCAGGTTTGATCCCCAGAACCTATACAGTGAGAGAACCAACTTCTGCATGTTGTTCTCTGACCTCCATACAAGCGCTATGGCATATGTGTGTTTTCTCATCCCCCAAATAATTTCATAAACACAACAAAAAGCAGGGCTGTAATAAGCGGGTTTGGTCAGAATGCTCTGGACACATTGATATGCAAAAGTAAGCTGGGGCTGAGCAAGGAGGAACTCAGAGAGGTGGCCCAGGATCTCTCTAGTGTGAGAGATGCATATGCAGGGTGAGTAGTAATGGGGACCATGCTGCCAGGCCTCATCTTCACCTGGCTTCTAGCATTGCCACAGTTAGGTCTTCTCACCACAGGACATAAAGTTATCAGATATGCTGACAATGGAACTCGCCTTGGCGTCACAGGGTAGAGATAATCATTAGCACCAAGGCTGGCTCTCCATTTGACAGGCTGCCTGGACCATGATGGCTTCCAAATGTATCACAGGAGAATTACAGCATCACCATGTTAGGAGCATCCACAGCCCATGCTAGGAGGAGCCCACACACTTCCTGGCCAGCTGGCCTTGATTCATCACATCAGTAAACTACGGCTCATCACTAGGATGATTCTATGGCCTGGAGGCAGGGTGGAGCCAGGGGGACACAGTCCACGAGAGTTCAGCTTACATGGGGTAGAAGGGAGAAAAAAGCTGTCCAGTAAGTCAGTGTATGTGCAGTGGCTGTAATGCTTAACCAGCTTACTTAATGCTGAGTTAGCCAAGTGAGGGGACGAGGATAGGAACCCTAAACCTCAGTTTCTGCTACTGTGAGGGGTGCCATAACTCTAGAGACAGGCAATGAGCAGGCCATCCCAGAGCTTCCTTAGGAGCCCTGGTCATACAGAAAAGGGACACTACTCTGTAGATTCCACCATCGGGCACAGACGTCTGCTTCGCTGGTAGAGACAAACATACCACAGTCACTGGCTTGAGAGAGGTGACTAATCACCCCATCTCAGAGCCTTGGCTCCATCTACAGCTGAGCAGATGGTAGGAGGCTGAACCATATCTCCCTTGTACAGGACTAGGGCTCTGTGATGGAGGCTAAGGTAGGCTGGCAGATCGTCCTGAGACCCTGCTTGGATTCTCACAGAAAGAGCAACTGAATCCCAAAGAACTGAAGAAGCTCACCTGCATCTCGCCCAGTCATTATCTGCCCTAATGGGGGCATCAGTAGAGGTAATCCAGGTGACTGACAGAAAGGGCGACATCCTGCTAAGCTGTGTTTTTGAGGAGCAGCTAGACCCTAGTCAGTCTTTCCCCAACACCTTCCCACAGAATCTAGGGCCTAGATGCTGTTCCTGGCCTGGGGGCATAGGGGATTGCAGCTGGACATTGTCAGCAGGGGACAGGTCTGTTTGCCTCATGGCCACATGGCTTATCTGGATTCAGCTCCACCACAGGGGTTGGGCCACAACAGGGAAGAGACTGTGATCTATGGCCCCAAGATCCCCTGTGCCATCAATCTGAAAGAAATTCTGCTTTGGGAAGAAAAGTCAATGAAAACCCTTGTAGAGGCCCTGTCTACGACAGGCCCCTTGACCACACACACAAATCTAAGAGAATTTGGTGGGTGAGCAGCAGCCAGGGTTGGGCCCTAGACAGAAGGAAGAATGAGGTTGACACTCAGTGTCAAAGGGTTGCTGCCACAGGAAGGGCACTGGTGAGATTCTCCCCTTCCCAGCACCCACATCTCTTGGGAGGAGATGGCAGCTGATGGCAGAGCCACCCCCAAACCTTCTCTGTGACAGCAAAACCTTGAGTCAGACATTCATGGCTTCATAGGTTTAAAGGTCTTACACTTCAAGGCGAATCTCTACTGGCTTCTCAGC
>NC_022015.1:34226183-34228461 GCF_000317375.1 Microtus ochrogaster
TTGGCAGAGGAACTCATGTCCGAGGTCTAACCTTGGTCAGTGAAAGCCACTTAAAGCCAGGGTGCCTACACAGCCTGGGATTCCGAGGGGAAGGAACCCTTCCCCTAGCACTGGTTGTCAGATAATGCTTAGAATTTGGGAGAACAAACTAAATAGAAAATAAGATCTGGGAACTGGAGCTAGCTCAAACATGAGGACTGTCCTTAGACGTAAGTTAGCCTGAGCTACAGAGTAAGTTCTGGGCCAGCCTGGGCTACAGAGCATGATTATCTCCAAAACAAAAGGAAACAAGAACAAGGAGAATGAGATAAGGAAGAGAACACGTAGTTTCTGTGACAGCAGGGACACAGAAGAGTCACAGTACTGGATTCATCCTGTCTTGCCACCTTGCCTTGCACAAATCCCAGTAGAAGAGACACAAGATGAAAGAACGAGAGTTCTTCACTCTGGAACAACATGGCTTGGAGGGGCCCCTGTGAACAATGTCACTGGGCGTAAGTACACAAGTGTGTATGGACAGCAGTTTGCTTTACCCAAGGCACAGGTCCAACTGCAGTTGACAGTGACATCAGTAAGAAACAAAGTTGGTGCCAACAGCAGGTGAGGGCAGAGGGTGAGCGAAGGCTTTGAGCTGAAAGCACAGCATTTCCGGAAATAAGGATGAGTAACCCCAGTTCAGGCACTGGAAGGAGAAGGCCCACCGGGCACCCCCAAATAGGAAGCCTATCTCACCTTGTGCTCCTAGAAAGCTGAATTCTGAGTCAAGAGTGGACACCACACAGCCAAGGCACGACCATGGGGTGTAAACGGACAGGTTCTAAGGGGTGCTATAAGGAGTAAGCATAGGAAGCTTGTCTGCAGTAAGGGGTCAGATGTCACTGGGGGCGAGGTGACATCAGGAAGGGTATTCTGTGGATTTGAAAGCCTGGCAACAACTGAGTTCCCACTCAGGGAACATTAGCAGTCCTGAGCCAGAGATCTCCTAAGAAAAGGATCTAGCAGACACCAAGCACAAAACTATCTGCAGGCAGCAGGGCCTGTGGGGCATTCTTGCTGTGTCCTCCTAGGTCTCTCTCCCTGCAGGTCAGCCCCATAGGCCAGAACCAAGGTGAGGGACACATGTTTCCTGCTAAGTACCCTTGAGGCAGAAGTTAGCTGTGCAGGGTCAGTGCTCTGGCTGGTTCTGTAGCCATGAGGATGTCTGTGTAAGTCTGGCTTGTTATTTATTCCAGCTTTGGGGGAAGTGGCCCTGCTGAGTGGGCATCTATACTGCAGCCCTGACAAGATGAGGCTGGGAAGGCAGCATCTTTCTACACAAGCAGGCTGGCAAAAGCAATCAGCTGGCCAGGCCTAGCTCAGAGGAACCACTTTCTTTGCCTAATTGTTTCCCTTGGGAAGGCCCATGTCCAGGTTGGAGCATACATGCCTTCATCCTGCCTCACAGGAGCCATTAGCGAGATGAGGAATGAGAGGTAGTACCTTCCTTCCCCAGCTGAGCAAATCCTGGTAGGCCAGGAGGCCAAGAACAACGTGTGTAGATATGTGTGCTCCCAAGTGGAGCAGTAGTCGTCACCTGTGTGGCAACTCATGTCTACTTCCTGTCACACACATCTTCAGGCACAGGACATAGCTGTGAGAGGCTGAAAAACAGCAGGTGGCTAGCCACCAAGGCCTGGACCAACTTCCCACCCTGTCTGTCCCATGTGCAAGGCCTTTCTCAGACAGCAACCCTGCCCTACCTTGTCTGCTATTAGACCTCGGCTCATGACACAACAAGGCCAGGAATACTCAAGTCTGTGATGAACCGCTGTTGCCGGGAACACTTGTGTGGATATAGAGAAGCACAGATGTGTAGGGAAGACAGAACTCCCACTCATGGCTTTGAAGCACTGCTCACCCTAATGCTCCACCATGGAGAGACCAATGGAAGAGTGGTTGGATGAGAGATGGTCTTAGTTTTGATGAGTGTACTTCCACAAAATACAGACAACCAGGGGCCGCAGAGAAGTGTTCCAACTTTTCCACTCACTGCAAACTCAGTCAAAGGCCAACCAAGTCACCTCTGTCTTTGTCCTGGAGCTAGGATGGAGAAAAACCTTGGAGCAGAGACTGAATAGAGTATCAGCACTCAGCACAAGGCAGTGCCCTTGGTGATTGATGTGCACTTCACCCTCCACAGAAACCGCCAGGAAAGCTGCACCCAGGGGGCAATGACAACCAAATCTGTTTTTGGACAGCATTCTCCATGAAAATCACTAGGAAAGTGGGTAGTTTATTA
>NC_022015.1:34228561-34250862 GCF_000317375.1 Microtus ochrogaster
CCTGCCTCTGCCTCCCGAGTGCTGGGATTAAAGGCGTGCGCCACCACCGCCTGGCTATTTTTTAAACTTTTAAATTTTATTTTTGGTTTCTTGGGACAGGGTTTCTCTGTGTAGCTTTGGAGCCTGTCCTGGAACTAGCTCTTGTAGACCAGGCTGGCCTCGAATTTACAGAGATCTTCCTGCCTCTGCCTCTGAATGCTGGGATTAAAAGTGTGTGCCACCCACTGCCCGGCTGAAAGCGGTTAGTTTAAATGGCTTATTTTTGTTTGAAATAGGGTCTAAGTACTTAACCCTGGCTGGCCTGGAACTTGCTACATAGATCAGACTGTCCCAAAACTCACAGAAATCTACCTGTCTCAGCCTTCCAAGTACTGGAATTAAAGGTATGCACCATCATGGCTAGTTAGGTTTTGAAGCAACTAGCTGAACCCCGAACAAAGGCCCCAGATTTGTAAGAATGCTAAAATAGCTATCATTCAGTAGTAAAATTCAGCACATCTGACATCTCAGAGGGGGCTACACAACAATCTCCACCCCTTCACCCTCCCATTGAGAGAGAAGTCACCAGTGGAGACCAATTCTGACCCAGAAGTCAGAATTCTCAGAAGGTAGCTGGGTAATGGTGGCGCACGCCTCTAATCCCAGCACTTGGGAGGCAGAGGCAGGTGGATCTCTGTGAATTCAAGGCCAGCCTGGGCTACAAGAGCTAGTTCCAGGACAGGCTCCAAAGCTACAGAGAAAGAGTCTTTAAAAAAAAAAAAAAGAATTCTCAGAAGGTGACCTTAAGCATTATCACAAATGAATCCACAGAGATGTAAAATAAAAACTGAAAGCTGGGCAGTGGTGGCGCACGCCTTTAATCCCAGCAGTCAGGAGGCAGCCGAAAGTGGATCTCTGTAAATTCAGGGTCAACCTGATCTACAAGAGCTAGTTCCAGTGGCACACGCCTTTAATCCCAGCACTCGGGAGGCAGAGGCAGGCGGATCTCTGTGAGTTCAAGACCAGCCTGGTCTACAGAGCTAGTTCCAGGACAGGCTCCAAAGCCACAGAGAAACCCTGTCTCGAAAAAACAAAAAAAAAAAAAAAAAAAAAAAAAAAAAAAAAAAAAAAAAAAAAGAGCTAGTTCCAGGAGAGGTTCCAAAGCTACAGAGAAACCCTGTCTTGAAAAACCAAAACCAAACCAAACCAAGCCAAAAAGAACTAAAAAACTCATAGATGTGAGACAAAAACTGGGGTAGAGTTAATAGCAGAGGGAATGGCAAAAGAAACCAGCTTCAAAGGCTGGAGCAAGATGACTCAGAGGTTAAGAGCACTGGCTGTTCTCCAGGAGGTCCTGAGTTCAGTAACCACAAGATGGCTCACAACCACCTGTAATGAGAACTGCTGCCCTCTTCTGATCTGCAGGCAGAACACAGTATCATACTAAATAAATATTTTAAAGAAAAAAAAATCAGTTTCAGAGACAGCAATAGAAAGCAACCAAAATTAAGATAAGCCATTAGAAGTCTAACACACCTCGGGAGCCAAGGGGCAAGCTACTCAGGCCAGCATGTACCACACATACTCTTGTCTGAGGGAGCAGAGAGGGAGGAAAAGTGGAGGAAATTAAATGCTTTCCAAATCTGGTAAAAAGCTTGAGTGTGGCCAGGCGGTGCTGGTGCACACCTTTAATCCCAGCACTCAGGAGGCATAGACAAGTGAATCTCTTGAGTTTAAGGCCAGCCTGGTCTACAAATCAAGTTCCAGGGTAGCCAAGGCTAGACAGAAAAACCCTGTCTCGAAAAAGAATAAAAAGTGTGAGTGCACAGTCCATGGAGAGCTCGACAAACACTGAGCACAGGTGACACAGATGGAGCTGACCAGGCTGCTGAGACCCAACAGCTAGTACTGAAGCTTGGAGGTAGTGGAGAGATGAGCACACAGGAAAAGCACAGGGAGAAAGTGGGAGCAATCTTTTAAAACACAGATGCTTGGGCTCACATTATTAGAACCACAGAGCCAAGATGTTGGAAGAGACCCTAATTGGAGGAAATGATGGGACCAGAAAGGAACTAGTCTTGGCCACGCCACATGACACAGGCGCAGTCCAGACGAACCACACACAAAGCCATGTCACATCCAACCCTGTTCCCAATGGCAGGACAACTGCACCACAAATGCAGACCTTGGCGATAACACCAACACTGTGGGGAGGCTGCTAGCCCTCACAGGCCTGGGGTATGTCCAACAGAGAACTGAGGCTTTCTGTTCAACCCATATCTCAGACCCCACAGTCTGCAAAGCCCAAAGGAACCTACCCCTAACCTTCTCAGTCCCAACTTTTCTCCCTTTTCCCAGGGATTGAAACCCACACGTCTATGACTAACCACACCTGGAATGTGACCCGGAGGGCCCTGGGCTCACCTGGCCCCAATGACAGGCTCACGGGCATCTTTGGAGGCTGCATAATCCATGCCGTAGAAGTTCAGCCCCAGGAGGATCTTGCTTCGCCACTGTGACTTGGGGTCTAGGACTTGGACACAGGCTCGAATCCATGACAATGGAGCATTAGGGCCAGGCCTGCAAGTTAAAGGGAGAATGGGGCCACTCTTAGCAGCCAGCAAGAAGCCCTGCGTCTGACTAGAGTCTGGTCCTCTAGGTTATCCACTTGAACCCATTTCCTTCTGTGTTATAGCAAATGCCTCTCAAGAATGGGGATGCCAGGGATAGTGGTGCACACCTCTAACCACAGCATTTAAGAGGCAGAAGCAGGCAATCTCTGTGAACTCAAGGCCAGCCTAGTCTACATGGTGAGCTCCAGGACAGCCAGCACTACACAGAGAAACCCTGTCTTTAAAAAACAAAACAGGGGGCTGGAGAGATGGCTCAGTGGTTAAGAGCATTGCCTGCTCTTCCAAAGGTCCTGAGTTCAATTCCCGGCAACCACATGGTGGCTCACAACCATCTGTAATGAGGTCTGGTGCCCTCTTCTGGCTTGCAGACATACACACAGACAGAATATTGTATACATAATAAATAAATAAGTATTTAAAAAAATAAAAATAAAAAACAAAACAGCTGGGCGGTGGTGGCGCACGCCTTTAATCCCAGCACTCGGGAGGCAGAGGCAGGCCCGTCTCTGGGAGTTCAAGGCCAGCCTGGTCTACAAGGCCTTGGACAGGCACCAAGGCCACAGAGAAACCCTATCTAGAAAAAATAAATAAACAAACAAACAAAACAAAAAAACAGGGCTGGAGAGATAGCAGAGAATCTGAGTTCAGTTTCCAGCACCCACATCCAGAGGCTCACAAGTGCCTATAACTCCAGCTCCAGGGGATCTGACACCTCTGGCCTCCTTGAGAACCCACACACATGCTTATACTCCCCCCCCCCCACGTATGTATAATTAAAAATAACAAAATAAATCTTAGAAAAATGAGACTCTGGACACGTTACATTTTTTTTAAATCATAAACATATCATTGAAGTACCACAGGCAAAGTGGCCCCAGCACTTTTTGATGGGACCCACAGGGGCCTTGAATTAGTATGAATTAGATTAGTAATGTAACCTCCCCATCCCCAGAGCAGTAGGAACAGGTCTGGAATACTGGGCAAGGAAGGGTCAGTAGACATGCAGCTGGGGCCAAGGCCCAAGGAAAACAGAAGCAGCAGACATACTATGCCTATGTTACTGGTTCCTAGGGAGAGACCACCCAAAGAATCACCTCTCCTGAGAATGAGGCCTAACACCATCTGCTTTCATCTGGCAGCATTCAGGTGCAGAAAAAGTGACTGTCCATCTATGCAGAGCCACAGAGCTCATAGGCAGATGTCTGCTTGAGAGACCAAGGTGCAGGTCTGTGTTCCTGAAGACTCCCTGTACCTACAGCATCCTACCAGCACATACTCACTGTTGTGATGTGGAGTAGTCGTATGTCATGAGGCTGAAGCCATCTAGTACAGGGGCCAGTTTTTCAAACTCCTTGTGTGTAAACATACCCAGCTGGTCGGTCCTGTGACAAGACAAGCATATCTACCTCGGGTTACTATGTATGGCCTTCCCCAGTCAGAGTCAGATCAAACATGCTGTCTGGGATTCCAGCCTTCTCTTCCCTCTACAAGGACCTCCGGCTACTTTCCCTCAGGGATGGGGGCAAAGTGCTATCTGGCCGGGGCCATCCATACTCCAGGTGCTAGGATAAGGGCTGAAGTCAAACGGAGATATCCCTATTTCCTTGCCCCTAGAAAGTTCTGAGGGAAAAAGAGGCAAGAGCTGCACAACATATCTGGGACTCAGCCCTGTGCCAGAACCAATCCATAGTGGGAACATATGGGACAGCACAGACTCATGGAGGTCTCTGTTGCCCAGACATGGATAAGCAATTTCCCCATGCCCCCAGGCCTGGACCTCTGCAAACACATTATCTTAGCCCTGTAGTAAAACAGTTGCTCTTACTTCTGCTCCCAATCAAATGGGGCCCAAACATTCAATCCAGAAACATAAGGGCTCTGTAATGACTGGAATGAGAGGGCTCCTTCCTGTATTTGAGTATTTCATCATCAGTTATTTGAACTGTTCAGAAAAGTTAGGAGGTGTGGTCTTGCTGGAGGAGGTGTGTCACTGAAAGGGGAACTTTGAGGTTTCAAAGCCTGTCCCCCCCCCCCCCAGTTCAGGTTCAGGATGTAAAGACCTCAGCTACTGTTCCAGTGCCATACCTATTAGCTTCCTGCCATGATGATTATAGACTAGCCTAAAACTGTAAGCAAGTCACCAATTAAATACTTTCTTTTAAGAGAGTTGACTTGGTCATGCTCTCTTCAGAGCAATAGAATAGTAACTAAGACAGACTTCAGCATGAAAAAAGCTTGCCTACTCCTATGTGGGACCCTCATCCAAGAACCCACCAATGGCCGGGCGGTGGTGGCGCACGCCTTTAATCCCAGCACTCGGGAGGCAGAGGCAGGCGGATCTCTGTGAGTTCAAGACCAGCCTGGTCTACAAGAGCTAGTTCCAGGACAGGCTCCAAAACCACAGAGAAACCCTGTCTCGAAAAACCAAAAAAACAAAACAAGAACCCACCAATGTTTCCAGGCTCCTAGTATGTCAGGCTCTGCTGTTTCTAGATCTGAGTGGCTGTAGCTGGAGGCTGGCGGAGGAGCAGCCTTCCCTAGTCCTATCTTGTGATAAGGATCAGCAGTAGGGCTGGAGGAAGGCTCAGACGGGTGTGGCTGAAGCCTCTGAGCGAGAGGCTGTTGGGGCCTAGAAGGCTCAAAGTAGAGCAGCTACACCTGGCAAAGTCCCGCCAAGGATCTGTAGCCTCACTGGAAGCTGGGAAAGAACTGAAGTCTTCCAGTAGTCCCACCAGTCACCATGAAGAAAAGCAGGCCTCTATCAGTGGGAAGATGTATCTGCATAGACATTTATTCCTTATACAGGGAGGGGACACGGATCCAGTCTGAAGCAACAAGAACCTCTTCCCTTGCTAAATCACACGGGTCAGGCTGAAAGTATACTCGGACCCCAGGTCAGAAGCTCAGAAGGAACTGTAGACAAGGACTAGTCAAACATCTACTAGATAACAGCCCTGCCCACTGTCTGGGCTCCTGAGACCTAGAATGGTACCCGCTACCGGTTGTGCTTCTTGGAGCACCTGACCTACTAAGTCAGACCTCACCCAGAGGCGAAGGCCAGGCCAGAGGGCACTCTGCTCGTTCAAGGTAGATTACAAAGGTCTGATCACCACACGCTTCTGCCCAGGCACAGCTGGTTCCAGTGCACAGTGTTGTTTGCTGTCATCTGACCTTTGGGTTCACTGTCTCTAGGCATAGACCCCAGTGGTCACCTTTAGCTTCTCCAGGCAGGGCTGCCACAGCATCTGCCCTCATTGTGTCACTGGGACACTCACTGAGCAGGGCAGGAATGGATGAGAAGACAAGGATGGCTGAGAGCAGGGGCATGAGGAGCACCTGGAGAACAGGGGTGGGTCAGAGGTTCTGATGCCAAAGGAGAGGCAAACCCAGCTGCAAGGCGAGATAGAACACAGGGGACAGGAGTGGGTGGGGATGCTGCAAAGACCATGGGACTCTGTGGGGACTATTTTCCTGGGACACACATTATTCCCAGAGGTCCACTCATAAAACCCTACTCCATAGGCTGGGGCAACAAGGACCACCCACATGTCAGAATGGCCATGCTCTTAAGTAGTCATGACAAGACAAAGACAAACAGGAACACAGCTAACACTGACCTGAAATGGAGCAACCCCCAGGGTGGTGGCCATCAACAGGAAAGAAGAGATGCCACTAGGCTTCTTCCTACTGTCCCTCTCCCACCCTTCTAGCTATGTCGTTGGGTGCTCTCTAGGAATGCGTCACCCCCTTCCGCCTTTGAGGAAGAAAGGCTATGCAGAGGCTGTTACTAGAGCCATCTCTCCCCAGCCTGTCCTGTTCCTGCCCCAGGACCCTGGGAAGCCTGGCCACTGAGCTGTTTCTCTTTGATCCACAGCACCAGGACAAAAGGGGGACATACGTGTTTGAGAGACATAAGAATAGCCTGTCAAGAAGCCACACACAGCATGACTTCCAATAAACAGAAATTACTACTCTTGCTTAAAACCTCATATTCTGAATTAATTTCTAAGGGAGGAAAACAATGTAACAAAGCACATCACTGTCAGCCCTATGCAGGGGATAGCAAAGGAGGAAGGAATTCAGCCCTAGCAGAGAGACACTTTTAAGTGCCCACCAAGGACTTATTAAGATGGGGGTCATACCCAGGCTACCTTTTCTTTCCAGTGATGAGTGCCTCTCTTCTCCAGAGAGCAGGACTGTAATGACACTGAGCTAGGCCTCTCCAGCCATGTGGTCCTTTATCCAGATACCCTGCAGCTAGGAAAAAAGCCCAAATGGTGCTGGGGCACATGGTGCAGCTGCAGCCTGCAGAAGTTACTCATGATAAGTCAGCTGTGGGGGACACACCTTTCATCTCTGCATTTGGGAGGTAGAGGCAGGTGGATATCTGTAAGATTAAGGTCAGTCTGGTCTACAGAGCTAGTTCTAGGACAGCCAGGACTACACAAAGAAACCCTGTCTCAAAAAATCAAAAAAATAAGTTACTCATGAGCATTGCGAGAGTTAGGCATGCAGCTATGAACCCACTGGCCTCACTCATTACCACCTGCAACCTTAGGGGAGACAGGGCTGCCAACTCTTAATCATTCCCCAAGGCCACTTTATCTTAGCAATACAGCACCCTTTCCTACTCTGGAGAGCCCAATATACAAACCTTTGTCCGCTGTCCCTCAGCCCAAAGGGTGTGCCTCCTTCCTTCAGTGGCCCATTAATACCATCTACAGTTGGCAGCTCCACATTGGAGTTACACAGACTTAAGGACAACCCCTCCTGGAGCTGTCCCACAGCTTTCCTCTGAAACCTCCTGCCCTTGTCCCTGTGACCCTAGCCACCTCTGACTCCTGTCTCTCCATGCCCCTGGGTGGTGAATCAACTTCCTGTCCAACTTCTAGGACAACTGAATGGACATTTAGCACAGGTTTACCCTACAGTCACCAGTCCCTGTTGCCCATCTTGCCTGGCCTTGTTGTTCCTATGGTTTCTGTAATCAACCTAAAAGGCCCCAGTAGGTAAAGAAGCCAAGGAAATGTTGGTGATTGACCTGGCATTTACCTTGCCATACTCCTCACCACCACTCTGGACAGTATGTTATTGGTCCCTGAGAAACCCAAAAAGCTGGCTAGAAGCAGACTTGATATTTCCTATGTCCCAAGGATGGTGTGTTGCTGGCCCCTGCAGGTTTGAGGATCTAATTAAACTAGGTCTTTAAGGCTGCCACTCTGCCCTGGTTTTTATATTGCTAAAAGCACCCAGATGACCTTGGAAGAAATGTTCAAGGTCAGCATGGCTAAAGAGCTACCCAATTCTAGGGCAAGTTCCATGACTCTTCAGTGCTGTGGTAGCACAGCTGGAGGCCAGCCCTAGCAGCTCTGACCTAACCTGCCTTTGGTGACAAAGGATATAAGTGAATTTTCATTTGATGTTGAGAAGCAATTCTCCGCCCCCGCCCCCCACCAGAGCTGTGTTTTAGCCTTTGTGAGATGAATTATAACATGACTGTGTCCTGCTGAAGATGCAGGGCATAGCTGCTGACTGGGCTCCCTTGCAGAGGTGGCTCTCTAGCAAGGGGTGGGGGAGGACACAAAAGCACTCCCATGCCCTGGAGTAGTACCAGCAGAGCCTCCACAGAAACGGAGGGTTCTAGTATCCCACTACACTCAAGGCAGAAGGGTTGATCCCCAAACCCACAGGGCCTCAATCAGTCCAGGGCCCTGCTTCCCCTCAGATTCTTACCACCTCTTGGTCCTTCCAGCTGCTACAGATGTCTCCCTCCCTCTGGGAGCCCTCCAGAATCCCTCTCCCCATGGCTACAAGGGGAGAACTATGTGCCTCAGTCACTGCAAAGTGAGTGGTGGAGTCGGCCTCGGCTTCCAGGACAGGACCCACTTCCAACAAAGGACTGGGAGCTTGGGTGAAGATGCTTGAGCTGAGAGATCCTCCTCAAAATCTGGCACCCTAACTCTGACCAGAGCCTCACCAACTGCCCAGGCTGCTGAGCTGTCCACTCCAAGTTTCCACCCAGTTATGGCACCCCAGCCAACATTACACCAGTTCTAGGCAAGCTCAAGGATCAGGGCGTCAGACAGTCTAAGTGCTCCACACAAAGATGCAGCCTGGAGAATAACTCAGGCTGTAGTCCCTGGACAAACCCCTGACTTGGGTTCCTCTCACAGGCAAGGATAGGATCACTGAGCTACAGGTGCAGACCTGACCTGGGATCCACCAAGGCAGAGATGGATTCCTCCTCACTTAGCATCTCGTGGTCAGCTCAGCTTGTCTACATGGTGAGTTCCAGGCTAGCCAAGGCTACACAGTGAGATGTTGTCTCAAAATTTTAGGAAGTGATGAGTTAATGTAGCACCTGCACCATGCTTAGACAGCTGACAAGGATGCCAGCTGCTGGAGACCTACCCCGTGTCACCTAATGCTACGAGCGCTCACTCCTGGGCACAGTGGTAGACAGCCCTCATGCTTTTCACTTCCCGGGTTCCTACCTAGAGGCACCAGAGCCCACTGTACTCTGGATCAGCACTTCTGGGACAAGCCTGAAACCAATGTGGAGAGACTGCAGCTATGCTCAACTGTCCCCCTCTTAATGGGCTGAGAGCCAAGAGAGGTTTAGGGAGAAAAGTCAGACAAGAGGCAAAAACCCAGGCCATACAAAGAAAGGGCCTTGGCATTTGCAAGGTTGGGATGGGAAAACCACCCTGGGCTGGTGGGTCTGCTTGAGTAGTATCATCTGTAGTAATGGGAGGCACTAGGTGACACAGGGTATGTTTCCAGCAACTAATGTCTGTATCAGCTGTCCAAAGCATCTTGCAGATGCTACATTAACTCAAGTCTTTTTTTAGACATCTCATTGTGTAGACCAGGTTGGCCTCTGAACTCTCAGAGCTCTGCCTGCTTCCAACTCCTAAGTGCTTGGAATAAAGGGACCTGCCAACATACAAGGCACAAGTCATTTCTTTTATAAGCAGTATCCATCAGCCTGCCAATGATAGAACACAGGCCCTGGAGGCATATCCAACCACATCCAGCTACTGTTATTTCAGACAGCTGAAGGCCCAAAGAGAAAAGGGTGTTTTCTTTCAATGTGTAGGTCAGGGAGCTCAGCTTCCATCTCAGGGGTTAGGGCCAAATAGATAGGGCTGCCCCGGAAGCTAGTGGATACCACAAAGATTCCCAGGACCCCCACGCAATAGTTCTACCCCTTTTCCCTGTCCCATTCCTGCTTCAGCCTGCCGTGCCCAAGGTCTACCCCCAGGTAATTCTGAGTCTCCTATTTCCCAGTCTTGTTATTTTTAGGCCAAACACTGGTGACTTCTCTGAGATGTTCTAGGCAGGGTGGACATGGGAATCCAGTTGCCTTGGCTCCACTCTTAGTACCCAGGTCACTACATCTTGTCCCAAAGGTTCCAAAGGAGCTGTCTCACAGGGCTGGGAACAAAGGCCCACCCAGGTCCATTCAGTAGCCCCAGCTATAGTATACTATGTTATAAGCACAGCAAGTACTGACAGCCTAAGCACTGAACTTAGTGTCTTGGAGTCCCAGAGACAGATAATGAATCTAAACACGTAGAGTCTCATGTTGATGAATTTCTCAATAGTATACCTATATTGAGGGACAAAAACAGGTGAGAAATGCTAAGTCGGCTTTTCCCACCCCACAACCCAAGCAGAAGGTAATTAACATCCAGAGATTTTTTTTTTTTTGGAGAGGGAAGCTCATGCTGATGAGAGGTGGACCTTTGACCAACTGTTTTCCATTAGAGTACACTTACCCGGGGGTGACAGCAGGTGGGATGACCAGAATGACCAACATCCTGGCCTGGTGCAGCGCCTCTGCCAAGTGAGTAAGCATGTGGATGAGGCCTCTGCAAGAACCGAGAATCAAGATTAGCCCAGAGTACTGTGGGGCTCCCTGGCACCCACTGCTTCAAGAACGTAACAGATAAAATCTTAGCCTTAGGCTCTATAGAAGAACTCCAAGTCCCTTCACAGGGTTTCCCATACCACCCTTCAGTGGGAACCCCTGAAGGGGACTGACGAAAAGGAGACCATACTCCAGTTGAGCTAACCTTTCCTCATACTTGGGTATCACAAGAGAAGGGGTGTTTGGGGGTCACTTAAGGGCTAGAACACTGACCCAGAGGAATCCTAGTTACCTTCAGGCTGAGAAACAGCACAAAATACTTTGAGCAACATACCAGGTAGGGGCCCTGGGAAGGAAGATGGGGTAGGACACTTGGATTAGATACAGAAAAGCAGGAGGCAAGAGATGGGGGAATTAGATGAGAAGGTGGGAGGCAGCTGGTGGTGGACCTCAAGGACAAATGTCAGCTTCTCTGCATGCATGTTCTGGGAGCCCACTCCTTACGCCTCTAATGGACTGCCTGTGACATGCTCGATACCAGCTGCTTCCCTCAAGGTGGCCATCTTACAGGAGTTGGCCCAATGTAACTCAAGAGGTTCTACTGTTCCTATGTGAAGGAGGTCTTCCCTCCCTCTTGTACAGCTGCACCCTCAGGAACAGCTCCAATAGCATACAGGTTGACAAATTCTACACTTGCAGGGTCAAAGCTGAGTGCCCTACTGGCCATGAGACCTGCCCCTAGTACATCTCTGCAAACAGTCTGGAGTCCTCTCTGTGGCCAACTACTGGACGGACAGCAATGGCTTCAGTCTCTCTGATGTGGCCCAAACTGAGCTGTAAGTTCTCAACGTATCAGTGATTCTACTGTGACAAATCTAGCCACAAGGGGCTAAGGGCACTCAAGTTCCAGCTGTCTGTTTTTCTTTGGTCTGCAAACTTTGCAGGTTGCAGGTGACAATAAAAGTACGACACAGAGTTTTGGGGCAGCACATCCTCACATTTCCTGCACACCACTTATGCAGGTGGGCAAGGAGAATGCTGTCCATGCTGTCAGAAACCCAGGAATATGGGAAGCCAACCCCACCAAAGAGACCCTTCTGCCTAACTGTAGGACAAACAGCAGGATGATCTTTTTCAAGGACATCCAAGACCTAAGGACTAAGAGGGGCTAAGACTGCTCCAGGGGTTTGCAGAAGACAAGGATGAGCCTACCTCATCCCTCTCAAGGGCCCACAATACAGCCACTCTGGATGCAGGGACTCCACAGAGTTCTAGTGGGCCTGGAAGTAGTAGTGTCCCCATAAAAGACCCAGTCAACAGATCCTGGGGGCAGCCTGGCTCTGAGCCTGTGCCTAGTAGTAGCGAATGCATGTGATCAGAAGCCACTGAGCCCAGCTTTTGGGCTGGTACACTGGGATGAGACCAGTTGAGGGGCACAGAAAATAGGCACTTGGTTAGCAGTTTCTCTCCAACCTTACCAAGGGACCAGCATCTTCCAGAGACAAGGTTACCACAGAGCTGACAAACCCAAAAATCTACTGCTGCTGTCAATAGCCATCACTTCCCCTGCCACTGTTGCCATCCACATTTTGGGGGAGATTACTACTATAAGACCCGTGGTGGATACCGAGATGAGGCCTGTAAATGGAATTAATTCCTGATTAGGGCTGGCTAACGTCAGACTGCTGCCCATAATATTACCTACTTCAGGGGCAAACAAACTGGTACTTCATGGGGATTGGGGGTTTGGTTCCTTCCCTGAAGAGTCTTAGGTCGGGAATGTAAGCAGAACAGGAACCTAGCAGGACCTGCTCTCATAGGTACCTGAAATCTGAAATTAGGTCCCCTGAAGGGCCTCTAGCCACTCCTGCCATGTCTGCAGCATCTGCCTAAGAACAGATGACTGTGACAGATGGCAATCTGAAGGAAAGACCCCAGAAATGAGTCACACAGTTCCCTGACACATCTACTATGCTCTGGGAAAGCTGGGCTGTCTCCTGAGACAAAGAGTCATGGGCCCTACCATCACCTTGGATGAAGGGTAGGCATATATGTACCAAACAGGCTGACTTAGCTCTTCAAATCCGAACCAGATGCGTGTCATAATGAGAGGCAGGAAATGGCAGTCAGAGCAGTAGTCCCCCTAACTTTCCCACGGTGTCTTACCACAGCCATGTCCATCCTGGGACAGTGTCCAAAGGAATCACAAAACAGATGGCTTTTGCTGCTCAGGACCCTGGCCACTACCTATGCCTCAGCCCCATGACTGCCCTGCAAACAGCCGTCCACTGTTCTGAGCACAAAGGCCCAGGCAGGCTGCTTCTACCTTCACCCCTCCTACTGTGGATGCTGAGACTCCCACCCCTAGACCTCCCTGATATTAATGATCTATTGGGAGCCCAGACACAGTGCAGCTGTGACTTGCTGCCTACTTAATGTGCTGAAACACAAATGAATTATCGCTAGTCTCTGATTAATAGATCTGTAGTCTCCAGAATTAAAAGAAGGGATGGCTGGCAGCAGAGTCAGCACTGGTGGGGCTCTATGCCCAGCAAAGACACAAAGCTGGGCCTGGAGATGTCACATGGCTGAGAGTCTGGAGCACTTAACCCTCAGGTCAGAACTGGGGTCCTTCAGGGGCACTGCAGGCAGAAAGTTCCCCACAAACTCAGGAACATATTTCTCCTGTGGTGTTCCCTGGTTGGGGTCTTTCATCAAGGGCAAGGCCCAGGCACACCTAGCTTTAGGAATACCTTCCTCCGGGCTCTCAGAATGGAGGGCCTGGACATCCCTTCATCAAATGTCCTTTTCATCCCCGCCCCTACAGTGCTTCATCTAAACCAGGACTGCCCTTGCAGACCACAGGAGAGTCGTGTGGGGATGCTGCCACCAAGTGGGCAGAGTTGAGACTACAGTCTTCTGTATACAGCAAAGCTTCTTAGAGTAACACAAGGGGAGGGAGCCCAGAACCTTGTGAGACAGTAAAGGACAAGCTGTGGCTTAGGAAGCATAAGTGGACTCCCTTACAGAGAAGAGAAGTGGAGCTGACTCCTCTACTGCCCAAACACCTGGGCTCTGCAGCTATGGGCTGCACAAACCTCTACTGAGGGTGTGCCCGGACAGCACCAGCCCTAAACAGGGCAAATGTTCTTATGTCATCTTCTATAGGGCAGAACTCCCAACTTGGCAGAGCTAGAGAAGGTATCTGTTTCAGGTTAGGCAAAGAGCCCGAGCTAAGGATCGAGGAGGGGCCTTTCTTCAGTGCTATGGTCAGTCTCCAGCTCTGCTGGAGCTGCGGGCACTTTCCATGATCCCCTCCTTTCCTGGTCTCACTGGCAAAGTGAGTTTCAGATGTGTTGTCTGCTGGCCGGTACTATGGGAGCAAGGAGACGTGAGGACTTCTATAGCCTCCTCCCAGCAGACAACTCCCAAGTGCTTGATATTCTTTCCCCAGTTGACACCGACCATCACACCCCAGGTCTTGGCCATACTCAATCAGCTTCTTTTCAATGTTCCTGGGAGTCTCCTTTGTGCTCAACGAGGAAATCTCTACTTGGGTACAAGCTGGACATCTGTAGCACAGACCTGGCCACCCTTCTCTCACTGAGTCCTCTTGGGTGATGGTCCCCCATTTCCTTTAGCCATTCAGGAGGGGCCTCCAGACTAGCACAGTGATGTGGTCAGGACAATCTGCCTGCTTCATGGCTATTCCTGGCTTCTCAGTAGGCCTTCACCTTTTGCAGGGTCTCATCCCCAACCCAGAGCCCAGAAGCTGAGGAAGGAAGGCCCTCCCAGGCCTACTCCCTCTCCCTTGGTCTTCCCTCAGGCTCCTCCAAACATAGGGGACCACATTCCCACTCACACATGCTTCTGGCTCAGCAACTGGCTCCAGACCTCCACCACAAAACCATCAAAATGCTGGTTCTGAAAGAAACAGGCAGGTGAGGAGAAATGGGAATCTAGGAGGATTAAGGGAAGACAGGAAGAAGTCACTGGCTCTGCCACCTGGCAAAGTAGCTCAATCACTTACTCACAAGGCAAGACCTAAGTCTGCACTACACATTCATTAATTCCTCTGAAGTAAGCAGCATGGGGAGGAGGTACACATGGCAGCCAGAAGGGCAAAGGTGCTCAGTTGCCCACACTTCACCCTTGCTGTAGCCCAGGCATACTGATGGCCAGCAGGGATGGGCCCACCCCCCACCCCAGGGAGAGTTATGGGGTTTTAGCCAAAGGAAGCTTTCTGGGCCTAGAGACAAAAACTCTCCCACCTTTGGGCTCCCACAGCTATGAGCAAGAGGGGGATAGTCTGAGTGCGGCTTCTGCTATCCACCCTGGATGGAACAGGTTGCAAAGAGGACATCCATGAAAAAAGTCAGGCAAGAGGAGCCAGGTCATACCACCTGTAATCTCAGTCCTGGAGGTAGAGGCTGGTGGATCAGAAGTTCAAAGCCAGCCTCAGCTCTACATAGTGAATTCAAAGGTCAGTCTGGGCTATGTGAGATACTGTCCCAAAAAACTTAAATTAAAAAAGGCCACTAAGATTGTTTAGCAGGTAAGGATGCTTTCTGTCAGGACTGAAAACCTGAGTTTGATGTCTGGAATTCATGAGGTGGGAAAGAATAACTCAGCAAGTTGTCTCTCTGCCCTCTACAAATAAGTGTGCCATTACATGTACAGACAAAAATAAATAACTATGTCTTTCTTTCTTTTTTTTTTTCTTTTTTTTTTAAAAAGAGGCACTGGGCATGGTGGCGCAGGTTTTTAATCCCACCACTTGGGAAGCAGAAGCAAGTGGATCTCTGTAAGTTTGAGGTCAGCCTGTTTACAGAGGGAAGTTCCAGGCTAGCTAGGGCTATTACACAGAGAAACCCTGTCAAAAAACCAAAAAGCCAGACAGTAGCAGTGCACATCTTTAATCCCAGCAGTCGGGAGACAGAGACAGGTAGATCTCTGTGAGTTCAAGGCCAGCTGGGTGTACAGAGAGAGTTCCAGAACAGACTGCAAAGCTACAGGGAAACTCTGTCTTGAAAAACCAAAAAAAGAAAAAAAAAAAAAAAGAGGAGCCAGGTGTGGGCCCTTTGGGAGCCTCAGTCAGAGAGGGAAGCAAATGAGTAGGAGACTGGGGAGTGGGAGGTACAGCCTGTTGGAGAAGTGGGGCCTGGTGGCTGGGTTCCAAGCTTTATGGGAGCTTACAGGTCCTGAGGAGTGCACAGGTCTCACCTTTGCCACCTGTACCACAGTCTTGCCGAGTTCTTCTATTTCATCCTCACTGTCTAAGACATTCTGGAAATCATCGTAAGTCCAGTCTTCAAAGAGAAGCCGGGGCACTGGTAGCAGGAGAGAACACACAGAAAGATTGTGGCTATGAAACACTGAATTACCTTCTGCTACTTGTTTGCAAAAAGGTACCCCCTTGGCTCCCAGACCAGTGACAAGCAGGGAGGCTATTCAAGGCAACTATGGATCTATACAGTACAGATATCCTATACACACACAGCCTAGCAGGAGGAGGAGGGGGACAAAGAGATGCTAACATATCAAATACTCCTAGGGCTCCACCTTTCAGGAAATTAGCTGGGCCAGACCCCAGTTCATTTAGATCCTTGATGCTGCTACTCAGATTGTCTACCTCAATCTGACCTGGTAGCTTCCACTCCTGCACCACAGGAGGGGAATGCCAGGCCCCTTCCTGTCATTGCTTCTGAGCCTTCAGTAGTTTCCCCTAAGCCTGAGTCCCACAGGCTTCTTCTGCTGTCCTCAGGTTCGTGCTGTTCTTTGGGAAAATTTTCCTCCCCATACTACTCTGAAGCTGTGAGCTTCAGAGGCATAGGAAAGGTTGGGACAAAGTCACCCTCAGGCAGGCCCAGCCTAGGGTCTGGCTCCAGGAAACTCAGTAACGCTTGCTGGACAGGAAGAAAGAAGGAAGAAAGAACTATGCAGGAAAATCACCAGCCAAAGAAGGAGGTGCTTGTTGGTGGTCAAGCTCAGCTGACTGCTCAGAGCATTCAGGGGAGAGATTTACCCTCAAGTGGCATTGCCTAGATGGGATGGAATGTAAAAGGACCCTAGGTCGACCCTCGGAAGGTTGTGCCATCTACATAGTATGGCTGAGGCTGCTCTCCTGACCATGCCCAGGCCTGCCGGACTCACCTATGCGCAGGCCTTTGGCATGCTTCTTGACAGCTCGCATCCACCCTGTTAGAGATGAAAGGGACAGTCTGTATACAGCATATGTCCAGTCCAAAGATCCAGACCATTGCCCACTCCTGTCCCAGCCCAGAGGCAGCCTTACAGTTACTCCTATCCTCTATCTCCTCCACACCACTCCCTCTTCCTGCCCCCAGTCCCTTTCTTCCATCATCTTTCCCAGGTCTTCACAGCATCGGAGAAAGCCATTCTTGGTCTCAGAACTCCAAAACCAGCTATCCCTCTCCTATCAATTCCGTGGTTCAGCTGTGTGGACCAGGCCCCTCAAGAGCAGGTGTCAGCAGCGAGCTGTCCTTCTCTAGCCTATGCTCCTCTTTGGACACCAAAGGCAGAGCACTAAGGAAGAGACTGACAAGGGGGAGCTAATCACTTCACTGCTCAGCTGTACAACTTGCCTTCCTTACGCTCACATGCAGCCCTGACATTCATGAGAAGGAACAACAGCTCCTGGGTCTAGAGTCAGAAAGGAAAGGAAAGGGCATAAATTCCCAGTGCTCTTCAGTCTGTCATCTACTGGACAGTCTCTCACCTCCTATAGCTGACCACACAAAGGACCTTACAGTGGTGACCACCTCAGGGACTATCTTTACCTGGCAGACCATGCCTCACACTGTGGGCCCAGCCATGTGGTGTGAGACAGCAAACTACATGTCCCTCCACTCACACCCATGTACATACCTAGTCACACTTGACAGCTCTCATGGTCACACTCCTACAATCACATCCAGAGTCATACCCACATAGGCCTTGAATTTATAATTCTCCTGCTTCAACTTCCTGAGTAGCAGGGATTACAGGCCTATAACAGCAGAGTCACAATCAACATATTCACACTAATACCCACTAGTCATGATACCTAGCTGGGTGTGGTAGCACTTGGGAGGAAGAGACAGGTGGATCTTTGTGATTTCAAGGCTAGCAAGGGCTACATAGTGAGACTCTGTAAACAAAACAAGTACATAACCAGAGTCACATACTCTTAGACACACACAAACACATCCACACCCACACATAGTACACTTTTATACTCACACAGACACATGTGCACACTATCATACTCTTCTTAGCCCTCAGGGCACACAGATAAAAAGAAGTGGAAAAACCTTGGTCCACATCATGGAGGCCTGTGATTTCAAACATCTCACGACCACGTCTCTTCAGTTGTAGCCAGACTGGTGAGATCTGTGTGAACTTGCTCCCAAACACTTTGGCAACATCATAGCCATGGCTGTTCCACTGGCAGAGGAAAGAGAGGGGAGAGAAAGAACAGTGTTGCCATGCTGCTGTCACTTGATGCTCTGGACATGTCCAGGGCAGCCATCAGTGGTGTGGGAGAGCCTTCTGTCTATGTATTGCTTTTATTGGTTAATGAATAAAGAAACTGCGTTAGCCTGTAGTAAGGCAGAACTTAGCTAGGCAGGGAAAACTAAACTGAATGCTGGGAGAAAGAAGGCGGAGTCAGGAGAAGACATGTAGCCCAACTGGAGACAGACACTGGAACTTTACCTGGTAAGCCACAGCCTCATGGTGATAAACAGATTAATGGAGATGGGTTAATTTAAGATATGAGTTAGCCAGAAATACACTTAAGCTATTGGCCAAACAGTATTGCATATAATATGGGTACTGTGTGATTACTTCAGGGCTGAGCAGCCGGAAACAAACAAGTAGCCTCCTACTACACTTCATTATCAACAGTGCAGGACTTGAGCTACCCTCAGTTCCCTGCCTGGGCTTCCTTCTCTCCCTTTACAAAACTCCTGGGATTGTAACCCACTGCCTGGGATCTAGGCTGATGTCCCTTCACTGGGGCTCTACAAGCCCCCACTTCGACTACAGCCCTAGAGTCCTCTCTACACTCAGGAGGAATTGCTGGGGGGAGGGGGATCACCTGAAGCCACAGGGAGCAAGCCCGAAGAAAGCCATGGTACCCTCCCCTCTGACATCTCTATGCTAGCATCTCTCCTACAGTCTGACAGGAGCAGCAGCCAGGGAGAAAACACCAGCCAGGAGGACAGCCCGGTTTGGCACCATAAAACTCTGACTTACCGGAGTGACATAGCCTAGGACCTCTCCAGCAAAGTTTCTCTCCCGAGCCCTTGCTGAGCAGTAGCTACGATGTTCAAGAACCACATCCTCAGCTTTGATGTCCGTCACCACCAGACCCCTATCTTGGACAGGTTTATCTGAAAATTGAGTCTGAAACAAAAGGGAAAGAAGAAAGCTGTCTGATATCTGTTCTCACCATGAAATGTGGCATTAGAAGCAGCAGGAGCAGCAAGTCTGTTCTTTCTGTTCGGCTGTAGACCATGTCTCTGGATTAACATGGCACTGCTCATCTAAAGACCTTATAGGTAGAGGACTAAGGCCACAGTAGATGACTAATTTAGAAGGGCTCTAGCACTCAGTGAGCAAAGCAGCATTTGCCAGGGACTATTCAACCCTTAATCTGAGCTGGACATCTGGCAGGAGGCTACCGTGGTTCCTTCTACATATGAAGATTGACATTTACTCAAGACCACTGGGCATCTAGGCACCATAGGTCTATACACTGAGGATATGTCAAACATATGCTATCCCACTGGCCAAGCCCTACCTGCATCTCCCAATCGGGATGCTAATATGCCTGCCTCTACCCCACCGCTGCCCTTACCCCACCGCTGCCCCTAGAAGTCTTCCATCAGGTTCTCAGCTGGCCAGTTCTGTCTATACTTTGGGGGCCCATTGTAGCCTTCCCTGATTTCCCAGTGTTTGACTCCCTGGTCTTCCTGTGAAAGACAGAGTTTCTATTGCTGTGATGAAACACCACGAATTGAGAAAATTGGGGAGGAAAGAATTTTATTGGTTTATATTTCTATATCACTCACTGTTCATCCCTAAATGAAGTCAGAACAGGAACTCAAATAGGGCAGGAACCTAAAGGTAGGAGGCAAGAACTGATGCAAAGGCCATGAATGGGTGCTGCTAACTGGGTTGCTCATCATGGCTTGTGTGTAGGCTGCTTTCTTATAGAACCCAGGACCACCAGCCCAGGGATGGTACCACCTACAATAGGCTGGACCTTCCCCCATCAATCACTAATTAAGAAAATGCCTTGCAGGCTTGCTTACAATCTAATCTTATGGAGGCAATCTCTTAATTGAGGTTCCCTCCTATTGGATGACTTTAGCTTGTATCAAGTTCACATAAAACCATCCAGCACAGATAGAGATGCCCACTGTATGGGTTCTCTGCCCCAAAGTACACAGCATCTATTGGTTCAGGCCTGGGTCATAGGTATGGTCCTGTGTCAGCAGCCTGGTCAGCAGCATGGGGACTACTGGGGCTAAGGAGTGATCTGGATGGGGGACCGCGTTTGGGTTTGCAATCCCTAGAAATGTCCCAAAAGAACAGCACAAGGGTCATGACAGAAACACAGTTTGGAACTGTAAAGATGAGAGAATTCAACAACCATGGAATAGTGACATCAGACAGAGGATGGAAAATGTCACAGCATACAGAGTCTGAGTAAGGAGGATAATGACACCAAAGTGCCTGTTGCCTCCAGTTCCAGAGGCTGGAAACTCACAGCCTCAGCGAGAGTCATTCCCAGAGTCATGTAGGCTGCCTCCTGGCACAGTACTAGCTTGTCAGAAAGCTGTGTAGGAGCCAGGAGCCAAGACACTCCTGGTTCACAAAGGTCCCAGCCAGGTAGGACAGGCTAGCTCTTAGCCACTGTGTTCACCTCAAGTTCCCTACCTTTTCCAGCAGCATCTTTGAGGCAGCTTTTTTGGCATCTGACTTTGACAGGGTGGTGTGAACGGAGCCACAGGCCAGAGCAAGCCAGAGGACATGAAGAAGTGGCCACATGGTGGGCTTGTCACAGAAGGAACCAATTTCTAGGTCCAGGGGGCTGCAGAAAGAAAGGAGTACATGAAGGCAGATGATCAGAACAGAAATACAGCATGAACAGACAAGTGTACTTATACTAATAGGGCTTACGTCCTCAGGGCCCTTAGGTCAGCCCTTCCTACTAAAGTTAAGCCTCTAGAACTTCTAGATTTCCCTGCCCAGATCACCAGGTCCCCTCAGACAATTGCAAGCTGTCCAAAGATGTCTTCCCAACACAAACCAGCCAGCCAACTAGGAAAACTGACTCCCACATTCCCCACAAATCTAAAGAGACTTCAGCAGCAATGAGGCTGAAGTATGAAACAATGAAGTCATAGAAGGTGCTAGAACAAACTATGGACAACTACTCATGTAATCCCAGGGCAGAGAAGCAGTTTTCAAGTATATCAATAAGGAGAAAGAATACAAAAGAAAGTATCACCAGAGTTCAGTATTTAAAAATGTGTAACTTTCAGGGCTGGAGAAATGGCTCAGCAGTTAAGAGCACTGACTTCTTATCCAGAGGACCCAGGTTCACTTCTTAGCACTTACATGGCAGCTCACAATTGTCTGTAACTCTAGTTCCAGGGGATTTGACACCCTTTCACAGACATACATGCAGGCAAAACCACCAATGCACATGAAATAAAAATAAAGTTTTTAAAATGTCTAACTTTCAAAGCTGGGCACTATGTCAAGTGCCTATAGTTTCAGCTACTGGGGAGGCTGAAACAAAAAGCTTGCTTGAGCCCAAGGAGATCATGGCTCGCTTGGGCAACACAGCAAGACCCTGCCTTAAATTTTTAAAAAAGATAAGTAAAACTTTCATTTATAAAGTAAAAAGCAGCTGGGCGGTGGTGGTACACGCCTTTAATCCCAGCACTAGGGAGGCAGAGGCAGGTAGAACTCTGAGTTCGAGGCCAGCCTGGTCTACAGAGCTAGTTCCAGGACAGGCTCCAAAGCTACAGAGAAACTCTGTCTCAAAAAAAAAAAAAAAAAAAACAAAAAAACAAACAAACAAAAACAAAACAAACAACAAAAAACCCACCTTTTTTGGGACACATTTGACAAATTTCTACCCATAACTATCCATAATATTCAATAATTTTTTTTTTTTTTTGTTTTTCCAGACAGGGTTTCTCTGTGTAGTAACCCTGATTGGCCTGGAACTCACTCTGTAGACCAGGCTGGCTTTGAACTAGAGATCTACCCACCTCTGCCTTCTGAGTGCTGGGATCAAACACCAGCCAAGGAAATAAAAATAAATTTTTATTTTATAAATAAAAAAGCCTGGTGTGGTAGCACGTGCCTGTAACCCAGAACTTAGAGAGGTAGAGGCAGCAGGATCAGGAATTCCAAGGTCAGATATGGATGTGGAGGCCAGTCTGTTACAGGAAACTCTGTCTCAAAAATAAACAAGCAAACAAATGGACCAAAAAGACATTCCAGTAAACAATGTTCCACTAAAAATACAAGAAGAGGTTTCAAATATAGAGATACTTAAAAGCCTGGATATAAAGAAACAAAACACAGATGAAACATAAGATGGCGTCTCCACTCAGTATGTGAAGGGTTACGAAGAATGCTTCCTGGGAAAACAACTCACTCTTGGGCTCAGCAGAATTTCGCTGGGAAAGGCCTTTGAATGACAATGTGGCCATAAATATTACACTCTCCACCATACACTTCCTTCCTTTTACAAGTTCCACTTCAAAGAACTTGTCCGTCTGTCGCCC
>NC_022015.1:34250962-34256111 GCF_000317375.1 Microtus ochrogaster
CCCGTCCCCCCTCCCACCCCGCACAGGAATCAAGCTTAGGGACCCAGAACCTCTGATACTAGAACTCAAAGGAGCATGACAGTGCCTATGATGGTGATCAATGCAAAAACACCACAAACTGCATTCATGCAGCACAGCCTGTTGTCACTTGCTTGAGGCAGGATCTCATTAGGAACATCCCAGCTGGTCTCCAACTCAAGATCCTCCTGCTTCAGCCTCCCAGTGACAGGACGACAGGCATACACACACCCTCATCCGAGCCCAGCTGTCTTGTTTTTATGTACATAGTGCGCATATAAAGTATATAAGGAGCAAAAGTAGAAGCTGATAGGAATCTACGGGTCGTTTCCTTTCACCTCTATTTTCTGCTCCGAATTTTCATTAGTTGTACAATTCACTTTTAGGTTCTAGGAGATTCTGGATAAACATGGACCATCTGGGCTGTCAATCCTTCGTGGGACTTCAAGACAAGGTGTGCAGAAGTGTATCAATCTAGTTGTATGTTTCTGGCAACACACAGTTTACTAGACCAAGCCAAAGAGCTCACATAACCCCAGGAGGGTTCTGTGGAGACTGACCCAGCTCAATAGATGAGCATACAGTTTTCCTCTGTGGTCAAGAGCACCTAAAGATGCCAGAATCCTAGGCTGAAAGGCTCCAAAAAAGGCAGCCAGGCAGAGTATGAGCCATTAACAGTACCTTAGAGGCAGGCCCACTCCAATGCCTGCCCACCCATTCCCAGGACCTCCTGGGCTGGCTGCTTGTTTCCCTTCTACTTCCCATTGCTGTCACTTCCCTGAGACTGCTCCTGGGGTGACCTGTGGAAAGCTAAGATTGTGGCCGTAAGCCTCGAGGACACCAACCAACACACCTGTGTGGACCTATGACTAACAAGTGGTCTTTGAGTAAGGCAAACCAGGAAGATTCCATTAACTACAAAACCAGCAGAAAATCTAGACCTCAGGCGCTGAGGACTTAGGAAAAAAACTGGAGAGTATATAAAATAATACAGGATGCTTGAAGCCTCCAGCAAAGGCACTGTCTGATCTAAAAACTGGCTGTTTAAGGGGGTAAGATCTATGATTCTCTCACCCTGGTCTCCCATCCCACCAGTTTTTCCTCCATGACAAAATGAGAATTAAGAGGAGATAATTCTGTATCTCACGTTACCCAGCTCGCCACCCTGTCTTCACAATTGTGAAGCTTCAACTCCGAGGTTCGTAGCCCCAGGGAATGGGAAAACCTGACCACAATATAGGCTTGGGACCAGTGGCCCAGAAAAACATACAGCTTGCTTGGCCAGTTTGAGCCTGTGACTACCTTAGTTCCCAAGGATGTCTTTAGCCTCTGCACCTACATAAGCAAGGCTTCTCTCCCCTGGGTGAAGAACTGGGTCACAGAAGGAAAGTAATAAGAAACCAGGGGTAAGTAGTCCAGGACTGAGTATACATCCAGGTTCCCTGTGATCCTGAGTCTCTACTAATATCTGTTATCTAGACCTGCAGCTGAGCCTCTGTTCACCTCGTCAAAAGGCCCTTGGCCTACAAGCTCCTTATCCCCTGGCCTGAGACCTTATACCTACAGGAAGAAAGGGTGAAAGAAGCCTAGCCTGGGGGCCCAGGCCTAGAACCCCACTACTTGGGACTTGAAGTACAAGGATCTAAAGTTTAAGACCTGTCTGTACTACAGACTTCTAAGCTGGTTTAGATCACTCATCAAGACCCTTTCTCAAAATAAGGAGGAAAGTCTGGGAATGTAGCTCGGTAATTTGGCACTTTTCTAGAACACACAAGGCCTTGCATTCAACTCCAAATGCCCATTTGCCAAAAAATAAGGGAGATGGGATGAGCTAAAGAGATGGCTCAGCAACTCAAAGGATGTTCTGTGCCTGCAGAAGACCTGAGTTAGATTCCCAGCATTCACAGCAGATGCTCACCACCACCGGTAACCCCAGCTCCTGGGGATCTGACACCCCTCTCTGATTTCTGTAAACATCTGCATTCACATGCTCACACAGACACAAACATCTATGTGTACTTAAAAAAAAACAAAACAACTTTTTAAGGGATGGAGAGATGCCTCAGTGTTTAAGAGCACCAGCTGCCCTTTCAAAGACCCTGAGTTCAATTCTCAGCATCCACATGGTGGCTTACAACCATGTATAACGAGATCTGGTGCCCTCTTCTGGTACGCAAGCATACATACCAGCAGAACACTGTACACATAATAAATAAATCTTAAATTTTTTTTTTTAAAGGCAGGGGTCTATCTGGACACATGGAAAAAGAAAATAGGTCCATTAGCTTGTGTCTGGCAGCAAGGCAGAACCAGAATCAACACAATACTACCACCATGTACTTACTGCTCATAAACATCAGTCTCCAACTTTCTAGACCACCAGGGTGTGGATGGGTGAGGCATGTGAAGGGCGCCCAAGCTACTGCACCTTCCGTGGCTCCCAATGCCCAATTATCATCTCTCATCATCATTAGGGCAAACTCTCCGTCATGATCTTCATATAGCAGACTCCTAGGGTCTTACAGTATTCTCACATCAAAATGTGTTCTGTCCTCCAGCATTAACGACCATCCTTTGGGCAAAATATTCTGCATGCTTGAGTTTTGGCTCCTGCTTTATACCAAGCTAACAATGGAGAGCATGCTACAGGCCCAGAAACTCTGGGGCTACAGATCCCACAGCACTGGAAGGACTGTCTTAGTGAGGCCGACAGTTGCAGCAGAAGCTTTCAAATCTTCCTCAAGCGGACTTGAAGCAAGATATGTCAGGTGCTTCCTACAAAGAAATGCATTAATGTGTGCAAACTGTGTATTTATGTGTTGCGTGTGTGCAGAGTTAAAGAAGCTAGTCAGAGTCGACTTCAGTTCTCTTTAAGAACTAGCTTTCAGGGGCTGGAGAGATGGCTCAGCAGTTAGGAGTGCTGGTTGCTTTTCCAGAGGACCTGGGCTTGATTCCCAGCATCTACAAGTCAGCTCACAGCTGCCCAACTCCAGTCTCAGGGGATCTAATGACCTCTTCGGGCACTGCAAGCACACGGAGCACAGACAAACATGCAGAACTCACACACACACACACACAAATGAAGTTGGTGAGAACACTACAAGTGGGGTAGGCTGGAGAGATGGCTCAGCATTTAAGAGCACTGGCTACTTTTCCAGAGGATCCGGGTTCAATTCCCAGCACCCACATGGCAGCTCCCAACTGCGTGTAACTCCAATTCCAGGGGCTCTGACATCCTTCAGACAGACAGACATACCAGCAAAAACACTAATACACATAAGATAAAAATAAATAAACCACTTTTTAAAAGTAAAAAAAAGGAAAGAACTAGCTTTAGACTGGGCATAGTGGGTCAATCTGAGATGCCAGCACTAGGAAGATGGCAGCAGAAAGATTAAAAGTATAAGGTCTTAAAAAACAAATGAGTACAAGGTCAGTTGTACCTATGTAGTTGAGTTCAAGGCCAGGCTGGGCTAAGAGATCCTATATCAAAACAACAATAATAACAAAAAGATGACCTTTGGCCCTCAGACTGATCTCCTGCTTTGGTATTGAAAGACTTTTGAGGGATGCTGACTGATGTGCCTGACTAACTGTTAACTACCACCATCTATTAGTGTTTTAGTGCCAGGAATCAAATCCATGGCTCCACACATACTAAGCAAACACTGGGCCACACTTTCATCCCTCTGAGTTCTTTAATAGATTCACTGCTCTTATAGCAAACATGACAGTCATCCTACATTCTTACTTTTGAGGACACATTTAGGAGCAAACTGTTCATATGAAACGGTAGGTGAGTGCATGGTTGGAAATGAAGGTGACATAAGAAACAGGATGATCACAACCCCAGGTGACATTTATTGACCATATGTTGCATGCCAAACCTGGTGAGTTACCCACAAGTTCTCTCCACAGCTCAGGACCCAGGTATCAGTGTTGTTCCCATTCACAGACGAGGAAAGCAATGCAGGGGGAAGCCCACTAAGCCTTGGGGCTATGGCTACCACACCCTGACCAAGTGCACAAGGCAGTGCAAACATGACCGCTAAAAGATGGCTCAAGTTCCAGCTCCGTCAAGAGCACACTGTCTCTTGGAAAGTCCTTTGGAAATGATCCAGGATAGTCTTCAAGGTTTGAGGGTGTGCTGAGGGTAAGACGCGGCCTCATGCACCCAGCAAACCTGAAGGAACCCACACAACTTGCTGTATACCCTCCTACCTCAGGCTGGGCTTGCCAGCCACCATTCTGCCACACTGAGCTCATGCCTCCACTATGGCCCCACTAACTTGTTTGCACACTTGTGACTCCACAAGTTATGTACACTAACTCACACAACTAACAACCTCTGACCCTTGCTTCTCCACACGCAGCCACACCGGCACATGTTCACATTCATTACTGCTGATGTGCACACACACACTTCCTGCCACTTCTCCTCCTACCCTACCCCCCTTTTTTCCGAGACAAGGTCTCATAATGTAGCCTGCTGTCCTGAACTCACTGTGTAGACCAGGCTGGCTTAGAACTCACAGAGATCCATCTGCCTGCCTTTGCCTCCCACGTGCTAGGATTAAAGTCCTGTGCCATCGCTTCCGCCTCTCTCCTGTCTGTATAGTGACTTGTGAATCTCACAGTCTCATATTACTGTTTGCTCGAAAGCGCCCTCACATTAACACGCTTGCCCTGGCACTCCTACACAAGGACAAGGTCACGTTCTCTTCCGGACTTTCTCTCATCCTGGCACTTACTCTTTCACCCTTGTTCCCACTAACACAGTTGCTCCTGTCCTCACACTCATTCTCACCCTAGCAAATCCATTCATCTTCACACCTGTTCTCACCTCACACATACACATTCGGGCCCTCACACTGCCGCTCACCCTCATTATCAGCTCACTTTACACACGGACACACTTGTTTCTCACTGTCACACCTGCTCATTCTCACACTAGCTCACACCCAACCTCACATCTGCTCCTTCTCACACTAGCTCACACTCATCCTCACATCTGCTCCTTCTCACACTAGCTCACCCTCACCCTCACATCTGCTCATTCGCACACTAGCTCACACTCACCCTCACATCTGCTCATTCTCACACTAGCTCACACTCACCCTCACACCTGCTC
>NC_022015.1:34257156-34258837 GCF_000317375.1 Microtus ochrogaster
CCTCACACCGCTCATTCTCACACTAGCTCACACTCACATCTGTTTATCCTCCTCACACTGACACATCGTTCTCACCCTCACACCGCTCATTCTCAAACACTCCCTCACCCTCACACTCGCAGCTCGCTCAGACGCTCTCATCCACGCGCTCTCCTTCCCGCTCACACTCTGCCCGTTCTGTCAGGAGAGAGCCTCGCTGCCCGGCGTTCCCGCATCGTGACGCGGAAGCAGAGGCAGTCCACGAAGGAGCAGGCGTCGCCGCCGCTGCCTGGCTCACCTTCATGTCAGAAGACCGGCCAGACCCATCAAGCACGGCCGGAAGACGATGCATCGGGCCGGAAGTCCCGCCCACAGGCCACCGCGCGCTATCGCTGCGCCACGCCAGCTTCCTATATGCCGTGCGCACGGCACGCTGGGATCAGGTGGGGCCGAAATGGCTGGAGGGCGGGGTTATAGGTGGAGCCTCGTAGAAGCCGGCTGGCGGAGAAGGGCGGAGAACGGCGGAGAACCGCTGAGAACGGCGGAGGGTGGGCCGGGATCGGCAGTTGGGTGGGGACAGTGCCGCGAGCGCGGACTGGGTACTGCGTGACCGTGGGTCTGTTTCCGCTTGTGCAGCCACTCTCCTACTTGCTCAGTGCCTGGCCTGCAGTAGAATCGTGCAGTCAGATCCCGAGATCCTCGCGGAGCTCCTGCTGCTGTTGCTGAGCGTCGCCGGCTGCGGGGTTGCTGGCTGTCTGGCTTAGTGCCCGCGCTGAAGTCTACGTCACGTCCACATTTGAGACCATCCGGGCGTCCAGCCTGAGGGTCTTGGGAACCTATCCCTGCCAAGCCTGGGTAGCACTGGCGCCTACGCGCGTGGTCAATTCCATGGTCTCCCAGGTGTGTCAGGACCGACCCTGTTTCATGCACTCACTCTGTGCGCTAGGCCTTCCTTCCGTGGCCCTCTCTCTGCATTATCCCTGCTGCTCCATTTCTGTCACCATCTACAGATCTGCAGTGCCCACTGCACGGTCTCCAGCAGGGACACTGCGTCAGGAGATGTAACATCCTTTCACGGATGGCCTCGCACAGCGAACATTCTGCCTGTCTGAATCCCAGCGCTGTCCCTGTCTTCGTTTTGGTCTTGCAAATTGTAGGAGCCAGAACCCAGGGAGGCAGACAATTCTCTCTCCACCCCCATTTCAGTCTTAGCAAGGGGAAGGCCAGACAATTCTACGAGTGGGTTGAATGCACACGTGACCAGCATTTTTTATTTTTTCATCAAGCTGACTGGTCCCCACCCCCATCCCTCGCTGTTCCCAGCAGTTTCCTGCAGAAAACCACATTTGGCCTGTACACACCCAGTTAAACCCTCCGCCCCGCTCCACCAGGGCCTGTTGCGAATTCGCAGTGTGGCTGTTTCCCCATTCCTGCTGCTGCAGAGGTTTCTCACTGAGCTGAGCTTGGTGTTCTTCCTTCCTAATCACGTTTCCTCCTTTCTCTTCCCCATACTCTCTGCCAGCGGGGCCGGGCCTGTGTGCTAAGGCAACGTGCATCACCATCTGCTTTCCTGGCATCCAGCTCAGCACCCCGCTGCCCAGAATGGTGACTTCAAGTGCGGCAGAGCTACATTGGATGTCCTGAGAATGGTGCGGTCCTAGAAATACTAATGAGCCCAACGCTCTTTTTTTTTTTTTTTTTT
>NC_022015.1:34258937-34266760 GCF_000317375.1 Microtus ochrogaster
CGAGACAGGGTTTCTCTGTGGCTTTGGAGCCTGTCCTGGAACTAGCTCTGTAGACCAGGCTGGTCTCGAACTCACAGAGATCCGCCTGTCTCTGCCTCCCGATTGCTGGGATTAAAGGCGTACGCCACCACCGCCCGGCCAGCTCTTTTTTTTTATTGGTTTGTTTGTTTTTCGAGGCAGGGTTTCTCTGTGTAGCCCTGGCTGTCCTGGAACTAACACCAGACTGGCGTCAAACTCGTGGAGATCCGCCTGCCTCTGCCTCCCAAGTGCTGGGATTAAAGATGTGCGTCACCACTGCCCGGCTGAGACCAACATTGTCTTAAGCCAGCAAAGACATTTTGGCCACCGATCCAATTAAGGTCAGAGGTCTCTGAGCTAAAAAACTTGCAAAATCCACTAAGGATTCAGTTCTTGATCTGTATTGGTAAGAACAGAAAGCAAAGAGCCCAAGACCAGCCCCTCTGCAGGGCTCCATTGGATAGATGCTCAGGAGCCTGTTGAGAAGCTAGCACACACAAAAAAGCTCCCCACCCCTTCCACCCCCAACCCCGCCACACAGCTGGACCAAGGTGCAAGATCCCTGGTGTGTGTGTATGAACACTGGCTTTTCCCCTTCCATGTTGGGATTGAACCCAGGGCCAAACACCTACTAGGTAAGCGCTCAATCACTGAGCTACATCCCCAGCCCCAACTTGATTTCAAGTAGCTACCCACCTTTTAGTCACACAGAAAATACAAAAAGGTGGATAGAAAAGTCTAAAAGAATCAGAACCAAAGCATCAGAACTGCCATCATAATTAATGCATCCATTTTTAATGTTTCTGGAATATTTAAGGTAACTTCAGATATACTGCATTTACTTTTCTATTTGGAAAAGATGCCTTCCATTTACATTTATTTATTTGGTGTGTGTGTGTGTACGCACACGTGTGTGTGCGTGTACAGCATGCAACAGCAGGAGGTGTGAGGAGGTCAAAGGACTTTTGGGAACTGACTCCTTCCCCCATGTGGTTTCTGGGGATCAAGCTCAGGTTGGCAGGTTTCTAATCAAGTGCCTTTACCCTAAAGCAGCTCCTTGGCCCAAGGAATTAACTTTTTTAAAAAAATTCAAGTTCTTGAGATTCCTGAGCTCTTGTTGTTCATTTAAACAAAGTACAAAAAAAAAAACAAGAAAAAAATGTTTATTTTTGAAATTTAGACCAGATATGGTGTTCCACGCTTCTGTAATATCAGCACTTAGGAAGCAGATACAGGAGGAGAGCCACAAGTACAAGGCAAGCCTGGGTTATATATCAATATATACATACATAAATATTCATATTAAAATATTGAAAATGTTTTTTTTATATTTAACTGTGTTTGAAGTGGAACAAAGTATGATGCAAAGGCATCTAAACAGTGACTGTAAAAAGGCAGGCACAGTGGCTCATAACTGAAATCTGAAATCCATTGAGTTCAAAAGCAGCCTGGGCTAAATGAAAAACCCCTAAATCCTAATTATTTAACTTTAGTGTCAATCTGAGTATAACTCCCCTGGCCAGAGCACTAAGGCGGACCTCAGTCAGTTTCTTGACCTTTGCTACCACAGCAAGGTTGGAATGTCCCAGCCAAGGTTCATGCTCCACTTCTGAGCTGTGGGCCCCTGGCTGGTGTTTGGAGACTCTTTAGCTTGTACCACCATCTGCAGTTGGCACTGGAAAGTAGACAGGAACAGGGCAGTTACTGTCCATCCAGTGCCAGTGAAATCCTTGCTTTTGTTCTAGGAACACACCCCCCTCATACACACGGTCAGTTAAGGATCTTCAGCCCAAGGCGATTTTTATGGGGACGACCTAAGAGGTGTCCCTGAGTTACTGCAAGCAGCCCAGCATGTGATCATCACCTCAACAATGCTCCTAGGTGGGGTGAAGGTAGAGTCTTGAAGGCAGCTCTGTGCCAGGCCTCATTTGCCAAGTCAGCACCAACAAGGTGCTGCCTGACAGTAAAGACCCATGTCTGTACGGTGTTTTAACCAAAGCTTTGGCCTGGGTTGTCTGGAGTTGTCCGTTTCATGCCACTCCTCGGTTAGAGACACCCGAGTGCAAAGGGTACAAGTCCAGAAGGCTGGATGCATCCCAGCAGTCCCTGCTGTAGATCCCTCCCCCATTGTGGATAGAGACATCCTCTCTCAGTGCTGGAATAAGCAATTCCAGGAAAGAAGGAAAGAGGAAGTTTCTGGAAAGAGCTCCTGGACCAGCACAGCAAGTTGTTTGTGTTCCACAAGGCTGGCCTGGCTGACCTTGGCCATGATGATTGCTGTGCATAGGTGTCTGGTCAGCAGCTGGGCAAACATCTGTGATGGCATGTGGCCCTATAGCTACAGCATTTGAGCTTTTCAAAACCCCGGTGCCTCAAGGTGTCTGCAGGGGATTTTTTTTAATGCTTTTTAGTATTCTGAAACTAACCTAAAACCCCAAACTAAAGGGAAGTGACTGGGTGGCAATTGGATGATTATGTTGAATGGTGCCCCCTCCTCAAAGCACTGTGCAAGTCCTAACTTCTACTACTTTTCAATGTGACCTTATTTGTCAATAATAACTATGCACATATAATTAAATTAAGAATCTTAGATTAAGGATTAGGGTAGATACTAAATCCAGTGATGTGAGGAGAGGGTGTTCTTAAGAGGATGAGAGAGTGATTTGAGACAGACTCAGGTAGGAAAGCCATGAGAGGGTGAGGACATAAGGGAGTAACAGCTCCGAAGCCAGGAATGCCCACAGCTACCTGCAGCTGCCTTAAGGCTTCCAGAAGAACCCTGTACATATGTTACCTTTATTTTGGACTTCTGGCTTCTAGAACCGCGAAAAAATAAACTCCTGTTTTTGTAAGCATCCTATCTTAGTTACTTTTTGGTTGCTGTGATAAAACACCCCATGACCAACACAAATTATAAAGTGCTTGTTTAATTTGGATTACAATTTCAGAGGGTTAGAGTCCATAGTAGCAGAGTGAAGGAACAGCCGAGAGCCCACACATCTTGATCCCTACCCGTGAGGCAGAGAGTGAGCAGTGGGACTCATATAAGCTTTCTGAAACCTCAAAGGCCTTCCCCAGTGACATACCTCCTCCAACAAGACCACACCTTCTAATCCTTCCCAACTACTTCTATGTAGTCAGACTTTCCTTGGGCCACTAACTCACAAATAATGACACTGAGACTTATTATTAATTATGAAAGCTTGACCTTTAGCTTAGGCTTGTCCCACTGGCCCTTATAACTTAAATTAACCTGTTTCTGTTAATCTACATTCTGTTATGTGGCTTTTTTTACCTCTCCTTAATTCTGTGTGTCCTACTCCCTCCATATTTTATTGGCATCTCCACCTCTCTTCTTCCCAGAATCCTCTCTCTCCCCAGAAGTCCCACCTATTCTCTCCTGCCTAGCTATTGGCCATCCAGCTCTTTATTGAACCCAATCAGAAGACACCTTAGGCAGAGACACATCTTTACAATGTACAAAAAGATTATCCCACAACAGTTCTACCAAGGGGGACCAAGTATTCAAGCGTGTATGCCTAAGAGGAAAATTCTCATTCAAACTGCCACAGCCCACATCCTGTCCCCATATTCTTTCATAGTCTCAATACCATTTCAATGTCCCAAATCCAAGTCTCTTTTGACATAGAAAGAGATCTCTTAATTGTAACTCTGTGTAAAACCAAAATGTAAATTATGTACTTCCAACCTAGAATGGCACAGACTATACATTACTATTCTAAAAGGAAGAAACTGAGGCCTAATGAGGAAATTCTGGACCTAAGTAAGACTGAACATAGCAAGGCAAACTCTATTACTGTAACTGTAGCTCCATGTTCAATGTCAAAGGCTTGGATAGCTCTGCCTTTCTAGCTTTGGTCTGTGCAAGATATATCTCTCTTTCCAGCTGGTTCTACTCCCTGTGTGCAGCTCTAATTGCAGATTTTCTATGGCTCTGGCAACTTCTAACACACTGGATTTACAACACAATCTAGGCTTTACTTTCAGAGCTTCACACAATGGCCTTTTAGGCCCTCCATGCAGGCCTACCCTGCCATCCACCTGGCCTCAGTGGCGCTCCTTAACTCTGAAGGGGGATTCCACAACCCCTTTACTCATGTATCCTTCAACTCTGAAGCCTGAACCACTTAGAAGACACTGTCAAGTTTGATGACCACCTTGGAGTGAACTCTGGACCCTTTGAATCACATTTGCAACAACTTTGATTTGTTTTTGATTTGTAGGAACATAAATGTATGTCTTTTTCCTTTCTCAAGTTGCAGGACTATCTGGGTGGGGTGTTGCCCTGAGAACACTACTCCCTCTACTCCATTATGGGTCAGGCCACTCTTTGATCTCTTAATCTCTTTCATCACAAACCTTGGTTTCAACATTAAATTGCCTGGTGCTATTTTTGCTCTTCAGATTGTACATATTGTATTCCTTTTTACCCCACTTGCTCTTTTTCATGGTAGAACTACATAAGGAGGATTACTAGTAACTATACAACAGAGTCAATAATACTACATTGTTTCAAAATCTCCTCCAAAGAAATTATTTTCTAATTTAGCTTCAGAAAAATTATTAGAGCAATGGAAAAAGGCAGCCGCATTTTGGGTCAAAATATCATAAGAATTTCTCTTGACCCATTGCTAATACTGTTCTCTGAAACCTCTCCAGCTGGGCCTCCATAGTTTATATGAGCTCTCAGCACTGTTGTCTTTCAAGCCTAATAGAATAGCCCAGTAAGATCTACTTATAAAAGCTAGGTGGTGGGTGGTGCATGCCTTTAATACCAGCACCTGGGAGGCAGTGGCAGGCAGATCTCTGTGAGTTCCAGGACAGCCTGGTCAACAGAGTGAGTTCCAGGACAGCCAAAGATACACAGAGAAATTCTGTCTCAAAAAGCCAAAAATTAAAAATAAAAATATAAAAGAAAGAGAGTTTAAAATAAAGGCAGATAAAGATCGAAAATACACAGAGAGTCTGGATACTGTATATTATTGTGTTGTATTTGAATTGTATGATTGCTCAGGAAGGAGCAACAGCTGTTAAAAGACATTTGATTATAAATGCTGCTGGATTAATCTAACATATGTATCTTGAAAAATGCCTTGACTTCAAAATTTAAGTCAAAAAGTATGTTACTTTGGAGAAGAGGTTTTACTTTTGTTTCCACAAGAAATGAGAGGCTGTGGATTCATTCTGGGCTAACAAAAATAAAGTTTGATCAAGGAAGACCCCCTGAAAAATCTCTCATAGGAACAGATGGCCCAGTTGTCTGAGTTCTATATCCAGAACAGCCTCAAGACTGCTGGCTGAGATAATTAAGCCTCACAGAATATTCCAGCCAGGACTTGACCATAATTCTAAATTTTCTTTAGGCCCCCATAAGATTATCAGCACTCCCAATCAAGAGGAAGTAGCCTGGAAAAACTATGCCCACATTCTCCCAAAATGGATTATCTATCTTTGTTTAGAGTGTTGGTTACAAGATGCTATGGATAATGGTCTGGACAAAAAGCTAAACAAAGAATATTAGAGTCAGAGCTCTTTTTCTTTTTTTTAAAGAAGGGAGAGAAGTATTTTGGGACAATGGTCTTTTATCCTGTCACTTGTATTATTTTTTAATAAAACACTGCTTGGCCAGTAGCCAGGCAGGAAGTAGAGGTGGGGCGACCGGGGAGGAAATAGAGGTGAGGCAACAAGAAAAGGAGAATTCGAGGAAGAGGAAAGCTCAGTCTGTAGCCATCACCCAGACAGAGAGGAAGCAAGATGATAATGCCTCACTAATGAAAGGTACCAAGCAACATGGCTAATACAGACAAGAGTAATGGGTTAAGATGTAGGAATTAGTTAATAAGAAGCCTGAGCTATTAGGTCAACCAGTTTATAATTAATGTAGACCTCTGTGTGTTTATTTGGGACTTAACTGCTGTGGTAGTGGGTGGGACAGAAACTTCTGTCAACAGAAACCCTGTCTCACCCCCTCCTACCACCAAAAATGGATCTGCATACAAAGCTGGGCAGTGGTGGTGCACATCTTTAATCTCAGCATTCAGGAGGCAGAGGCAGTTGGATCTCTGAGTTCGAAGTCAGCCTGATGTACAGAGTGAGTTCCAAGACAGCCAGGGCTACATAGAGAAGCCCTGTCTTGAAAAAACAAACAATGATCTTACAGTATTCAGCTGCTTTTCTAATACAAAGTCCAAAAGTCTTCCAAATTCATCAAAAAAAAAAAAATCAAAAAACAAAACAAACAGCAACAACAGCAAACCCACAGGGTCATGTCTGTCACAGCAATACCCACTCCTAGTACCAACCTCTGTCTAGCTACTTTTCTACTGTCGTGATAAAATACCATGACAAAGCAGTTTATAGAAGAAAATTTTTTATTTGGCTTACAGTTTCAGAGGGTGAGAGTCCATGATGGTGGAGTGAAGGAACAGCCATGAGTTTACGTCTTGGTTCAAGTCACAAGGCAGAGAGAGAAAGCATTGGGAATCCACAAGTCTTTCTTTCCTTCTTCCCTCCCTTCCTTCCTTTTTTTTCTTTTCCTCTTTCTTTCTTTCTTTCTCTCTCTCTCTCTCTCTCTCTCTCTCTCTCTCTCTTTCTCTCTCTTTCTTTCTTTCTTTTTTTCTTTTGTGTTTTTGAGACAGGGTTTTTCAGTGTAGCCTTGGCTATCCTGGAATTCACTATGTAGACCAGAGCTGGCCTCAAACTCACAGAGATCCTCCCACTCCTACCTCCCAAGTGCTGGGATTAAAGGCATGTGCCACCACTGCTTGGTCCCACAACTCTTTTTAAATTTCAAAGCTCACTCCCAGTGACACACTTCCTTCAATAATGCCACACCTCTTAATCCTTCCCAAAGGGTTCCATCAGCTGGGGACCAAGCACTCAAACATATAAACCTATGGGGCATTCTCATTCAAACCCCTTCATATCCAATTGGATGACAGTATCTCAACAGTTTCAAGAAAATCATTCAGTGGTGTCGAGTGGTCCAAAGCACTATTCCCAGTGTCCTGGGTTTCCGTTGTTGTTATGATTGCAATTTTTTAAATGTGTAAATTTGACACAAGCTAGAGTTATCTGAGAAGGAACCACAATTAAGAAAATACCTCTGGCCTCTAGTGCATTTTCTTAATTAGTGACTGATGTGGGAGGGTCCAGCCCATTGTGGGTGATGCCACTTCTGCCCTGGGCAGGTGGTTCTGGGGTTTATAAGAAAGCAGACTGAGCAAGCCATGGGGAGCAAGCCAACAAGCAGCATTCTTCCATGTCCTTTGCTTCAGTATTTGCCTCCAGGTTCCTGCTTTGAGTTCCCGCTCTGACATCCTTTCATGATTACCTACAAATTGTAAGATGAAATATACACTTTACTCACTAAATTGCTTTGGACATGGTGTTTTTATCACAGCAATAGAAAGAAACCCCAACTAAGTCTGGCATGGTGGCTTTAATTCTAGTACTTGGGAGGCAGAAGCAGATGGATCTTTGTGAGTTTGAGACCAGCTTGGTCTACAAAACGAGTTCTAGACATAGGGACCTGCCTTTCAGGTCAAGGGGAATATTTCTAGACAGGTTTCTCTGGGATCCTGGAGGCCCAAGTCTTTAGTCTTTGGAAATGAGGAGGCCTGAAGGGTCTCTCTGTCTTGTCTCATTTTGTCTGTCTCATCTCTGTCTCTGTCATGTCTCAGTATCTCTGTTTCTGTCTGTCTGTCTCTCTCTCTTTCAACAAAGTGGGAGTCCATTAAGAAAAGGTCTTGCTGGGTGGTGGCGGTGCACGCCTTTAATCCCAG
>NC_022015.1:34269495-34271014 GCF_000317375.1 Microtus ochrogaster
TCTCAATGTCTGTGCTACTGGGGTTATATTTAGGAAGTGGTCTCCTGTGCCAATGTGTTCAAGCATACTTCCCACTTTCTCTTCTATGAGGTTCAGTGTGGTTGGTTTTATGTTGAGGTCTTTGATCCATTTGAACTTGTGTTTTGTGCATTGTGATAGATATGGGTCTATTTTCATTCTTCTACATATTGATATCCAGTTATTTCAGTACCATTTGTTGAATATGCTTTCTTTTTTTGTTTTATATTTTTTGCTTCTTTGTCAAATATCAGGTGTACATAGGTGTGTGGATTGATATCTGGGTCTTTGGTTCAGATCTTTTTGGTATGCCTGTCTGTTTTTATGCCAATACCAGGCTGCTTTTAGTACTGTAGCTCTGTAGTAGAGTTTGAAGTCAGGGATTGTGATGCCTCCAGAAATTCCTTTATTGTATAGGATTGTTTTGGCTAACCTGTGTTTTTTGCTTTTCCAATAAGTTGAGTATTTTTTTCCTGAGGTCTGTGAAGAATTTTGCTGGGTTTTGCTGGGCATTGCATTGAATTTGTAGGTTGCTTTTGGTAAAATTGCCATTTTTACTATGTTAATTCTACCTTGAGATGGAGATCTTTCCATTTTCTTGTGTCTTCTTCAAGTTCTTTCTTCAAAGATTTAAAGTTCTTATCATACAGGTCTTCCACTTGTTTGGTTAGAGTTACTCCAAGGTATTTTATGCTACTTGTGGCTTTTGCAAAGGGTGATATCTCTCTGATTTCTTTCTCAGCCCTTTTATCATCTGTGTAAAGGAGGGCTACTGATTTTTTCAAGTTAATCTTGTTTTCTGCTACGTTACTGAAAATGTTTATGAGTTGTAGGAGTTCCTTGGTAGAATTTTTGGGGTCGCTTATGTAAACTATCATATCATCAGCAAATAGTGAGAGTTTGACTTCTTCTTTTCCAATTTGTATCTCCTTGATCTCCTTTTATTGTCTTATTCCTCTAGTTAGAACCTTAAGTACTATATTGTATAGATATGGAGAGAGTGGACAACCTTGTCTTGTTCCTGATTTCAGTGATATTGCTTTGAGTTTCTCTCCATTTAGTTTGATGTTGGCTGTTGGCTTGCTGTATATTGCCTTTATTATGTTTAGGTGTGTTTTGTGTATCCCTGATCTCTCTAAGACCTTTATCATGAAGGGATGTTGTATTTTGTCAAAGGTATTTTCAGAAGCTAATGATACGATAGTTTACTTAATGATGATCTTTTTTTTTTTCATTTGTTTATGTAGTGGATTGTCGCGGCCACCTCGACCCGCAAAGATGACGCAACACCAGAGCTCTTCCTGCTGGCAGTTTATTCAGGACCTTTTTTAACAATTGTATCTCTCGGCCGGGCGGTGGTGGCGCACGCCTTTAATCCCAGCACTCGGGAGGCAGAGGCAGGAAGATCTCTGAGAGTTCGAGGCCAGCCTGGTCTACAAGAGCTAGTTCCAGGACAGGCTCCAAAGCCACAGAGAAACCCTGTCTCGAAAAACAAAAAACA
>NC_022015.1:34271889-34273797 GCF_000317375.1 Microtus ochrogaster
GCTTGGGACTGCTCCCACTGAGGTCGCTGCTTTGGGCCTGCTCTGGCAGAGGTTGTTCGCTTGGGACTGCTCCCACTGAGGTCGCTACTTTGGGCCTGCTCTGGCAGAGGTTGCAGCCTCAGGCCTGCTCCCTTGGAGGTCACTGATTTGCACCAGATTCCCCAGAGGTCTCTGGCTGGGACCTTCTACTTTAGCGATGGAGGAGCCAGTTCTTGATCTTGGAATTTTAATGGTGTAAAAGAACTCCAGGACTGTGTGAGAGCCAGTGCTTGCTATATCCAATCTAGCCCTACTGTGGTGCTGGTTATGGAAGGTGCAAGAAATTAACATTATCCTTCATGTTCTGTTATCACCTGGCAAGGTCTAGATGCAGAGAAGGCTGGGGAATATAGTCTTTATTCTGGGTGGCCACAGGTCCATTTAGGCTTAGGCTCAGGAGTTCGCTGAGTGTAAAAGGAGGAATCAGTTGTAATCTCCACCATTGGCATGCAAGTCTCCCCACCACTAGCTACTTCCTGCTCAGCAGGTCCTCTTTGTGTAATAGCTGTGGGATGATGCAAGGAACAAAGGCCTTAGAAGCTCAACTCTGCAGAGAGACCTCAGGAGGAGTTCTTTTGTGGCTCTCTGGGGGACTTTTCAAGAAAAAATATTTTAGCAGGTGGTGGTTGCTCAAATCTTTAATCCCAGCACTTGAGAGGCAGAGGCCATTATATCTTTGAGTTCAAAGCCAGTCTGGTCTACAGAGCAAGTTCCAGGACAATCAGGGCTATGAAAACAGTTTATTGCCAGGTGGTGATGGTGGTGCACAGGCCTTTAATTGCAGCACTCCTTTGGCAGAGGCAGGTGGATCTCTGTGAGTTCGAGGCCAGCCTGATTTACAAAGCAAGTTTCTAGGACAGCAAGAGACAGAGAAACCCAGTCTCAAACACCACCACCACCACCAAACATACAAACAATTTATTTTTAGAGAGAGTGTCTGTGTCTGTGTGTCTCTGTGTGTGTCTGTGCATGCAAGTGCTCCCAGACACCAGGAAAGGGTGTCAGATTCCAAGAGCTGTTGTGAGCCTACTGATATGGGCAGTGGAAATCTAATAGGGTCCTTGTGAGAGAAGCAAGCACCTTCAACTGGGGAGCCATCTCTCCATCTCTCCTGTCCTTACTTCCTTATTTTCTTCTTTGTTTAAAAATTACTTTACATATATGGATATTTTGCCTCTGTGTAATGTCTGTGGACCCTATGCGTGCCTGGTGCCCACAGATGCCAGTAGAGGGCAATGGATTCCTGGAACTAGAGTTACAGATGGCTCTAAACCGCTTCATGAGTGCTGAGAATTGATCCTGGGTCCTTGGTAGGGCAACAGGTACTCTTAACTGCTGAGACATCTCTAGCTCTCCTGAGGATTTTACACTGTAGTCCATGATAGCCTGAAATTCACTAGGTAGCCAGACTATTATAGCACGAATTCTAATATTTCAATATTAGCGGGTAAAGTTGAAAAATCAGAGAAGCAGTGTGGCCAGCCACAAGAAAGACCTTTTTACCATATCATTGCTCAGACTGAAGGGGCAATCCCTGGACTCTCTTCTCAGACTGCATTCTCAGACTGCACTGAGCTCCTGTCTCCTTCCACCTTATATTCCTCTCTCTGCCCAGACTTAGCATTCCTGTCCCCAATCCACCAGTCCTAGGATCATCTTTGTGTGAGGTCTGTTTCTCTTTTAGACAGATCCAATCTTGCCTGGCCTAGGGTAGCCTTTTTTTTTTTTTTTTTAAAGATTGTATTTCTTTTTTTTTAATTTATTTATTATGTATACAATATTCTGTGTGCATGTCTGCAGGCCAGAAGAGGGCACCAGACCTCTTTACAGATGGTTGTGAGCCACCATGTGGTTGCTGGGGATTGAACT
>NC_022015.1:34273897-34277835 GCF_000317375.1 Microtus ochrogaster
ATTCTGTGTGCATGTCTGCAGGCCAGAAGAGGGCACCAGACCTCTTTACAGATGGTTGTGAGCCACCATGTGGTTGCTGGGGATTGAACTCAGGACCTTTGGAAGAGCAGGCAATGCTCTTAACCTCTGAGCCATCTCTCCAGCCCCCTAGGGTAGCCTTGAACTAACAGAGTTCTCTGTCTCCCGAGTCCTGGTATTAAAGGTGTGTGCCATCACTCCCTGGCCCCTAGTGCCTTAGCTCTGCACTCTGATCTTCAGGAAAGCTTTATTTGTTAAAACGTAAACAAAATATCACTACAGACTAGCTCTGAATTTGTGACAGTTTTCCTGCCTTAATCTCTTGACTGCTGGGATTGTAGACTTAAACCACCAGCCCCTGCTTTGTGTATATAGTGTTAAGGAGAAACTCAGAGCCTCCAGCATAATATGGAACCCCTGGCTCTACCCTTTCCTTTTCTACTACCTGAGAATGACAGGCAAAAAAAAGATTCAGAAGACAAAGAGAAATGATTTGTGCTGGGGAGCACAGAGCCTTCTGCCAGCCCTGCAGTGTGGACCCGTGGATATTCCATAAGGGAACAATAGCATTCTTCTTCTTTAAGTCACTATATCTGAAGTTCTCATCAGCTTGGCCTCTGTCCTCATGCATTTGAGAAAACAAAGAGCTTTTAGCCAGGTCAATAGCTATGGGTGTGGGCCTGAGCTGACGGGATTTGTTACATAAGGAGGAGAAAATATTTCCCTTGGAATCCTCAGCAAGGAAGTTAATGCTGAACCAGAAAGATTTTTTTTTTCTTTTTGAGACAGGGTTTCTTGACTCTCCTGGAACTAGCTTTGTAGACCAAGCTGGCCTCAAACTCAGAGATTTGCCTGCTTCTGTCTTCCCAAAAAGAATCTAACAGTGATCTAAGGCCCTGTTGAGAGTGGGATAGCCTGGGCACAACCACAGGAGGAGCTGCCTTTGCCTGAAAAGAGCATTGATTTCTCTCATGGCTGGATTTACTCATTTCTGTGGTTTCATCTGTTCTGTAAACTCTAAGACTGAGGTTCTTGGGCTATAGCTCAGCCAGCGAAGGGCTTGTCTTGAAGACATAATGATACAGGTTCCTGTATAAAGGCATGCCTATAAACTCAGCACTTAGGAAGTAGAGACAGGAGGATGGCCAGGGCTAACTAGCGTGGTTGTCTAGAATAATTAATGAGCTCTGGACCATTGCCAGACTCTGTCTCAAAGAAGGTGGATGGAATTCCTGAGGATGATACCCAAGGTTTTCCTTAGGCCTTCACATGCACACAGACAGACAGACAGGCAGGCAGACACCAGGCATACCAAACGTACATAATTAAAAATTTATAAGAGTACCACAGAAATGGTGGAGAGAAATTAAGATGGATTTTGTTGTTTTCTAGTTCAGGTTTGACCAACTTGCAACCAATCCCATGTCCTTTATCAAGTTCTGGACTCTCAGTATTTATTTATTTATTTATTTATTTATTTATTTATTTATTTATTTATATTTTCCAAGCGTGTGTGTGTGTGTGTGTGTGTGTGTAGAGGTCAGGTGACAACCTTGAGTGTCACCCTCAGAAACTCAAATCACCTCCTTTGAGGAAGGGTCCCATCAGCTCACAGCTCACTAACTAGGCTAGACTTGTTCTCCAGTGACCCCAAAGGGTCACCCACTCTCCTGGTTAGTTAGTTTGTTTTATATTATTGGGTATTTTCTTAAGTAGTAATTGATGTAGAAAGAAAGGCTCAGCCCATTGTGAGTGGGGCCATCCCTAGGTTCTATAAGAAAGCAGGCCGAGCAAATCATGAGGAGCAAGCAGCACCCCTCTATGGCTTCTGCATCAGCTCCCGACTCCAGTTTTTTGTCCTGCTTGAGTTCTTGTCTTGACTCCCTTCTGTGATGAACTGAGATATGGAAGCGCAAGCCAAAGAAACCCTCTCCTCTACAAATTGGATTTGGTTACAGTATGTCATCACAGCAATAGAAACTAAGACAAGCCATTCAGTACTGGGATTCAGGATGTCACCGTGACCTGCTTTTTCACCCAGTTTCTAGGGTTTGAAACTTAGATGCTTTCATAGCAAACATTTCCAACCTTGTTTGTTTTCTGAGACAGGGTTTGAGCTAATTTACTACTTAACTGAGGTTGACACTAAAATCCTGAACGTCCTACCTTCATCTCCCAAGTGCTGAGATTATAGCTGTTGACACTTTGCATGGTAAATGCTGACTGTTTTTTCACCAGTGTTGGAAATTGAACCCAAGGCCTCATACATGTTAGGCAGTGTTCTATTTTCATTCTGTTGCTCTGATAAAACACCAACTAAAAGCAACATGAAGAGGTCAGGGTTTATTTGGCTTACATGTCCAGGTCACGTCCATTATCACTGAGGGAAGGTATGGCAGGAACTCAAGGTGCAAACCTGGAGGCAGAAACCATAAAAGAAAGCTGTTGGCCCACAGCCTCCTGCTTAGCTAGCTTCTCCCTGCCCCCACCCCCCACAAGGTTTCTCTGTAGCTTTGGTGCCTATCCTGGAACTAGCTCTTGTAGACCAGGCTGGCCTCGAACTTCATGAGCCACCACTGTCCAGCTTTAGCTAGCTTTTTTATTCAGCTCAGGATCACTCGTCTAGGGCTAGAACCACCCATAGTGGGCCAAATACTCTTTCATCAGTTACTACTCAAGACAATCATTCAGACATGCCCCCAGCCAATCTGATCCAGACAATTTTTTGAATCAAGAAGCTTTCTTCTCAGATGAGTAGAGACTGTGTCAAGTTGAAAAACCTAATTAAGATAGGTAAAAACTCTATATCTATGCTACATCCTAGTATTTATTTGATTTATTTGTTTATTTTTGAAGTAGAGTCTCTTGTATTCCAGGCTGACCTCCAACTCATCATCTAGCTGAGGATGACCCTGAAGCTTTGATCCTCCTGCTTCCCTGTCCCATGTCATGGGATTACTGACATATCATTAGTACATATGTATGTATGTATGCATGTATGTATGTCTTTTCCTATTTTGAGACAGGGTCTTGCTGTGTAGCCCTGTCTGGTTTGGCATGTACATTATTTTATTTTATTATTCTTATTATTTTTTTTTTTTAGGGTTTGAGACAGGGTTTCTCTGTAGCTTTGGAGCCTGTCCTGGAACTAGCTCTTGTAGACCAGGCTGGCCTAGAACTCACAGAGATCCACCTGCCTCTGCCTCCTGAGTGCTGGGATTAAAAGTGTGCACCACCACTGCCTGGCTAGATTCTGTTTTGTTTTGTTTTGTTTTTTTAAGACATGGTCTGTGTATTTACAAGTTGACTAGTTTTCCTTTTAGATTCTGTAGATAATAAAAATGAGATACCATCACCATTACAGCTATATACCTGACAATCCAGAACACTTCCTGAGTCTTACTCCTTTAAGCGGCTGGGCAGAGCAGTTAACTGCTACAGACCACACTCCATTCTCAGTCTGGTACTGAGAATATTTGAAAAACTTCCAGCACTATAGAGCTGGGAATATAGCTGAGTTGTAGAGCACTTGTCTCGCATGTGTGAATTCAGCGTCCTATAAAACACACACACACACACACACACGCCAGAAATGCCTTCCTACAACTATAATCCTAGTACTTTGGAAATCGAGGAAGGGGATCAAGAGTTCAAGATTATCCTTAGCTACATATTTAGTTCACCAGGCCATTTCATCAGGACTTCTGAAGGTGGACCTGGCATCAGTGAGCAGCATCAGAATGTTGGTTACAGAACGGCTAGTAAAGAGTTAAAGGGATGGGTAGGTAGCATTTGGGAAGTGAAGGTAGAAAAACAGAGTTGAAGTTCATTTTTGGTTCCATAGTGAGTTTGAGATCTGCCTGGACTACAGGGGCCTCTGTCTCAAAACAAAACAAAACAACAAAACCCGGGGGCTGGAG
>NC_022015.1:34278565-34281150 GCF_000317375.1 Microtus ochrogaster
ATAAATAAATAAATTTAAAAAAAAAGAAACAATAACCATGAAAAGGTTGGGATGACTAATTTTACGCCAAATTGATATAAGCCAGAGTCATCAGAAAGGAGGGGACATCACTGGAGAAAATGCCTCTGTAAGACTGGGTTGTAAGCAGGCCTGTGTGACATTTCCTTAATTAGTGATTGATAAGGGAAGGCACAGCACATTATGGGTGGAGGACAACTCTCAGCTGGTAGTCCTAGATTCTACAAGAAAGCAGGTTGACTTGAGTTTAGTGCTGCTTGCATTTAATTCCAGCACTCAGAAGACAAGAGGCCAGCCTAATCTATAGAGTGAGTTCCAAGACAGCCAAGGCTGCACAGAGAAACCCTGTCTTGAAAAACTGAAGGGGGGGGGTAAGGGAGGGAGAGAGGTAGATAGATAGATAGGGATAGATAGATAGATAGATAGATAGATAGATAGATAGATAGATAGATAGATAGATAGTCCTGAACAAGCTATGATGAGCAAGCTGGGTTTAAGTTTCCTGCCTTGGCTTCCCTTAATGGATTGTGACTTCAGAAGCGTCAACAAAACAAACCTTTTCTTCCTTAAATTGCTGTTTTTGGTCATGGTGTTTCATCACAGCAATAGTAACGCTAACAAAGACAGAGGTGAATTCAGAGAGGTTTCACTGAGGACAGAGGCAGAGAGCTTATTTGCATGTGGTTAGATAAGATATTAATTAACTAGCGACAAGGGAGAGTTGTTGGAGAAGTGCAGGAGCAGGGCCATGGCAGGACTGCGTCCAGACGGAAAAGTGGACAGACTGAAATTTGAGTGGAGAGTGACCAGTAGTCAGACATCCTGCCCCAGGGAACAATAAGGAGCTTTTTTTATGTCTATACATCCCTCAAGGCACATATTGCTTCTGATGGCCATGTGATGGTCATGTGACGGTCATGTGACGGTCAGATGTCAGTTTATGGGACTATCTCTGCCACCACTGCTGCCATGGGAGAGTTAGTTTTCTCTCTTTTTAAGTGTCTGGTGTATTCAATACATTCAATTTCTTTTTTTCTTTTTTCTTTTTAGAGACAGGTTTCTCCGTGTAACCCTGGACCAGGCTGGCCGCGAACTCAAAGATCTGCCTGCCTCTGCCTTGGAAGGGCTGGGAGTAAAGGTGTGCACCACCACTACCCAGAAAGGCCTGGCTTTTCTGAGACCATTTTAATGCACCCATGTGTCCTTGTGTTCCAATATATTTTGATAAGCTTGTAGGTGGTAACTTTGCAATTTCTTAGTAATGTCAATTATCAGTCTGTGCCTCATGGGTGGTGCTGGAAAGGTGGTGGTGCCTATGTGCTTGAATGAGATACAGGGTTGCCCTGCCTCTACTTCTGCACTCAGAATAGAGTCACACGCTGCTTGTAAAATGGAGTCACCCAAGACAAGGCACAGCCTGAAAGCTGTGGTTTCACATAAAATGTAGTAACTTAGAGCAAGTACAGCCTGATCTCTACATTAGGTTAGCCTTTGACCACTAAGCTACAACACTAGCCTTTGAAAAAATTATTTGAAGACCAGTATCAGCTACAGAACAAGCTTGAGGCTAGCCTGAGCCACATGAGACCCTGTCTAAACAAAAATTAATTTCGAGACAGCGTCTCATTAACTTGCCTATTTGATCTTATACCTCCAATTCTCTTTCCTTAGCATCTGAATCAGCTGGGATTACAAACTATGGACTACCATGCTCAATGACATTTGTTTTATTTTTTCTATGGTTCTGGGGACCTCAGGCATGGTCTCATACATTCAAGAAAAATGTTCTGCCACTGAGCCACACCCACAACCACTTTAGAATTTTTGAATCCTTCCATATGTATACGTTGTTTTTGAGCATGGGTTACTCTGCTTTCAGGACCTGGCCTTCCCTGGCTTTTTGTCACCTCAGGTCATCTAATCACAGAGATAGCCACTGGGTCTGAGGACTTATACATCTCTATACTTCAATAAGCTCAGGATCTAGGCACACCTGTGCTAGACAAAGAACTTCCCCGCCTCCCCCCAGCACTCCACAAGGTTCATTATCTATAACCTACTGAAGAAATTACAGGAAAACTGGGCCATTTATAAAACCGACAGGAGGCATGAGCAGACCCAGGTGAGCACAGGAACCGAGACAAGGTCAGGCGGTGCTGCAGAAGCTTTCTGTTTGGGATGCTTCGCTAGTCTCTCCGAACAACCCCAGCTGGAGCCTGCAGAGCCCTTACTGCCTAGTGATTATGGTGAAAGGTGGGGCTCTCATTCCTCAGGATGGCACATCAGCAGCCTCTCTTCTAATGAGGAGCGGCCTTGAAGGACCATGTACTCAGGTTCCAGGCTTGAGTGGTGAATATGATCCTGGTACTTGTGTCTCTGGGAGGGAAAAGGTGCTGGCAGGTGGAGGAGTCTTTCCTACAACCCCTGGTCAGGCCTGATGTAGCACACTGTGTGACCCTATGTTGTCTACTTTTTTTTTTTTGCTGTGACAAACACCTGACAAAAGCAAGTTAAGAAAAAGAGGCCTTGGGCTGGAGAGATGGTTCAGAGGTTAAGAGCATTGCCTG
>NC_022015.1:34282115-34297238 GCF_000317375.1 Microtus ochrogaster
TTTTTTGCCTACCTAAGTTTTGCCCTATCAAGGACCCAAAGTAGTTTCTGTGTTACCCAATGAAAGCAACACAAAGACAGAAGACCCTCCAACACCATTCGTTCTTTTTAACCAGCACAGGACCCGCGCTGCCTATATTTATGGTGGGCCTTCCCATCTCAACTTAACTAACCTAGAAACTTCCTCACAGGCTTGCCCAGATGTTTGTTCTCATGGTGATTATAAATCCCTCAAACTGACAATCAAGATCAACCATCTTTTGAGATGGCTCAACAGGTAAAGGTGCTTCCTTGGACTCACAAGATGGAAAGAGAGAACCGACTCTCATGAGGTGTCTTTTGGTCTCCACATTGCATACCCTTCAATGAATAAATTATGATAAAATTTTATTTAACTATTAACCATCACAGACAGTTGTGGTGAATCTCAGAGTCAGTGCAATGGAGGAGTCTGAGCCCCTCCTGCATCTGTATTCCTCTCTGGGCATAGGCATTGGGGGTTCATATTGCTCCCTGCTTAGCACTCCTCATATGGTCCAGAAGCATCCTTTTGATGGGGAGGACAAGCTAAAGAGTCAATACCTCTGCCAGGAGGTGACTGTGGGAAGTTTATTCTCTGGTGCTGGCTCTTTGCCTTAGAAAACTTAGTCAGGCAGCAGGGTGGTGGTGGCCCACGCCTTTAACCTCAACGCTCAGGAGGCAGAGGAAGGTAGATCTCTGTGAGTTCGAGGCTAGCCTGGTCTATAAGAGCTAGTTCCAGGACAGGCTCCAAACGCTACAGAGAAACCCTGTCTCGGAAACAAACAAAAACAAACAAACAAACAAACACACACACACACACACAAAAACCAAAACAAAACAAAAACAAATTTAGGCAAACTCAGCAGCCTTGCCAGAGAGTTGGCTTTTTATAATCTCAGTTACAGGGCCTTAGTGGGGTGCCTGATTCCTGGGAGGGCCCTCCTGTCTCTTCCGTCTCCAGGCTAGACTCCACGTGGACTCTGCAAAAAAGGATGGGAAGGGACAAAAGTCTGCCTGGTGGATTTGGGCCAGGATAACCACCTGAGGTGGGGAGTTTCCTCTTCAAAACCACCTGATTTCACAGAATTTCACCTGATTTCAGCTGGGGAAGGGCCATCATACTTTCCATTTCCAGAAGTGTTGGGCCCAGCCAGGTCCTCTGCAAAATGGGATCACAGGAAGGATTCAATGGGTCCACTTGGCTAGAGAGTGGAACAGGGGAGCAGAAGTAAGAAGCAAAGGGGCCTGAATGGGTGCTGAGAGGTTGTACTCCATACAACAGTCACCTCGGCAAGGGTGGTCAGTGTATCTTCAAGCCTCCGTTTCCCCTTTTGTAAAGGAAGTGGGGTCCTGGAGCAGCGCTTCCTTTTTTCCCAGTTTAGAGGCTCGCAAGCGCCTCCGGCTCCGGCTCCACACGGGTGGTAGGAGGCCAGTCCCACCGCAAGAGAGCTATGCTGAGGCGGGTTTGACAGACGAAGGTTGACCGCTGCAGGTGCTAGTGTAGCAGCACAGCACCCCACTTCCTCCCCTCCCCCGTCTTCTGCGTGACACAGGGTTGGTCGGCTCTGGTGTCGGTGTCCTTATCTACGTGAAGCCGGGCCCACTCATGACAGCAAGATCCGGGGGCTAGTCAGGTTTACTTTAGAAGGATCCTTTGCCAGGCGGTGAAAATAGGAGGCGCGGCGCCTGCGCGCTCCGCACAGCACAGCACAGCTCGGCTTCTTCGGGCCGCGGTCCGGCCCCATCCAGCGCCACGCTCCCCCCCCCCCCCCCCCCAGCACTGCACCGCGAGAATGCGCACGCCCTCTCGCACCGCCCATCGCCGGGCGCGAGGGCTCAGCGTGCGCGTCTGCGCGTGCGTCGTGCGTGCTCGCGCGCGCGGCCCAGCGAGCGGCGCTCGGGGGCCCGAGTCGGCTAGGCGGCTCCGCGCTCCAGGGCTCCTCGGCGTGACGGCCGCGCCCGCGCTGTTCCAGCCTGCCGCCGAGGCCGCTCCCGGGGCGCGAAGATGCCGGCCGTATCCAAGGGGGACGGGATGCGGGGCCTAGCGGTCTTCATCTCCGACATCCGCAACTGTGAGTGCTAGGCACCGGGAGGGCCTGAGTGGGGGCGCGGCTGGGGGTCCGCAGGTGCGGCCGGGGGCCTGGGGGTGCGGCCCCGATGGGGAGGGCTATGTGAGCGGGCGCGCGGGTCGGCGGAGGCCTGGGAATGAGGGCTGCGGGGTGAAGATCGCGCCGTGGGGCGGGGGTCCCGCGCGGGCACTTAGGGTACAGAGCGCGCGTCCTGGGTGCACATCTGGCGGGAGTTGGTTGTCTGCTGCGGAGACCCAGGCTAGGGCGGGGGTGGTTGTTTCCCTGGTGTTGGACAGACAGTGGGGGTGTGGAGTGGAGATTCAGGCCAGCGTGCGGGGCTGGGTCCTGGACGTGCTAATCTGGCAGTGGGGTGGGGGTAGGAAGCAGAGGTGCGAGGCAGAGATCAGGGGGTGCGGACCCCGGGTGGAGTGGGTGCGTGTATCGGTTTGGACGGCTGGGAATTGCCTGTGGGTGTTCAGACTGAGATGCGGGGTTTAGGTGTCTTGAGAGCTAGGGGTAGCAATGGGAATGTGGGGCGGGGTGGGATGTCTGTGGGGTTTGTGGCACCGTCGAGGGGCTTCCGGCCCAAGACGCCCCTCCCCAGCATGATGTCATCTTGGTCTTTCTAGTAATGGAGCTTTTAACTCAGCCTTTTCCAAACCAGCGTGGATTTTCTCTTTGGGCGGGGATCAGGACACCGTACGTCTCGGACCTGATTCAGGCAGAGTGTTGGGCGATGATTAGATCTCACCCACTGCGATTAAAGTGACTCATTCCCCCAGGGAACCGGCCGCAGCCGGGTGTGGATGCTGGAAGCTGCTCTTGCTTCTCTGCTGAGAGCAGTTCTGTAGACAGTGTCCCCTGGGTAGAAAAAAAATCCGCCCAAAGTGAAATGGGTTGGAAGGTTAAAGGTCAGGTAGGGCGGGTGCCCAGGACTTTGGTTTACAGAAACTTCGGAGGGTGATCAGACAGCCCCTTACTGAAGAGAAGAAAAGCTATTTTCCTGTCAGTTGGTTATTAAATCTCCCCCTCCCCCCCATCCAGTAAATAGCTGACTCCATGACTTTTGTTACTTTAGAGATTAACGTGTGTCCTGAGGAACTTTGTCTGGTGCTGTCATCATACTAACACTTTAAGACAGTATTCCCTAAGACTGGATGCAGGACCCCAGCCTGCCTGGGTCTGCAGGATTCTGGAGGAGTAGATTTTGTCCTCTGCAAAGAAACAAGCATCCTTGGACTAGGGCTTACCAAAGTTGTAGACCATAGCATTCATAGTCATGATGAATTTTTTTCTAAAATTTTTGTTAAAAAACTACATTTATAGGTGCGTGTGTGTGTAGGTGTATTCATCCACAAGCCATGGTGCCTCTGAGGTGGTGGTCAGAGGACATCTCTCTGAGAAATCCCTTCTCTTCTTCCATCATGTGGATCTTCAGGTATGGCATGGCAGCCTGGCCCGCCGCCCCTGCCATCTCCCCCATCCTGTCATTGTATTCTCTGAGGAGGAGAGTTCAGCTGATCAGGACATTGAAAGTGAAAGCCAGTTTCTCACCCAAGTGTTTGATCAGAGGTGGCACCTAGTGAGAACTTGGTAAATGACTTATTGCCTGACTGTAGAGCAAGCTTTCCCTGTGTTGGAGCAGCTGATCTTTGGGAATGATTGGCATTTGTTGGGGTGGGGGGTATTCTGTGTCTTGGAGTGTGTTTGGTAACACCAGGTGCCTCAGTTGTAGTGGTGGTAAATTGTTCCTCAAAGATGTAGGAAGCCTACAAGATCATTCCCAGAGGTACCATTAAGAGAGGGGGTACCTGGGCCTATCTGGGATCCAGGTCTCTGTCTGGCTTTCCTACTGGCTGGCCTCTATCGACACTGTGGCCCTCCTCTAAGGAGCTGTGTCCTCTGTTGTGATGTCTTTTCCAGTGGAGTCTGTGTCCTGCTCTACAGGAAGCACCAAAGTAAGGGCCCTCTGTCCTCGCTCTTTTCTTCACCCCTTCCGTGCCCCTCAGTGTCTGGCACACAATATGTCCTCTGTCAGTGAGTCAGCTACAAGTAAGACACAGAAGCTCTCAGGAGGGAGCAGGGACCAGAGTTGGTGCGAACTTGATCCTTAGGCCATGAGGAGGGGGTCACTCTTGTTTACTCATGGTGAGAGTGAGTGGTGGCTCTGTGGAGAGGCGCTCCCCAGGTCAGCCCCCAAGGTACAATGCAGGATCCTGGCTCTGCATCCAGCCCCGTAACTGGAAGCCACCTGCCAGTGTGCCTTGGTTCTCAAGAGTTACTTGTAGGCTGCAGTATCGTCGGAATCTGTTTCAGCAGCTTTTTAACCTGATGCTTCTCTCTTTGAAGGCCTCTGTTGAACCTTGAGAGAAAGGGAAGGATCGAGGGGGAAAAAGGGATGTGAGCGGGAAGGTTCTGCATCTGCACTTGGGTTACTAGTTTACCCTCTTAGCATAGGTGGCCACCACCCCCCTCCCATGTCACTTAGACCTGTAGCTTTGCAGCTCAGGTAACAGACAAATTCTGTCTCTTAAGACTAACTTACTTGCTCTTTCCTGATCTAATTCATCCAGGGCTATGAATTCAGTAATGTTATTTCGGTGTGTCAGAGTCCTGTAAATTGCTTCTGTTTCTCTTGCCTTTATTTATTTTTATTTATGTATATGTGTGTGCCTGCTTGTTTATATGTGTATCATGTGCCTGCAGGTTCCAGAAGAGGCCAGCTGTTGGATTCCCTGGAACAGGAGTTACAGGTGGTTGTGATCTACCCATGTGGTTGGTGGGTGCTGGGAACTGAACCTGTGTCCTTTGCAAGAGCAGCACGTATTCTTGACTGCTGGGCCACCTCAGCTTGATTTTTGCTTCTTTAACAACGTACACATACAATATATATATGCATCCAGTATTATATATATATCTATATTATGCATATATACATTTTATATACATATATAAAATGAATGTTTTGCCTGCATGTCTGACTGTATGTATGTATGCTACATGTGTGCCTGTTGCCTGTGGAGGTCAGAAGAGGATATCAGACTCTTTGGAACTGGAGTTATAGGCAGTTGTTAGCAACCATGTGAGGGTTAGGAATTGAACCAGTATCTTTGCAAGAACAGCCAGTATTCTTTTCTTTTTTCTCTCCCTTTCTCTCTCTCTTTCCCCGAAACAGGGATTCTCTGTAGTTCTCTGTAGTCTTTGACTTTTCTGGAACTCGCTCTATAGACCAGGCTCAAACTCACAGAGACGCCTCTACCTCCCGAGTGCTGGGATTAAATGCCTGTGTCACCATGCCTGGCATACCCAGTGTTCTTAACTGCTAAGCCATTGCTGTTTCTCTTGTAAGCTGTCATGAAGAAAAAAATTTGAGCTGGTAAGATAGCTCAACTGGTAAGGGCACTGGCTGCCAAGCCCATGACCATAGCTCCATCCCTGGTCCCCTGTGGTAGGAGAGAACTGACTCCCAACAGTGGTCTTTAGCATCTCCATACACACCGCGGCGTGTTTGCTCTGGCACATTTGCCCCACCAGATGTTAAAAAAGTAAAATTCTAGTGTCTTTTTTTTTTAATTTTAAAGTCTAAGTTTTAAAATAATTTCTTTTTCTTTCTCTTTTTAATCTTTTAGTTTTTCAGGACAGAGTTTCTTTGTGTAGCCCTGACCGCCCTGGAACTAGCTCTGCAAACCATGCTGGCCTCGAACTCACAGAGATTCGCCTGCTGTGTCCCAAGTGCTGGGATTAAAGGCATGTGACACCACTGCCCAGCTATAATTTCTTATTTTGAAATATTTATAGAGTCATAGGAAGTTGTCTTAGTTAGGGTTTCTATTGCTGTGATGAAACACCATGACTAAAAAGTAAGTTGGGGAGGAAAGAGTTTATTGGGCTTACACTTCAGCATTGCTGTTCATCACGGAAGGAAGTCAGGACAGGAGCTCAAATAGGGCAGGAGCTGATGTAGAGCTGATGCAGAGGCCATGGAAGGGAGCTGCTTAGTGGTTTGCTTCATATGACTTGTTCAGCCCACCTTCTTATAGATCCCAGGACCAGCAGTGTCAGGGATGGCACCACTGAGCATGGACTGGACCCTCCCCCATTGATCACTAAATGAGAAAATGCCTCACAGCTGGGTCTCAGACATTTCCTCAACTGTGGCTCCTTCCTCTTTGATGACTTTAGCTTAGCTTGTGTCAAGTTGACACACAAAACCAGTCAATACAGAAGTTGTGAAGAAATTGACAGGAAAGTCCTTGGCATCCTTTACCCCACCTTTCCTGATGTGGACATCTTTTGTAAATAGGATATTTTCAACACTGGAAAACAGTACAAACCACTGGGCTATATAGATTTCATTACTTTCTTTCTTTGTTTATTTAGTTATTTTGGTGCTGGATTTTGAATTGAGGCCTTGAGTATTTCAGCCCCTAGATGTCAGTAGTTTTACCTGTACTTAACGTGTATCTGAGCGTGTGTGTGTGTGTGTGTGTGTGTGTGTGTGGTGCTGTGTGGTTTTAGTTTGAGCATCTTCGTGTGACTTCCACCTCTGTGAGAGACTGCTCTGCTCTGTTACCATGAAGCTCCGTGGCATCAGCTCTCATAACCACACCTACCGCCTCCCACCATGGCAACCGCTAATCTGATCACCAGCTCTGTAATTTTGTGATCTCAAGGATGTCACATAAATGGAATTGTACAGCATGTGACCTTTGGAGGTTGGCTTTTTCACTCAGTGTGGTCCTTGACACCTATATAGCCTGTTGTATTGATAGTGTTCCAAGGAAACCACAACCCTTCTGTCTGACATTAGGGGTTTGGAATTTCACTTGCTTTTCCACGAGTGATGTATGTCCATCAGGCAGAACCATATATCGCTTAAATAAGCATGCTTTCCTCTAGCTTTTGCAGTGCTGAGGATGGAACCCAGGCCTCACTCATGTTAGGTGAGAGCACTGTCACTGGGCCACAGCCCCAGTGAAATGGAACTTGTCTACTGCTGTTGACATACCAACAGTCCAGTATGATTGGGAACACCAGTGATCCCCAACTAAGGTGCTTTGGCCCGATGGGGTTTTTGTTCTTGTTAATGTGCATGCAAGCAATGCACAGTCCATGAAAATCTGGCTTTGAGTTTGTATCTTCTCCTGGGCTGCTTGTGGCATGATCCTTTCGTGACACTGAGCAGTGGCAGTGAGTGCTGCATCCCCTCAGTCCCTGGCCACTAGTATAGACAAGTGTGGTTCTGCAGTGTGCTACTGAGCTTGTGGCTCTGGGCTAAGTGAGTTCAATGCCTTTTCTGCTGCACTATTTTCACCTTACTGTGGGTTTTCTGGGCACAACTTCATCACAAGTTAAAGAGCATCTTTCTATGACCGTGCTGAACACGGCATATTCTGAGAATTGATGCAGAACAGGCAGGACTACAACAGAAAGACAGAAGGTCTTTGTGAGAGTAGTCATGTTGCCATGGGCAGGAAATTGCAAAAATTGCCATTTATCCCTGTGTGGGGGCTGGGGCTGGGATTGGGACTTAGAGACAATGTAGGTTAGGTGCCTCCTTAGGGCTCAAGTGAAGGAAGACAAGGGTGGCCAAGTGGTATGTCTTGAATGTTCCTAAGAGAAGAATGTCGTCTGTTGTGCGCAGCTATCAGGGTCTGCTGTTGTGGATGCCCCTTTGAACTGTACTTTAGCATTACTAAAGTCTCAAATATTTATTTATTCATAGAACCTCAGTTATTAGCTATAAGTTGGACATTCAGAAACGGAGCATAACAATTCAAATTCTGCTTAAGTTCCATGTAAACATTAAATATAAAGTTATTTGATTTTCCTGCATAATGGTAAAAACAAATTAAACTTGGTCTGTTGAATATTTTTATTTATTTATTTATTTGTTTGTTTATTCATTCATTCATTTATTTTTTGGGGGGGTTTTCAAGATAGGGTTTCTCTGTGTAATAGCCCTGGCTGTCCTGGAACTAGCTCTTGTAGACCAGGCTGGCCTTGAACTCATAGAGATCTGCCCATCTCTGCCTCTTGAGTGCTGAGATTAAAGGCATGCAGCACCACTGCCTGGCTGGTTTTTTTTTCTTAATTTTTTTAATTTATTATATATACAATATTCTGTCTGCATGTATCCCTCTGGGCCAGAAGAGGATACCAGATCTCATTACAGATGGTTATGAACTACCATGTGCTTGCTGGGAATTGAACTCAGGACCTCTGGAAGAGCAGCCAGTGCTCTTATCCCCCTGGCTGGTTTTTTTTGGGACAGGGTTTCCCTTTTTTAATTTTTGTTTTCTTTGTTTGACTTGCTCTATTTTATTTTGTTTTATTTTTTAATTTTTATTTTTTGTTTTTTTGAAACAGGGTTTCTCTGTGTAGCTTTGGAGCCTTTCCTGGAGCTTGCTCTGTAGACCAGGCTGGCCTCAAACTTGAACTCGCATAGATCCACCTGCCTCTGTCTCTGCCTCTTGATGCTGGGATTAAAGGCTTGTGCCGCCAGTGCCTGACTGATTTGCTTTGTTTTTAATTGTATTTGATGTGGTTATGTGCACATGAGAGCAGGTGCCTGTGGGGCATCAGATACTCTAGAGCTGGAGCTGAAGGTGGGTGTGAGCTACCTGATGTGGGTGCTGGGACTGAACTCAGGTCCTCTGTAAGGGCAGCAAACTCTCTTAACTGCTGAGCCATTTCTCCAGCCTTTGTTTTAGTTTAAACAAATCTTTACTTTTGTGAGACTCATACTGTAGTCCAGGCTGACCTGGAACTCACTGTGTAGTCCTATTGTCTTAGCCCTCTGAGCACCGTGTGAGCTATCACACTTGGCATATTTATTAATTGACTAATTAATTAATTTGGAAATAAGGTCTGCTTAGGTAGTCCAGGCTGCCTCTGCAGTGCTGAGATTATAGTCATGTATCACCATGCCTAACTTTTTGTTGAGTTTTAAAAAGAACCTTCAGAATTAAAGTCTATGCAGTTCACTTTGTCTTCTTTCCTGACTGTCCCATTGAAAGTGCTGACTTTTTGAGAAGAATGCTTGTCTTGCACATTTTCTTTTGCAATCTTCTGCATAATTCATATTCCTTAGAAACCCATTTTGTAAGCTTGTGACAGTATGAAGAGGGATGAGGAAGGAAGTCTCTGCTACAGGCAGGGCTCCTGTGCTGCACTGTAGTTTGATCAGGGCATACAGGCAATGCCCACTTCATAGCACCATAGTGCCATCTTCATTTCTCTCCCTCCTCTCTGAAGGGTGGTGTCACTGTTTCTTTTATGACAAATTGGCTGTCCATTGCATATCCCATAGCATCTTCCCATGTCAGAACTTAGCAGCGATCACATGGCCCTCCCTGCTCCCAGCCTTGAATTCACGTGTAGTCCAGGTTAGCCTTTTTAGTGCTAGGATTGCAGTGTGTGGCACCACACCTGGTCCCTCTTTCCTCTTAGAGTGATTCTCTGCTGCTTTGGCAACTGCTTGCAGCAGGGTTCTTAGAAAGGCTGTCTCTGTGGGATTAAATGGCATTTCCTCAGCTCTTTAAAAAACAAATGAGTCAGACTAGAAGGGCAGATGAGCATCTGCTGTAGAAAATGGTTATTTTTTAAAAAAATCAGTTTAATTTTTTGTGTATAAGTTTTGTTTGCGTGTACGTCTGAGTACTGAATTCATCCTGGTGCCTGAGGTCCGAAGATGTTGGATTCCCTGCAACTGGAGTTCTGGATGGCTGTTGAGTGCTGGGTGGGTGCTGGGAAACATGCCCTGGGCCTTTGCAAGAAAACAGGTGCTCTTAGCCACTTAACCATCTTCCCATCCCTGAAAATGGTATTTTGAAGAGAGTTTACATAGTATGAGAAGAGTTGAAATACATAGTGTGAACTCTTGAGCAGAAGGGTTGAGCGCTGGTGGATCTCATCTGTGGCAGATTCTTGAGCCAACCCCGAGCTCAAACTTGAGGATTTATAAGGTTCCAAAAACAAAAGTATTTTTGTTAATTTGTAATAAATTTGTCAAAAGTGTTAGCTCAGAGGGTTAAGACTGACAACTAGAGTTTGAGCCTTAGGACCCACATGATGGAAGGAAAGAACTGACTTCCTCAAGTTGTCTCTGACTTCAACACATGTATGATGGCACATGTGCATGCTCACACATATACAAATAAGTAAATGTAATTTAAAAAGAAATAAAAAACCAAAAAACTATGCTGAAGCTATGCATGGTAGTGTAAACCTTTAATTCCAGAGGCAAGACTGCATTTGATGTCAGCCTGGGTTTCTCAGTGAAATGCCATCACAAAGAAAAAAACCCTCTTAAATCAGAAAACTTAAGAAAAAAAAAAGCAGCGAACCTGCACTGCCATTAGGATGGACATGGTGGGCTCTTGCCCGATAGATTTCTTAGATCTGGAGGTGGAGTGGAATGGACACCTTTCTTGATGGACTTCTCTGATTGGAGGCGGGTGATCCTACAGGAGACATGGAGAAATAATAGAGCTATGTAAGGTATTTGGATATTACAAATCTGCAATTCCAAGGTAACTTTGGAGGATTATGTACTTGGGTGTGGCCTTGCCTAGCAAGCATTCTTTTCAGGTGGAATGGAAGTGTGTTGTGTAGTCCTCACCTGACTGCAGGTTAATAAAATACTGGAATGTTCCGCTCCCACCCTCCCATCTGGTCCGCAGTGAAAGGTATGTGGCCTGGTGTGGCCTGATGTGGAAGCTATGGGAGGTACAAAGTTAGATGGCGTCTTTCAACTTTTGTGTGTAGACGCTAAATAAAAATCTCCCTAGTTAGACAGAAATGCAGATTGAATAGCCTTCACTTAAAACCTAAGCTAGGTGTTCTGCACGCTTGTAATCCCAGTACTGCAGAGGCTGAGTGAAGCAGTAGGACCATGAATTCCAGATCATTCTGGGCTTCAGAGGAAGACCCTGTTTGAAAACAGCAGCAAGAACAAACTCCAGAGGGGGTGGTGGTAGCGCACACCTTTAATCCCAGCGCTTGGGAGGCAGAGGCAGGCAGATCTGTGAGTTCAAGGCCTTGTCTACAGAGCGAGTTCCAGAACATCCAGGGCTACACAGAGAAGCCCTGTCTCAAAAAAAAACAAAAACAAAACAAAAAAAAAAAACCAAAAAAGAAAAAAAGAAAACCTAACAAATCCAAACCAGAGATCAAAATCAAACGGATGGTTTTTACTAAGTTGTATGCTGCTTTACACTTAGATTGCAAAAATATATAATAAGGGTTTGCTTTTTATACTTTCCTGACTTCCGTGTGAAGGCCAACAAGGGTGACGCGTCCTGAAAACACAGTGCCACGTGTGCAGTTTATTCTGGGAGATTTCATGGTGTCTAGGATTAACTGGGTGTTGCTGTGCTGAGATGAGGGCCATGGCAGTGTTTCATAATTAGTCCTGGGGGGGATGTGGCATTGTTAGGCTTGGCCAAGATGTATAAAATAGATAGCTTGTGAGTAGACAGGGGCTTCACTGGGAAATAGTGTCTTGTACCCAGAACTGCTGAAGACCTAGAGTGTGGAGCCTGAGGTTACAAAGTCAGAGTTGCCAAAACCCTCCAGGGAACTGGGTGGCCCCTGCAGCGAAGAATTCCATCACCAACCTCACCCATTTCTCTTCAGTGTTGTTAGAGAAGAAGGGCTGAGGATTAGAGGTAGGAATGAGGGTAGGTTAGGTCAGAAGGGCTTCTGTGGGAGGAGCCACAGGGTACAATGCTGGACTGGTGGTATTGGGATTTTCAGAGGGGGGTGGGCAGGGATGTGTCCACATCTGCCTGTGCCCCAGTGGAAGAGAAGTCCTGCTGTGGAGGTCCCATTCTCTGTTGTTAGGTGCTGTAGTATGCAGTTCACATGGCCACCAAAGCTTTGAGCCAGTACCTCTCTTCCTGCATTGTGTGCTCATGTGGAAAAACCTGTAGCCAGGTTTCGTGTCAGTCTGGTTCCTCTGCTCTGTGCATATCTGGAGCCTGAAACTTCAACCTATGAGAACCACAGTGGCTTGGCATTTACTGCTCCCATTTACCTTCCTTGGTTGGTACTGGCCTCAAGGATAGCTGAAAGGCAGAAGGCCAGATTCACAGTGGGTCATCTTCTGATGAAGGTCAAGTGTGTTGATGGTAAGGTAGGTGTGGTGAACCCTCAGATTGCCCTGAGGCCTAGGCTGCTGGCTCCCTGGGTTCCCAGACAGTTGCCTGAGGGCAGGCTATGCCTCCTGTGAGGTGGTGGAGAGGAAGTCTGTGTTCTAGTTGCAGTTTCAAAAGCACTAGATTATGGTGAAATCTTTTTAAATGATGAAAATACAAGTTGAGTATTTTGGAAAAGTCCTGTGTTTTTTATACTTCAAAATATAGTTCTGAGGTTGGGTGTTGTGGTTCATGTCTTTAATCCTTGCACTTGGGAGCAGAGCTAGGTGGATCTCTGTGAGTCTGAGTTCAGTCTGGTTTACACAGTCCATGACAGCCAGAGCTAATAGAGACCTATCTCAAACAAACAACAACAACAAACAAACAAACAAACAAACAAACAAAAACCAAACCAAAAAACAAGCAAACAAGCAGCTCAGCTTTGTATCCTGTGGCTCCTCCTACAGAAGCCCTTCTGACCGAAGCCCAGCCTGTGCATGCCTGGAACCCCAGCACTTGGGAAGCAGAGGCAGGCAGGAGGATCAGGCTACATAGCAAGTTTGAGGCTAGCCTTAGATGACTTGAGAACCTTTCTGAAAAGACACCAAATTGAACCATAACCAAAACACCAAACCACCCACAAACAACAACAAAAACCAGATCATTAGCTTTTTTTATTTTTGGTGGAGGTGGTTGTTGCTGGTCACATTACCAACAGATCAGAGCCTTGCTTTTAGCCTCATTGTGCCTATAGAAATTAGGAAATCTTTGACCAGTTCTAAGCTTATTGGTATTGTGGGCTGTTGTGAGTCTATTTACAAGGAATTTAAAGTATGCTCTTTTTCCTCACCACTATTAGCACACACGCTCTGTAGTGATGGCTACATCACTTAGGCTGACCTCCATCTCCTGGATTCAGTCATTTTCCTGCCTCAGCTTCAGAAGTAGCTGGGAAGACTGGTATGCTGCCCTGTTGGCTGCATTCAGTCAATTCTCCCTGTTAAACCTTTGTTGCTGTATTTAACTGTCCCTTCATAGAGTAGCAAGTCACTCTCCTAGGAAGAGTAAGACAGGTACTCCCTGGCATGTCCTTCTACTGCTGGGACTGGCTCAGCTGGCATTCTTTATTTGTTTGTTTTGTTTTTAGATCAGGTCTCACTAGGTAGCTCTGGATGTTTTGGAACTTAACTTCTTAGACCAGGCTGGCCTGAGATCCTCTGGAATTAAAGGCGTGCACCACCATCCCTGTCTTTTGAAGCTGACATTCTTGTCATTGTTTTCCTTTTGGTGGGAGGGTGTGGATCCAGTTCTGTGTAGTGCTGTACCCTTGATGTCCTCGATATCCTCTGATGAGACATTTGCTGCAGACCTAATTTAAATATGCTTCTTCATCTTTTTTTTTAAACAAGTAACCTAGAAAACCAGCAGGATGTGAAGGTGCACCGTTAGAATCGACACATTTTGGAGGCCGAGGCAGGAGGATAGTGGGTGTGAGGTGAGACTAGAGAGACAAAAAAGAAAAACCACAGATCTCTGTGTTATGTTCTTGTTCCTTTGCTATACTTTTATTCTTATTTTCTTTTAGCCTTGCTAGGGGTGGAAGCTGGGGCTGTGGGATCCCTAGACACATGCTCTCTGTACTATATAGTAAATTGCAGGTGATTTTTCTTTCTAACCAAGGTCTCACCACGTACCAAGATTGGCCTTGCTCTTTTGATTACCCCCTCCCCCTTCATCTTAGCCTTTCTAGTGCTGGGATTCCAGGTGCTAACACACTTGTGTTGCTACGCGTTTTTGTTTGCTTTGTTTTTAGACAAGGTCTCACTGTGTAGACCAGGTTGGTCTTGAACTCAGAGATCACCTGTTTCTGGCTCCTGAGTGCTGGGATAAGGATTTTTGCTATGATTTTGATGCAGCACCATTCTTGAAGGGTATTCTGAGGATGTATATTTCAAATTTCCTTTATTTTTTCTAGGTTGTGTGTATGCATGGGCACTGGAGCACTTTTTTTTTTTAAATTAACTGGTCAGGGATGGTGACACACACTTATAATACCAACACTAAAATACATAAAATAATAATAATAATAATAATTATTATTATTATTATTTTGGATTTTGAGAGAGGGGTTTTTTACGTACATATCTCTGGATGTTCTGATTATGCTGAATAGATCAGACTGGCCTCAAACTCACAGAGATCTGCTTGTCTCTGCCTCCTAAGGGCTAGGATTAAAGGCATGGGCCACCACACCCATCTGAAATTAATATTTTGACACAGGTTGCACTATGTAGCCCCTACTGGCTGGAATTCTGTGTAGACTAGGTTAGACTTGCACAGAGGTAGCTTGCTTTACCTTCTTAGTACTTTGATTAAAGGCTTGAGCCCTGTACCTGGCTTAGATCTACCGTGATGCTGTTCTACCCTGTCACCTTCCATCCTGAATGGATCATCTGGAAGGAGGCCCTTGTCAACTGCCTGATCTCTTGGCTTGAGTGCCCCAGATTTTAAAATTGTTTGAAATAGGTACTGAAGAGATTGATCAGTGGATATAAAAATTTTCTGCTCTTGCGGAGGACCAGAGTTCAGTTCTTAGAACTCACAGTTAGTGTGCCGCCATTGCCTGGCTGACATTAGTTAATGTTTCTTATCCTTGGGATTTAAGTTTATTTTAGGCCAGTGAGTTTATAGTTTCGAAGTTTGAAAGATAGATGAGATAATCTACTTGAACAGAGAAAAAGTTGACTTTTGTCTCACAGCTTTGGAGTTTTCAGTTCTTGAGTGGTTGGTCCTATTGTTAGCCGGGCGATGGTGGCGCCCGCCTTTAATCCCAGCACTTGGGAGGCAGAGGCAGGCGGATCTCTGTGAGTTCGAGACCAGCCTGTCTACAGAGCT
>NC_022015.1:34297338-34339095 GCF_000317375.1 Microtus ochrogaster
CGGATCTCTGTGAGTTCGAGACCAGCCTGTCTACAGAGCTAGTTCCAGGACAGGCTCCAAAGCCACAGAGAAACCCAGTCTCGAAAAAACAAAAAAAAACAAAAACAAAAAAAAAAAGGACTTCTTGGAAGGAACACATGGAGCAAAGTCACTTAACTAAGCATCAGGAAGTGAAGGGTAGAAGAGGATGGGGCCCACAGCCCCTTAGGAGAGCAAAGCCCCCAGGACTCAAAAGACCTGCCCTGTGTCCCACTTCATATAGGTTGCTTCCACCCATGGCCAGTGCTAGGAGGTCATGTTCTTCCTCAAGCTGGGGAACAAGCCTTTAACACATTGACTTTTGGGGGACATTCCAGATTCCGGAAATGGTAGCTGTAGTTCTAATCAATTTTGAAACCCATCTGCATTCTGATCCACACTTTAGTTGCTTGTCAGGCTCCATGAAGTTCCTCAGCCCTCACCGTTGGTCTTTCTTTTTTTTTTTTTTTGCTCCACTTCCTTAAGTCCCTGGGGCTGCCCTCCCAGCTGCTGATCTGCAGTGTTAGGTCTGGTTGACATGCTGGACACCACGTGTCTCACTCATCTCTTCTGAATGCCCTGTGCTGCCCCACCGGCTCTATCCTTCTGCCATTCACAGCTTCTGCCTGTTAGTTGGCTTCTTGTTACTTTTATGTTGCTTCTTTTTTTTTTTTACTTTTATGTTGCTTCTTTTTTTTTTTTTTCGTTGCCCATAGGTGACATTTTTCTAGGATTTAGACATTGTGAGTCCCCACCTTGGTTTTGAATCATCCTCTTGTCTATAAGTACCACAGAGCTTTGTTCTGGCCTGAAGCCCTGTCATTTGGAGACAGTTTGGTCTGTCAAGGAAGGATTAGAGTGGCCTTAGGCCCAGGGCTAATTTCACTCTTCTCTGTCTCTCTGTCTCTCTCTGTCTCTCTCTCTCTCTGTCTCTCTCTCTCTCAGAGTCTTGTAGGCTTGTTGACCTCCATCTTACTGTGTACTTATTGTGTAGTGGACACTGGACTTGAACTCATGATTTTCCTGTCTCCACTTACTGAGTATTGGAATTACAGGTGTGAACCATAATACCTGGCTCTCATTCCCTCGTTTAAGGCGGGGTCTTTCTCCAGAAGCTGGCCACATTGGTCTCTTTGTAGTTGAGTGGTTTCCTTTTAACCAGGTCAGTCAGTGCTTGTCAAGTCACTTCCTACAGAGTCCCTCTCCTGCTTAAGTGAGACAGCCTGGATCCCCTCTCTTTGGCAGGAGGCTGGAGCCAAAGCTTAGCTTTGGTGTTTTTTGTTTTGTTTTGTTTGTTTCTTGAGACAGGGTTTCTTTGTAGCTAGCCCTGGCTGTCCTGGAACTTACTTTGTAGACCAGCTTGGCTCGAACTCAGAGATCTTGCCTGCCTCTGCTTCCTGAGTGCTGGGATTATAGGCGTGCACTACCACTGCCTGGCTCTTGCGTGTCTTAGATCTTTAGGAGAGTAGGAAGACTTGTTATAAAAAAGCGTGGAGTTTAGAGAAGAGATTCTGGCTAGAGGTAGAAATACAGGTTACCATTCCATTTAGAGCTGGAGTGGAGGGCGTACTGGGTGAGGGCAGAAAGGTACAAGCCCAGGAGGAGAAGTGGAACCATCACTCTGGCCACCCTAGTTTATAGCTGACTGCAGGTTTTGTGCATTTCCCTACTCCAGCTGAGCAAGTGAGGCAGCTGCTGTGACTACTGCTGCTGCTGAGTGCTGGGGCCCAGATTCAGGTCATGGATACTACAGACTACAGTGCATACCTTCTTTTGAGGATGTCCTAGGTGTATTGGGGTGGAAAGCATCATAGACCAGTAAGGAAGAAGATTTATGTAAGTCTGGTGGGGTGGCTCAAGGGACAATCATAGCTGGCTTAACTCTTCCAAAAGTTTTGCTATATGAACAGTGAGGATGAGTGGTGACTGCAGAGGTAGTGGGTGTGTTGGCTTCCTGTTACTTCATGACAGGTTCACTTAAAACCATAGCACACCCAAGCACCATTGGGGCTTGGGAGATAGCTCACTTATTAAAGTTCTTGTCATGTAAGTGTGAAAGTCTTAGTTCAACCCCTAGAACCCTGTAAAAAACTGTAGGCCTGGTATAGATGGCATAAGCCTTTAATCCCAACACTGGAGAAGTCTGAGTTTGAGGCCAGTTTAGTCTGTACTACAGCTGCATAGGGAGACTGTCTCAACACCTCTCCCCAACCAACCAATTAAAAAATTGCATGTGGCATTGTCCTTTTGGGGGCCAGGCAAGGTGTCAATGTGTAGACCAGGTTAGCCTTGTCTCAGATTCACAGAAATCTGCCTACCCCTGCTTTCTGAGTCCTGGGATTAAAAGGCATGCACCACCATGCCTGACCATGGTATACATTTTTAAAACAGCACTGGGAAGGAGGAGACAGGGAATTTCTGGGGCTGGCTGATCAGCCAGTCTAACCTACTTGATGAATTCTAGGTTCAGTTTCAAAACAAAACAAACATACAAACCCCATAAAACAAACAAACAAAACAAACCCTACAAAACAAACCCCACAAAACAAACAAACAAACAAAAAAGCCAAGGTGGACCAGGTGGTGGTGGCCTTTAATCGCAGCACTCAGAGGCAGGTGGACCTCTTTAAGTTCAGGGCTGGCCTGGTCTATAGATTGAGTTCCAGGGCTACACAGAGAAACCTTGTCCTGAAAAACCTAAACCAACTAACAACAACAACAAAAAACAAACAAACAAACAAAAAACAAAAAAAAAACCCAAAACAATCCCAGGTACAGATGGTACCCGAGGAATGATATCTGAGAGTTATCTCTGGCTTCTACACATAGGCAGGTTCATCCATAGACATATGTGTACATACATACACATGAAAGAGAAAGAAGGAAGGAATGAGCCCTAATCACTGTGGCTCACAACTTACTTGAGTGGGTCTCACAGATTTTTCTGGTGTCTGAAACGGATCTGGGGTAAATTCTCTTTTACTTGCAAACTATGTGCTGAGTGTGGCTCCCATGGGAGGGCTTAAGTCCCCTCCTTGACTGGCTGCTAGTCTAGGGTGGGCATATACAGTGGGGTTGGTGGCTCCGTGTAAAATATGGTTACCATAGAGCAGGAATTCCTCTGGGAGGCATGGTTTAAGAATAAGGAAATGTGCATACAATAACCTGCATGTAAATATTCCTAGTGATCTTTTTTTTTTTTTTTTGAGACAGGGTTTCATTGTAGCTTTGGCTGACCCTGTGGGATGTTAATTATTAAGGTTTCTCAAGGCAGAGTTTTTTTGTGTAGTCCTTGTCTTGGAACTCAGCTCTGTAGAGCAGGCGCTGGCCTCGAACTCACAGAGATCTACCTGCCTTTGTCTCCCAAGTATTGAGATTAAGGGCATGTGCTATCATTGCCTGGCAAGTTTTTTTTTTATTTTTAATATTTATTTATTTTTATTTTATATGGGTGTTTTGCCTGTGTGTGTCTGTGTACCTTATATGCACTATGCCTAAGGAGTCCAGAAAAGGGCATTGGATTTCCCAAAACTGGAGTTACAGACAGTCGTGAACCACCATGTGGATGCTGGGAATGGAACCTAGGTCTTCTGCAAGAATAAGTGCTCTTAACTGCTGAGCCATTCCTCTAGCATAAGTTTTTAAAGATTTATATATTAGTTTGATATCTATGACTGTTTAGCCTGCGTGCATATATCTGCACCCTGTGCATGCTTGGTGCCCATGGAGGTCAGGAGAGGGTGTTTGTTACCTTAGAGCTGGTGTTAGTGAATGGCTGTGAACTGCCCTGTGAGTGTGGGAACTGAATTTAGGTCTTCTGCAAGAACAAGTGCTATTTACCACGGAGCCATCTTTCCAGTCCCCAGGATGTTATTCTTGATAACCTAAAAGTAGAAAGAACCCCAAAAGCTACTAGGTACCAAAGTATGGAGCGTAGAGGCACATCACTAACAGATTAACTGCTGCTTGACAGTGTTGTGCTGAGGGAAAGCAGCCTGTACTTTCCCACTTGGATGAAGGGCTGAGAAGAGGCAAGCCTGTTAAGAGCTAATGAGGTTGCCAGGACTAGGGCCAAGGCTGGTTGGTGAGTGACTGCTAATGATTTCCTTTGGGGAGATAGAGGACAGACAGAGCTGAGTATGTGGGAAGCCAATGACACACATGCTTTATGTGAGTGAACCATGTGGTTTGGGAATCATATCCCAAAAAGATGGGCCAGCTAGTGTGTTAAAGGCACATGGGGTTATCTTCTGGGGTTTATCAACAGAATGGTTTTTAATGTTCAATGAATAAGCTTTTCCTTTCTTCTTCCCTTCCTCCCTCCCTTCTTCCTTCTTTTCTCCTTCCCCCTTTCCTTCCTCCTTTCCTTCCTCATTCCATATCCCTGCTGTCAACCTTGCTTTAGGCTCACATGCTCAGGATCACAGGCATGCACCACCAGGCTGTCTATGCACTCTTTCACTTGTGTTTGTTGGTGTGGATTTTGATCCCCCTCCTCCTCCATTAACACAGACCACAGAGGCATCCCTAACTATTACCATGTCAAACCCATGGCCACTCACTATCTTCTGCCCATTATCTTCAGAGCATTCTGATTGATGGTAGTCTTGTCAGTAGAAGATCTGAGGTGGGAAAGTCCAGCAGCCTGGGTCTTGCAGCTTGTGGTTGGGTTGTGAGTGGCTACTGTGGTGACCATCTTCAGTGGACAATCTAGAATGAAGAGTTTCAGCCTCTGTATACAATTGACTGAAACTCTTCACTTTGTCTTAGAGTTTTATTGTACCTGTCAAAGCTCACAGTTTTGATATCTCTCTATCTGTATTTCTTTCTGTAAGGTCTTACTGCTCTGTCCAGGCTGGCTGCAAACTTGTGATCCTCCTGCTTTAGCTTCTTGAATGCTAGGATTAGAGGTGTCTGCCAACATGCCCAGCCTAGGCAGGTATTTTGTAATATAGGCCATTCCCTACCAGTATCATCAGGGATGAGTTTGGTCTGTGGAGAAGAAATGATTAACTAGCTTGTTGCTGAGGAATGAGCTTTCTCCTAGGTGCTCAATCCCAGCCTGTCCCCATTCTGTGCATTCTTTGAGACTCACTGAGGCCAATGTCTGCAGCTAGTCTGGGTCACTTATTAGCCAGGGGTGCTCCGAAGTCCATGCTGAGATTGCTGCTGCATTTCAGAGAGTCAAGGTGGCTAAGACCAGAATCTCACAGCTCAGATTGTCTGGCAGGCTTGTTGACACAGGCCTGTTAGTTACTCAGACTGGTGTTACCCTTTCAAAATTGATTTCTAAAGTCAGAATAAGTCAGTAAGCCCTGTCCTTGATTATATCCAATTTTAATTTTATTTTTTGGACACTTTGTAATGTCACTTTATAACCCTGAGTGGCTTGGAACTCTCTATGTAGACCAGGCTGACCCCAAAGATCTCAGTACTCAGGGATCCTGAATACTGGGATTAAAGGCATATACCACTTCATCTGACCCCAACCTAATGCTTTGCCACAAAGTATGGGTTTTTCCCCCCTCCCTAGATCTGTTCTTAGCAAGATGAGGTCCTCTGCCTGAGGGTTAGAAGTGTGACACAAGGCAGGGGGCATACATGTAATGTAGATGTGTCCTGCAAAACATCTGGGCGTATGAGGGCAGGTCTGCTAGTATCCCTTGTTCTCTAAATCCTGCATATTACTTCATCTGGTAATCATGTGGTGTTTCCAGAGTTCAACTTTTGGTGACCACTGTGCTCAACTGAGTGAAAGTAACAACACCTTGAAGAGGGCCGTGTTTATGACATGTGTCACTCATGCTACCTAATCCTCACAGTAACGTCGGGCTCTGTGATGCTGTCTTCTGTATCAGAGCAGGCCTTGAGCCATCGCAGAGCTGAGAAACGTTTGTCCATCTTGGGGCAGCAGTACCAGAGTCTGTGTGTACATGCTCAGCTCATGGTTATTCCTCACAGAGGAGATTTTGACCTGCTCTCCTTTCTGTCCCCTGCTGCTCCTCAGTCTGCAGTGCTGGGAGGTAGCAGACACAGGGCTCTGGTCCAGGAGAAGGACTGAGGGCATCAATCAAGGAGAAGGTGAGATGACTTAGGACTGTACTGGTGGCAAATGGTAGTTCTTTAAAGGATTAGGGTCATTCTTTGTTCTTGGAAGACTTGAATTTTCTGTAGGGGAAACCATGGTCAGATGGATTGAAGAACCCAGGAGCAAAGACAGGGTAGGTCAGAAACACTGGAAAGGCCAGGGCTACTCACAGTGAACCTGGGGTCTCCACTGGGAGAGAGCCAGGGCTGACCACGCTTTCAGGACAGTGCTGCTTCTGGGTTGCGGGTGGACAGGTCTTCCTTCTCACTGGGGACCACTGAGTGGGGAAACTTAAGTTTTCTGAGTGATGACTCTGCTCCAGGTAGGTACTGCCACCTCCTTGTCCTGCTGTGTTCCTGTGGGAGGTGTGTGTGACAGTTGCCCATTTTTTTACATTGCCTGGACATAATGGTTCTGAACTTACTTCCCCTTGCACACTCACCCATCCTGTACATTTAGACTGCCCCCCAAATACCTGTGTCCACTCTTGCACTTCCCCCAACTCATGCTCCTCACACAGTCATATGCTGATGGTTCTTCTTGTGACTCTGGATGTTTGAAGTCCATGGCCCATAAAGAATTTGGGGAGCAGGGTGGTCTAGTGTTACGAGTCTTTTTCTGTCCTGCTAGCCAATTCCCACATAATGACACACAGAGACTTATTAATTATGAAAGCTTGGCCTTAGTTTTAACTAGCTCTTAAAACTTAAATTAGTTCATTTCTACTACTCAACATGCTGCCACATGGCTTGTGACTTTTACCTTTCTTCCTATGCGTCCTGTTGCCTCTGTGTCCAGCTGGTGACCCCTCCCCCACTTCTTCCTTTCTGAGTTCTCTTTGTCCCCAGAAGTCCGGTCTGACCTCTTCCTGCCTAGCTATTGACCATTCAATCCTTTATTTATTTATTTAATTTTGAGGCATGGTCCTGGAACTTGCTGTGTAGACCAGGCTATTCTTGAACTTACAGAAAGTCACCACAGGTAGCTGTTTTTTTTTTTTTGTTTTTGTTTTTTTTTTTTGAGGCATCCCCCTGCCTTCACTACATGAAATCCAGCCTAAAGAAACTAAAGAACAAACAACTTACATATACAACACCCACACACGAAACAGAAGCTGCTGTGTACCTTTTATCTGAAGCTTTATTTTGTATACATGGGGTGCAAGTGTCGCTGTGCTGGTGGAGGTGAGAGGACCACATGCGGGGTTGGATTTTAGGTCTTCAGTGTGGTAGTAGACGTCTTTACTTACCACTGTTGAAAGCCTCGCTCTACTCCAGGCTGTCTTTTAACACATGGCAACCATACTGTCTTATTTTTTTTTTAATGTGTGTGGTGCTTGGAATTGAACCCTGGGCCTTGCTATGCCAGGTAGGCGTTCTATATCTCTTCAGTTACATTCTTTTTCATAAGATTGTTTCTTACCATCTTCTTGTTAGCCAATATCTTGCATTTTTAAGTTTTTTTCTGAAAGAGTGTCATTTTTTAATTTAAATAATCTATTTAGAATCTGTAATTATACACCTAATTTAAAGGGTGTTTGTTTATGATTTTTTATTTTATTTATTTTTTATTTTTTTCGAGACAAGGTTTCTCTGTAGCTTTGAAGCCTGTCCTGGAACTAGCTCTTGTAGACCAGGCTGGCCTTGAACTCACAGAGATCTGCCTGTCTCTGCCTCCCTGAGTGCTGGGATTAAAGATATATGCCACCACCGCCCGGCTTTAAAGGGTGTTTGTATTACATCTCTGCAAAGCAGATTTACATGGAATGATCAGTTACAGATAATATCAGAATTTATATGTTTCCTAATAGAGGTCCCCTTTATTATAAGAAAATGAGAGCCAGGTATGGTGACTGATGCCAAGTTGGAAAGGGTTGCCATGAGTTCCAGGCTAGTTGAGGCCACCACATTCTTTGTTAGACCCTCTTTCAAAGTGTCGGGGGAGGGCAAAAAAAAAGATTATGAAATATTTTACAAGTTAAAGCTGTTATAGTTTATGTTAAACACAAAACAATGTAGGCGAATCCTTTCATTTTTAAGATTTTTTTTTCATTTCTTATTCATGGCCTAAATCTTAGTTCTCTCTAGAATAACTGAAGCCCCCACAACCCTTTCTTCACTATTGTAGGCAAACTGCTTCTGGATAACAAGTAGGTTCAAAAATGAGTCGCCCTTTTTACTTCAAACATTTCTTTGCTGAAATGAAACTCTACAGCCCTGTTTTCTCTGTAAATGTTGTTTATGATCCAGTTCATAGCCACAGTTCTGGAAGGAGGAGCAGCCTTTCTACGCAGGTGGTTCTGTATCACCAGAGGAACTGTACAGCTACAGTCCAAGTTTTTTGGGACCTCAGGTGACAACTGTGTGCTCCAAGAGCCTTTCTTCTAAGGCTAGGCCTCTTGCAGGGGATACCCCGATATCTCTTTAGAGCAGGATGTGGTGGGGCCTGATGCTCTAAGGTGATGTGGAGATGATGAGGCCTGTGCTAGGGTAGGGTGGGTGTGTCCCACCAAGCCTGGCTTTTTATTCTTAACTTTTACTTTCTTTTTTTTTTTACTTACTTTTTCTTTATACTAAAAGGTTAGCCTCCAACTCCTCAGTCTTCTCAATACTGGGATTATAAATTTGAACTATACCTGGTTAAAGACAGTATTAATAAAAACTTTAGATAAAAAGACTTCTCCTTGCCCCTCACCATTTATGAAGCACCAGTGCTAAGCCTGTGCCCACCCTGATGGAGCTTTCAGCCGCTCATGGGAGCCTGGGTCCTAAGGCCTGCTCCATCAAGGCTGGTGACAGTGAGGAGGGGATGTTGGGCTCCAGGCTTTGCTGCTCTGTGTTCCAGCTGCATAGGATCCTGTTTGCCTGTCCTGCTCACCTGTGCATCTTGAGCTTGCTAGGGCAGAGCTGGACTCAGACATGCTCTCAGTTCAGCCACAGTGAGCTCTATTCACGGGCAAGTACGCACAGGAGATAAGTGATACTTGGGCCTGCCTTGTTGGGAAGCAGATAAGCTGGGCAGCAGCAGTGTGAAGCCAGGCCCTGCAAGGTTTTATGTGGCTAAGTCAGTGTTGGGGCTCTGACAACCTTGGGCCTGGGTTTAGTGTTACAGATGAGTTGTCCTTCTGGAAGATCAACCGTAAAATCAGGATGAACCTGAGAGGGTCCTTACTTTTTTTAAAATATTTTTTGTTGTTGTTTTTTAATTTTTTGAGATAGGGTTTCTCTGTGTAGCCCTGGCTGTCCTGGAACTCCCAGAGATCCGCCTGCCTTTGTTTGCCTCCTGAGTGCTGGGACTAAAGATGTCCACCTCCACACCTGGCTTATTTTTATCTTTCATTTATATCTTTTATTTTAACTTTGTACATGAATGCAGTGTATCTCTGTCATATCTACCCCCCTCAACCCCAGCACTTGCATTTCTCACTGTCATGGAGAGGCTTCTTTAACTTTTTCTTTAAAACTTAGGTTTATTTCATGTGTACAGGTGTTCTGCCAGCACTTATGTCTGTGCATGGGAGGGCTTCAGATCCCTAGGGCTGAAGTTACAGACACTTGTGAGGTGCCATGTGGATGCTGGGAATCAAATCTTGGTCCTCTGGAAGAGCAGACAATGCTTTTAGCTGCTGAGCCATCTCTCCAGTCTCCCCCCAACTCCACCTTAAGATTTACTTTTATTTGTATGAGTGTTTGCTGTATGTATGCTATGTATACACATCATGTGCTTACAGTGTTCTCATAGACCAGAATAAGGGCATCAAGTCCCTTGGAGCTGAACTTGGAGGAGTTGTAAGCTGCATGACGTAGGTAGCTCCTAGGAACTCATCTTGAATCCTCTCTCTGCAGCAGGAGCAAATGCTTGTAACCTCTCTCTGGCCTTGAATCTGTTTTATTTTTTACTTGAAACCATTTTAATTTTATTAAAAAGAACCCTAAAATTCAAATTTATTTTTAAATTGTCTATAAAAAACACAAAAATCATAATATCAGTTGGGTACCATGTGTGGTACTGTATGTGCATTGTCTATAATGCTTTTATGCATGAAACTTACATTTTTCTTTTGCTTTTTTATTCTTTTGAGATTTTTATACATGTACACAATGAAATTTCTGTCATATCTATATCTCATTTCCCTCCTTCAATATCCCCTGTATTTCCTCCCCAACATATCTCTCTCTGAATTTCATGTTGTCTTCTGTTTTGTTTCTGTCCGATACCTCACTAGGTCCAGTTAATGTTGCTCATATGCACAGATGTGGGGCTTGGGAAATCTGCCAGTGACACCCACACTCGCACAGAAGAAGAGTTCGTCTCCCTCTTTGAGCAACTATCAGTTGTTGAAGTGATTTTTATTTTTTTTTTAAGACATGATTTCACTAATAGATTAGGCTGGCCTTACCTCTGCTTCCTGAGTGCTGGGGTTAAAAGTTTGCTCCACCATGCCTGGCAATGCTATTTTTAAAGTTTTAATCTTATTTATTAATATTGTATGTGCATGGGGAGTATGATGTGCATGTGGAGGCCAGAGGACAACTCTGTGGAGTTAGGTCTTACCTCCCACCTTTGTCTGGGTTTCTGGGGATCAGTCCTAGACTGCCAGGCTTGTGTAGCAAGTGTCCTACCCACTGTGCTGCCTTCTGGTCCCTTTAATTATTCTCTTCCTGTTTTAAAAAGTGATTTAAACATACAGCAACTTGTTTGTACACACAGTTATCCTTACCTGGTAAGATGTGTGGTCCTGGTTAATTCCACTGCACTCTCTGGACTGTGATTTGATTAGTCCAGGTAAAATTAAAAGACAGACATGTAACAAGGTAGTGTTCCTGGAAGGAAGGGAGATGCCCAGTAGTGGATATTACATATAGTAGAAGTTTGACTGTTTCGAAGTAGCTGTTCTTCCATTTCTTTTCTTCTTCATTTTGCCTTGGGGACAGACTTCCTAGGCTTCACAGGTTTGTGGGTTTTCCTAGAGAAGACGGTTGGAAACCTACGGGGTTAAACTGTTATTTCATCTTTGCTCATGGCAGTCAGCTTCCATGAGCTATAGCTGATGGCTTACTTGGGGAAGCTCTCAGTGGGTGTTGTGGGTGCTTTCTAGCCTCAGAGGTATGGCACAAAGGTACACAGTGGTGTGGTGTGATGCTCCCTTTTGAGGGGCTAGGAGTCCAGTTCATCTGGTCTTGGTGGGGTGCTCGCCTGCGGTCACCACGCTAGGCCAGTCAACTAGGGTTTTGGGTTCTGCTGCTGGCCTTTATTTTGTTCCTTGGTCTTGCCTCCTGTCTTCAAGTTATGAGGCTGAGTGGTGACCCCAGGGCTTTGTAGTTTGACATCCATGTGGCTCACAGCCCTTCCCTACCCCAGCACCACTGAAAACCTTGATTCTGGCAACAGTTCTCAATGTGGGTCCTAGAAGAAATGAGTGCTTCTTTAGAGGCAATGAAAAAAAAGTGTATTTTTATTCTTTTTTTCTAAGGTAAAAGTAAAGAAGCTGAAATAAAGAGGATAAACAAGGAACTGGCAAATATTAGATCAAAATTTAAAGGTAAGTGCTACTCTTTCCTAAATGTAGTAAGGGCCTTGTGATGGTTAATGTCCTTTGTCAACCTGATGATCCGGGATCCATCTGGGCATGCCCGTGAGGGATATCTAGGTTAGGGTCACTGAAGAAGGAAGATACCCTAAATGTGTATAGTACCATGGGTTGGAGTTCTAGACTGAATTAAAAGAACAAAGTGGGTTGACTATATCCCTCCAGCCTCAGGAATGTTCCCAGTTCAGCCCTAGTGATCCCTGCTCATATAAGCAAGTGTGCACAGGAGAAAAGTGATCCTTAGGCCTGTCCGTGGATTCATCTGATTTGGTCATACTGACTGGATGCTGTGTGACCAGCCACCTCAAGTTCCTGAAGCGGACTTCTTCATCATGTAGGACATACCCTTGAACTGTGAACCGAAATAAACCCTCCCTTAAATTGTTTTCTTAGGTATTTCTGTCACAACTATCAGAAGAGTAATAAACACAGAAACAATCTTTTAACATTTTTTTTTTGTTTTGTTTTTCAAGACATGTTTCTCTGTATAGCTCTAGCTGTCCTGGAACTCGCTCTGTAGACCAGGCTGGTCTCGAGCTCACAGAGATCCACTTGCTTTTGCCTTCTGAGTGCTGAGGTTAAAGGCGTGCGCCACCAACCACCCAGCTTTTAACATTTCTTTAAAACTCCTAAAACACATCAGGTTCTTAGTACACTGAATCCATTCATTGAGGGATCTAGGTAGTGAGAACAGCATGTGTTGAATTGCTGTGGCCCTGTTCTTTTCCTGGATGTTGGAAATAACACTGACCTTGTGTCTTGTCTGGAAAGTGCTGCTCAGCACTATGCCGAGGTGGAGCTGTCTTGACAGGCCAGGGACCCCTGGGTGCCTCTGTCTGTTAAACACACCGAAGGCCCTTGCTATTGTTTATCTGAAGTGTATCTGCCCTGTCAGTTGAAGATAGAAACCTGTCTTTACCATGTTGCTTCTGCTAAAAAGGTATGTGCTCCACTGAGCACTCTTACCTTGAAACACTGCCCACAACACAGCACAGGCCTAGACTCCTGTCTGCAAGACTTTTAGGAAAGCCCAGATAACCCTTTAAGCCGAGTATGCTTTTACCATGAAAACAGCTGTAATTTCCCAGAAATGATGAGTAGAGGAGAAGCTTGGATTGTATCCCAAAAAGGTGCAAGGTCAATTAAGTGTTATCCTTGTGATCTCCTAGACTCATAGAATGGGCATCCCCAAGAGCCTTGAAAGTGAATTTCCTGGTTGGTCAAGCAGGGTGAAAACTAGTAGAATTTAAATTACTACTTCTCAGAGTATTTGCTGTTGAGCTGGCAGAAAGTATTAAATTTGAGTATTTTAAAACAGGCCTTTGAAAGCCCTGATACTATACATGTAGTGACTGTCTTGTGTTTTTGGGAGTCTGTCACTCATTACTTTGGGAGGGGTGGGGCTGCCCATTAGCTTCTCTGCAGATTGGGAATGCTAATGGTTGGCTCTGCCAATGCAGACCCCATGATGGGGTTGTGATGCCGAAGATTTACAGAGGACACACAGTATACTATAATGTGGAGGGAAGCCCTGGGCAGGGGTACTGACTGATAGTCACCTGTAACCTACTGGGGAGCTGAGAAGTCAGGCCTTCCTCTGGGGCCTTTAGTCACCCCTGCTCAGACTCAGGCTAAAGTGAGCAGAGTTGGACAGAGCCACCTCTCCAGCTCTCACACGCTGGCAGCTCTGGGCCTTCATTGTGAAGTGCTTGTGTCTGCTATTCTAACTGTGTTAATATGAGAAAATGCATATTACTTGCTTATTTGATAAAAGATGAGCACCTAATACATTTTTAATCTATATGATTAATACAGTTTGTGACTTTCAGAATAGGAAGGATTAAATTTGAATGTTGAAATAAAAATTTAATATTAATATTATTATATATTTTATTTGTTTTTCAAGATAGGGTTTCTCTTTGTAACATTTTTGGTTGTCTTAGCACTCACTTTGTAGACCAGACTGGACTTGAGTTCACAGAGATCCATCTGCCTCTGCTTCCCAAGTTCTGTAATTAAAGGCAGAGCCACCAATTCTAGCTGAAAAATTATTTTAGTCCATGTCTGCCCAGCTGAAAAATTATTTTACCCTGTGTATATGGGTGTTTTGCCTGCAGGTATGTTTGTGCACCGTGTGTGTGCCTGTTGCCCACAGAGGCAAGAAGAGGGCATCAGATCCCCTGACATTGGAGTGACAAATAGTTATGAACTGCCAGGGAGATGCTAGGAATTGAACCTAGGTCCTCTGGGAGAGCAGCTAGTTCTCTTAACCACTGAGCCATCTCTCCAGCCCTAAATGTTGATTTTTTGTCAATTTTAATATCAATAATCTAATTTGTTCATGTATAAGCTAAAGATTAAAGGCTTTGGGGCCTGAGAGATAGGGCTTATTGATTATGACATCATTCTGACAGCATCCTCGGAACTCACACTGCAGGGGAGAGATCTGAGTTCTGTAAATTGTTTCTTATCTGCACTCTGGCATGTGTGCTTCCCCCATGCACTTGCACACATTACCCCTCCCTCCTGAAAATTAACAAGTGTTTTTTTTTTTAAAAAAAAAAACAGAAAGAGGTTAACGACTTTGGCTGGGACTATAGTGTACTGGTAAAGTATTCCCCTGACATGTACAAAGCCCTACATTTGATTCCCAGACACCTCCCACACCCAAGAAAAAAAAAATCAAGGAACGGTGTTAAATTATTCATTTTACAAACATTGTCTGAGTGTTGTGGAACCAGGAAGTCTTGGGAAAGCAAGCTGTTCTGTGCAGGAAGGAAGGCCTTCCTGAGCACTGGCCAGACAGAAAGTCTGTTATCTGTCCTTGGTGAGCCTGTGGCTCAGGTGTCCTCTCTGGTTAGAGCAGTCTAGCTGGCTTAGGTCTGCACTACTTGAAAGACTGAAGTAGATGGTACCTCCTGAGTCCAAGTTTTTTTTTTCTTTTAAATAGGGTCTCTCTATGTAGCCCTGGCTGTCCTAGAACTCACTCACTATATAGACCAGGCTGCCTTGTACTCAGATGTCTGCCTGTCTCTGCCTCCCAAGTGCTGGAATTAAAGGTATATGCTACCATACCTGGCACCAGAAAGAAGTAAATAGACATAGATGAGGCACCAGAAAGAAGTAAATAGACATAGATGAGGCTAGTTTTGATAGTGTACTCTGTGTAACTCAGGCTTCTAAAGTATTGCTGCAGCATGTTATTGCAGCAAAAGTTACAGAGGTGTACTCTGTTTTTTTCATGTAACTCTTTGACACCTCTTGTGTTTCTTTCACATTTGGAACTGATCTCCATTTGGACCTGCTGCATCCCCAGGTGTCTGGCAGCCTAGGTGGCACATGCCTCCTCTACTGAATACCACAGGAGACCTGTTCTATCATTGGAAGTCAGCTGGGGAGTAGACAGTGTTCCAAGACAACCTGAGAGCATCAGAGTGAAGTGAAAAAAGAAACATTCCCAGGTCACCCAGGAAGTGGCTATGGCTTGTGAGTCTAGGACCAGCACTGTCTGTGCCTTTGTCCTTACTAACCTGAGAAAGGGAGTCCAGACAGAGCTGTTTTGGTGGCCTTAGGAACTTCAGAGCCCTGACCATTGGTTGGATTGATCTTGTCTTTTTTGCAAGAAATGCATTTTTGGTTGTCAGCTAGGGGTAGGATATAGGCTGACATCCAGGTTGCAGAGGCTAGATGCTTTGGACACCCATAATCCTGTCAGAATTCCCTGTGTAGAGGGATAAAAGCCAAAGTTCAGAACCCACCAGATTGGAGACCCTCTTCTACATCAAACCAAAATCACCCCAGAGCTCTGGGAACTGGGTCCACTGGCCTCTCTCAAACTGCAGCTGGGCTCTGTTGGCACGTGGCACTGCATACAGCCTCACACTTAGACGTGGGTTGAGGTGAGGAGTACCAGTCCCTTTGTTAGGAAAGTGTTATCTCCCTGACCTTGAATGCAATTGGTTTAAATACACTCTTTAGTGAGTCAAAGAGAACAAGGGTGCTCAGAGAAATAAGATCCTGTGAACTGGGGCCTACAGAGGCCCAGGAGATGGAATCATGAAGATTTTACGTCAGGTTTGTGTTACAGTGAACTAGGTTTGCAGCATTTTAAAGGTTTAAAAGACAGACTCGGTAGGAAACTTAGAAAGTGTCAGAAGTGAGGGCAGACTTTGAAATAAGACCAGTTACAGTAACTTAAATGAAGATACAGTAGATGGCTATGGTGTCAGGGGTAATTTAAGAAAACCTTGGTGTTCTGGAAGGTTAGTCAGATGGAAACTGTAGCTCAGAGGGAGGAAAAGGTAGTGGATGGATGGTGGCAGGTACAGACTAGAGTTGATGCTGGAATGTTGCTTGGCGTCTTAGAGAAACGGGGTTGGGGTGGGCAGATCCGATGGGCTTTAGGAAACTCAGAATCTCTGGAACAAACAGAATAAAGGAAATCTCCACTGGATATGTTAGTATACAATGTGTGAGTTCAAAGACAGATGCTCTGAGCAGTGAGGGGCAGAGTCCTGTCTCCATAGCAGCTGTGCAAGGCTGGCAGCTTTTGAGCAGGAACATCAGGAGCAGCAAGAAGGATGCCAAGTCCAGACATTGAGGAAGTCCATTCTAGGGGTGACTCTGGGAAAAGTGTCTTATTATAAAAAGGGTTTTTTTAAACAAAAACAAAGCTGAAGGAAAAGAGAATTAAAACAATGGTAAGTAGGGGAGGAAGAGGAAAGGAGAGGGAGTGGGAAGGAGGGGGAGGAAGGGAGGGGGAGGGAGAAGACACAAGTCAGTACAAGCTTACATATACAAACTCTTATAAAACTCAGGAGGCTGAGTCAGGAGGATTGCCAGCTTAAGGTCAGTATGGTTGTTATAGTGAGACCTTGTCTCAAAAAACGAAATTAGGACTGAAGAGGTGGCTCAGAGGTTAAGAGTCTTGCTCTTCCAGAGGACCTGGGTTTAATTGGATACCTAGCACCCACATGGTTGCTCACCACCATCTGTGACTCCTATTTTAGGGGATCCAGTATCCTCTTCTGGGATTGAATGCACATGATGATACATGCAGGCAAAATACCCATACTTATAAAACAAAATAAGCCAAATAATAAGTCTAGGCATGGTGGCACATACCTTTCATTCTAGCACTTGGGAGGCATAGGCAGGTAGGTAGATTTCTGTAAGTTCGAGGCCAGCCTTGTCTACATGGAAGCAAGTTCCAGGCCAGCCAATAACACATAGTGAGACCCCATTTCAAAACAAAACAAACCCCAAAACCAACCCTTCCAAAACCCTAAAATAATAATAATAAAGCTTATACATGTCTTAAATACAAAGTGGAAGAATTTCTTAACGGCAGGCCTTTCTGACAGAAGAACTTTTACAGATTCGTGATTCCAGGTACAAGGTCAGTTACACAGAAAGGAATGATAAAGCAGAGGATGTTGGGTAAATTTAAAAGGTGATTATGTGTGGCAATGATGTCCTGAGTTTAAAGTCTATGTAGACATTAAATCCTTGATAGCAAGCAGATAAAACGTGAGCAGTGAACATTGGAGAGTTGAATCTATATCTATATTTTTATGGTAGTCTAAACTTACTGAATGATTGATGCCGAGTTACACAAGAGGGCACTACTTTAATTTAGACTTAGAGACTTAGAAGAACCAGGCTGGCCTAGAAAGTGTGATGTCATGAAGGTTGACTTTGAACTTCTGATTCTCCTACCTGCACCACCCTAGTTCTGGATTATAGGTGTTTGCTACCTGGTTTCTGGGACAGATGTGTGGGGATCAAACCCAGGACTTCCTGATGTTGGACATTCTATCAATGAGCTATGTTTTCAGCCGTTTACACTTGGCCACCTCTAATAGTTACAGCATTGTGTTGGTTGATTTAATACAGTGATTCTCAGATACAATATTAATTTTTTTTAATTTTTTAAATTTATTTGTTTTTATTTTTTTTAAAGAGCAATATTAATTTTTTAAAATGAGGATGGCCTCATATAGTCTAGGATAGTCTCAAACTTGCTGTGCAGCCAAGGCTGACTTTGAACTTTAGATCCTCTCACCTCTTGGCAAGTGCTGGAATTATAGATATGTGGTGCTATACTACAGGAAAATTGCTGTAGGTTTAAGGCCAGCCTGGGCTACATAGTGAGTTCCAGACCAGCCTAGGATATAGAATGAGGCTTTGTCTCGCTCATCACCCCTCACAAAGTTGCACATGTGAAACTGTCACTAACAGGCAGAAATTTGATGTTGCAAACCACATCTCTGCATGAGTAAGCCAGGGATTCACAGTAGTAGTCTTCAGCTGTTGAACCTTGAGGGTGAGTTACAGGAACTGTGAAATCATCTAAACATCATTCTGGAAAGAATTACTTCTTATTGTAGCCACCCACTCTTCACAACTACAAAAAAAGTAATGAGATTTGAAGAGTCTGGATGAGGAGTTAGTATGGCCTAGAACTCATAGAGTTTAGACCATACATACATTATACTGACTCAGTGTCATTGGAAGGCCCAGCCCAGTGAGAAGAGCATATGGCAGCATCCCTTCCTTACTGCTGCAGGTCAGCTCAGGAATATTCCTGTGCTTAGATGAAGTGAGCAGTAGTGCTGACGGTGCTTGGTTACATGTGGAGCTTTTGTGTTCTAGTAAGTCTCCTGTTGAACCTGATTGCTGTGATGCCACGTGTTCCTGGACTGTGTCTGTGTGGTTTTATGGCTAGGTGATTTGCCCCATAATTGTTGTGAAATGGAAGATAATTTATAGTAAGTGTATCTGCCTAAGGCAGTAAGCCTGGTTAAAGGATTATCTTGATGACTTATGCAGGGCTTGTAGATAGATCCCTTCAGGGCTTTTGGGGGCCAAGGCAGGTTGAAGGAGGTCAAGGTTCCACTGACAGGCACTAGCAGGTCTTATTGGGTACAACAGAACACTAACTGCAAGGTATTCTGGTTTTTGGTGTGCACCATGATTACCCGGTGAGATAGCTGCTTTGCCTGCGTCTGTAGCTGCATGTCTGGCTGGAGGCCTGTGTCCTCTTTGAGACCTTTACTGCAGTCTGTTACTCTGCTACACAGTTCTCTGCCTTCCTCACCTTGCCCACTGGATATAAACCTTTCTTCACCTTTTCTGTAGGTGACAAGGCTCTTGATGGCTACAGTAAAAAGAAGTATGTCTGCAAGTTGCTCTTCATCTTTCTCCTTGGTCATGACATTGACTTTGGACACATGGAAGCTGTGAATCTTCTGAGCTCAAACAGATACACGGAAAAGCAGATTGTGAGTATGGTTGAGGGGCAGGGCCTTGTACCTTGTGTGCAGTTTATAGAATCTCTTCCTTCTACTTTGTTCCATATTGGGTACTAACCACGTTTGCATCTGGCCCATGTTACTGCCTGGTGCTGGTACCTAAGAGCTGTGTTCATTCCAACTTAGTTCTTTGCTTCTAGGGAGCCAAGGATAGACTTTGATGGGGTGGCCTTCTTCCCACTGCTCTGTTGGCTTAGACTGATAGATTCTCTGTGTTTACACCCCTGTGTCTGCTACCCACAGGCCTTATTGCCTTCTTTTCAAGGACCCTTGTTAGAGAGTACAGTACCAGTCATGACTTTACTCCCTGACCTTTTGCATGACTGTCTGAAATGGGATCTGCACCCACAGGGACAAGAAATAAAGCCATAGAAGGTGCTGTCTCCTTCCTCTCCTCCCCTGCACTAGAGTTGAGGGTCCCTGCTATTCAGTCTGCTCAGACTTGCTCAGGCTTGGTGTTTTAGCTCTGCTTTCTTTTGTAGTAAGGCTGTTTGTGTTTTAATTAACAGCTTTCTCTTTTTGTTAAAAATTTAACTTACAGAAATCAAAATATAGGATTTTCCTTAAGAAAATTAGCCTTCTGTGTTTTCAGGCTCCACATTCCCATCTTGTGACAAAATGGTGATATGAGACTGGGTCTGAACAGGTAGTGAGGTAGCAGTGGGCATAAACTTGAGAGAGGAGGGGATAGCAGTAAACTAGGGTTCTGGGCAGACATGTATGTATATTTATTAGTGAACGGTGCCAGGTTTGGTTCTTGCAGTGACAGCTCCCTCCCATCCTGATCTGAGTATACCGTGGTTTCTGGACACAGACGTGTGAACTATTGAGAAGGAAGTGAGGCTTGGGGAAGGACTAGATGGTCTGGTTTCCTTGAGCCTCTGACTATGCACACATTTTAATGGCAATGTTGCATCAGAGCTGAATGGTAGCAAAAATATCGTTCACTGGTACATTGTCTGAATGTGGACTGTCTTCAGCGACAAGTCTCTCTGGCACCCATTGGGATGGTACTTGAGACCTTCCAGGCTTGCTTATCTGTGCACTGTGTGTTAGGCGTCTTGTCATAAGCTTTTTGTCCCTGCCTTCTGGGAATACAGGGCTACCTTTTCATCTCTGTATTGGTGAACTCGAACAGCGAACTGATCCGCTTGATTAACAATGCCATCAAGAATGACCTGGCCAGCCGCAACCCCACATTTATGGGCCTGGCCCTGCACTGCATTGCCAATGTGGGTAGCCGTGAGATGGCGGAGGCCTTCGCTGGAGAGATCCCCAAGATCCTCGTGGCAGGGTATGTATCTGGGTTCTATTGACAGACAGCATGCTCTCCGTCTGAACACACTTCACTATGTGTAGTGTGAGACATCACAAAGCCCTAGTATAGAGCCCAGAGGTACTGTCATATTCTCTCCCTGAGATCATTGACACTTAGAGCAGATCATAGAAGAAAACCCTTCTTAGCCTGACAGCCCGGAGAGAACTCCAGCCTTGCATGAACTCTAAGGAGAAAGAAACAAAGTTGTTTGGCATAGCGCTGAGTCTCATCCCTTCCCAGAAGCATTGGGGCAAAGGCCAAACCCTTGTATCTTGAGAATTCTGCATCATCTCTCCCCTCAGTTCATTTGGAGAACTGTCAAGTGGTGCCAAAGGGCTGCTCTGGAAGAGTTTGAAGCAGCCCTGAGCTGTGTCAGGTCTCAGGGTTGGCAGAGGCAAGGCTAGCCTCTGCCTGGTCATGTGCTTTATGCTGTTGTCCAGCCAGTCTGCAGACATAGTGGTTACATTCATCATGGTCTAGAAGACAGGATAGGATAGTTGTTAGTGAGTTGAATGGGGTGTCAAGGCTCTTGGAGCTGTTATCACAGCCCTCTGCTGCCTATGAAGCTGGAGTATAGGTGGGGGGGGGGGTCCCATAGGTCAGAGCTAACCTACATTCTCTACTTAGCTATCTGGGGTAATGGATGGGGCTGGCACTGAACAAAGATTCAGAGCATTTACTGTTTTCATACTGGAGGGCCTACTTCTGTTACTAGTAGTCAGAGGCCAAAGATACTACTAAATGTCCTACACATGGCACAGACACAAAATAGAGAACAATGCAGGCCTCTGTTGCTGTGCTGTGGTGTAGCTTTACGTTAGCCTTGGCACCTCAGCCCTGAGTGATGTGAAGCATAGATAGGTAGAAGAGCCAAGCTGGAAAGAACTGTCCTGTGGAAATGTAGGTGTGGACCATGGGAGATTGATGATGACGAACATTACAGAACTGAGCAGCAGTGGGAACTCGAAGGCTTTGTTACTGTAGACTCTAAGCATAAATCATAGAGAACAGCTGGGTACCTAAGGTAGGAGACCACAGTGGGTGTTGGGGTAGAGGAAAGGCTAGCGCTGAGACCACAGAAAAAGGAAGTTGGGCAGAATGCAAGTGTGAGCTGCTAGTAAGGCCTCCTTGGCCTTTCTTCCTAGTAGTCACCATGGAGTCCTTTGTGTTGCCTGCTGTGCTCCATGAGGGTTTCTGGCTTGGATGTCTCTGTTATGTTGCTGCCTTCTGGCATTGCCACAGGGCTGGTTCAATGGAGAGTATGCAGACAGGGTAATCCGTGAAAAACATTGAACAGGCATATTTTCTGAAATCTGCAAGCACACATGCACAATGACCCCCAAGGCCCAGTGCTGAGTAAAGGTTTTTTAGCAGAAGACAGGTGATACCTCCCAGTTGGAGAATGTTGGGCTGTAGGGCCAGTTCGTAGGCAAAGCTTACCATGATACCCTGTAAGCAAGAGGCGAATCCTAGTGAACACTGGATGATTCTGTGAATAGTGTTTGTGCACCGTTGTGCACAGTTCTGATTAGTGTGGTGCCTGGGGATGGGAGGCCAGTGAATGTAGATGACATCATGATCGAGTAGTTCTGCAGCAGTTAGGATGTGGTGCTGAGGTGAGAGGTGGCCTCGGTCCTCTAGGATCAGAGGATCAGAAAGAATACCTACAGGAGGTGGGAGCTGCTCTGGGCTCAGCGGCTGTAAGAGGGTGCTCTGTGTCCTTACCTCTGAGCTGGCTCCTTTTTTTTTTGAGGTTTCTGGGAACAAGGGGAGATGGTCTCCTGGTTCAGCACCCTGGTTGAATGTGTAGAAACAAGTATGGTTCTTGTTGCACAGACCCTGCAGTTGTAGCCTACGGTGAGGGCACCTGCCAGTGGCTCCCATGGGGTTGATATAAAGCCAGAATGAGGTGTGGGCCTGCTCTTCTCATGGGATGAGTATTTAAAAGGACTTTTAGGCTAGACTGCAGCTTAGTGGTAGAACATTTATCTAATATATGTGAAACCCTGGTTTCCATCCCCAGCACTACACATAAGCCAAAGTTATTCAGAGTAGTAATTTTCTTCATTGGAATAGTCCTGGGGGAGATTTAGAAGGTTTTCCTCTTGATTTTTGTTTTATTTGGGAATAAAAATTCAATAACCAAGAGTTAGCTGAGCTAGGGCCCATTGGCCCTTCTTTTCCTTTTCATCACAGCCACAGTTCCTCCTCAGCCCTAAGGACTCTGGCAGGTTCTGGTTCTTCTGGGGATGCTCGCTCCTCAGCTAACTTGGCCAACCTGTTTTGTTTTCCCACTGCTTGTTTGTTTGACTTCTTTTTTTTGGGCGGGGGGGGGTGGTGTTGAGACAGGATTCCTCTGTGTAACAGCTCTAGCTGTCCTAGAACTAGCTCTTGTAGACCAGGCTAGCCTTGAACTCACAGAGATCCACCTGCCTCTGCCTCCCGAGTGCACCATTAAAGGCGTGCACCACCACCACCTGGCTTTATTTGACTGTTTTTGAGACAGGGTCTTAATATGTAGTCCTATTTGGCTTGGAACTCACAGGGATCCTTCTGTCTCAGCCTCCTGAGTGCTAGGTCTACACCTGGCCTCTTTCCTACTTCTTAGCAAGGTCTGGTATGGTGAAGGGGAGCCCCCAGTGCGCCTGTCTTCAACAGATTAGAAAGCAGTTGCCTTCTTGCTTGGTGTCTGCACCCACTTACAACTTTTGGCCTTGGAGTGAGTGGAGAGAGGACAGCACTCCCTGACCCCAGAGGCTGCTTGCCTCAGGCCCTCTCATGCACAGTGTGACTGGACGCCAGCAGCTGCGTGTCAGGTGAGGAAGGGAGCACACCAGCTGATACACAGCTCACACACAGCTGCAGCAGGTGCTGATGTGAGGCTACAGGCTGCGCCAGGACACAGCGTGCTTCCTCTTAAGATAGTCTTAGCTTTGGGCATGGTAACATATCCTTGTAATCTTAGCATTCAGGGGGTTGAGACAAGACAATCTTAAGTTTGAGGTGTGTGTAGGATACATGACAACACCCTGCATCAAACAATGACAAAATCTAAAGCAAAAGAAAAAGAGACCACATTTCTTCACCGCGGCAAGACAACTTGAACCTGCTTCCTCAGAGTAGTGGGGCAGGACACATTGTGTAGAAACCTCTCTGGTATTTCAGGCCTCCAATCCATTCTTGCTGTGATGAATTGCAGAGGGGGAAGAGTCCTATGGTTCAGAGAGGAGTGTCATAGACATACCTGGCCTCTGTAGCCCATCTTGCATATTCAGTGTTCAGGAAGGGATGAGAGTTGAAGCCTTTGGAGGCCAGAGAGCAAACATGTAGGCTTTTACCTGTGGGCTGGATTCCTGCTTGATCTTTGTTCTTAAGAATGACCTGTGCAGGGCTGGCATGTTGAACTGTGCAGGCTTTCTTGACCCACTGGTCTCTTGGTGAACCTGATGTGCTCTGTACTCAGATCCATGCTCTGCTCTGATTGGCTTAACCTATGGTACCTTGAGAGGCCACCATCCTCCTGACTGACTGATGATGTCTGTTTTCCAGAGACACTATGGATAGTGTGAAGCAAAGTGCAGCCCTGTGCTTGTTGCGTCTATATAGGACATCACCTGACCTAGTTCCCATGGGCGACTGGACATCCCGAGTGGTACACCTCCTCAATGACCAGCACTTGGTAAGTGTCTGTGTTTCATTCCACTCTTAACCATTCAATAAGCTTTTCAGAGAGTGTTGTAGAAGTGGCCCTTTGAGGTTCTCAGGAGGATGGAGGTGATGTACTGTCTCCTCTGCAGCCAGGCACACAGACTGCCAGCATCTCCCTGCAGCAAGACATTCTCCAGGGATTCCCTCTATGTAGGGCGATTCCCACTCAGCACCTATGTCCTTATAAGCTGCTTGTGTGGGGGCTGTGATGGGTGTGTTCCACCTCTTGGTTAAGCTTCAGTGTGCAAGTCTTACTAAGCTACACATTTTGTAGAAGAGGACTATAATGGTGATTCTGGCTGAGGGCCATGGCCTCTGTGCTTGGACTGCTGAGCAAGTGAGTCTGATGACCGGGAGTCAGGCAAGTGTGTTTGCTAGTTATCTCCCCACCCCAGGAGAATCTGCTGTGAAAGTTAAAGATTGTTATATGAACATTCAGAGGACAGTACATGGGGCTTGCAGTGGACATTTTATTCTGGAATGGCAGCCATTCACACTGTCCCTGTGTTGTGCTTGTTGAGATAGGAGTTGATCTTGCAGGGAGTGCAGAGAAGGCGGAGGGCCCTGGAGGTGAGCCAGTAATGCTGGTTTGTGAGTGGGTCCTGAGCACTGGTGCACATAGCTGAGCCCTTGCAGGTTTGACCACTTGGGGGTCAGAAGGTGTTGCTGGAGGCCATCAGCTGTGTCAGAGAAACGGTAGTTCACTGTCAGTAGACTTGGTAAATTGTGAACAATGGGAATTTCCCAGGTTTTTGTTTTTATTTTTGGAGACAGGGTTTCTCTGTATAGTCTTGGCTGTCTTGGAACTCTTTCAGACTGTCCTCAAACTCACAGAGATCTACCTGCCTCTGCCTCCTGGGTGCTAGGATTAAAGGTGCACACCAACACCATGTAGGGATTTCCCAGTTTTACTGCTGAAGAAACCAAGGCTCAGAAAGATGAAGATTCTCATTGTCAAAGTATAGTGTTCAGACTTAAACCAGGTTTTCAGAGGCTGTGAAAGCCACGTGTCACGGAGATGTGCGGGTGAGCCAGCTGTGAGGAGCATTGAGCAGCATTTGCTCTAGTTCAGCAGCTTCTGTGGATAGTTTTCTGTAGAATTCTGGCAGAAGTTATTTCTTGCTTCCTACAGTCACATTGCCATGGCCATCAAGTCATTTCCAGGTAGAAAGGCTGGGTCTTTGGTGCCAGGGCATCACCTCTCTGGATACTGATTCTTTGACTCCAATTTCTTGGTTGCTTTTGGTTTTTCACATGCATATTATTTTCCTAGCATCTTGGCAGTGGTAGGAACTCAGTTCAGAGTCAAAAAGGATGGGGCATTATATCCATATGCTCAGCCTTTCTCAGCTGCATGGCATGCTGTTTTTTTTTTTTGTTTTGTTTGTTTTTTTTGAGACAGTGTTTCTCTGTGGCTTTGGAGCCTGTCCTGGAACTAGCTCTGTAGACCAGGCTGGTCTCGAACTCACAGAGATCCGCCTGCCTCTGCCTCCCGAGTGCTGGGATTAAAGGCGTGCGCCACCACCGCCCGGCTGTTTTTTTTTTTTTTTGAGACAGTGTTTCTCTGTGGCTTTGGAGCCTGTCCTGGAACTAGCTTTGTAGACCAGGCTGGTCTTGAACTCTGCCTCCCGAGTGCATGGATTAAAAGGTGTGCGCCACCATCGCCCGGCTTTTTTTTTTTTTTTCATGCTGTTCTTTCAGCTGCTCCAAACCCATGTCCAGCTTTGTCACTGGAGAAGGCCTGAGACACTGCTGTCCTAGCCTCAAGCTTGGAGATTCTGGTTAAGATGTCAGATGCCCGCTTATAGTGAGCTTGGTGGCCTTCTTCTGAGAACAGTGTATAATCTCAAGGCCAAGGATCTGCAGGTGAGATCAGGAATACACAAAGGCCGTTAGAAGAGGGATCTACTGGTGGAAAGGCAGGGATCAGCTCTGATGACCCATAAGGGTGGCGAGGTAGAACAGATGACTTAGAGGTATGAGGTCTGAACCTGCCACCTGGGGAAGAGATTTGGAGAGGGAGCATAATGAGGCCAGGGGATATTTGAGGGCCTTGTGTTACCATATAGCAGTGTGCTTGTTGTTAGCTTCCTGTGAGACCACACAAGCACAAACAATGACATAGAGAGAGACTGAGTTGGTGGCCAATAGTCAGGTGTTTGCACATAGCTTGAGTAGCTACCTTTCATCTGGATTTGGCCTATTCCAAATGCTGGGAACCCAGAAGTGCCTGATTCCTGACAGAATTTACTTTTGGTTTTGAACCAGTGTCTTGCTATATAGCTAGGGCTGGCCTTGAAGTAACATTTCTTCCTCTTCCTCTTCAGTACTTTGATTACAGGTGTGTATACTGCCTGGCTAGGAATTTCTTAACCAAAATCTTTCAAGAGATAATGTGCTGGACACAGTTGTTTGTTTTCCTGGTACAGTGGTAGACTTAAGGCCTTATGGGTAACTGCCATGCTGCACTGGGGTTTCAGCTGCTCCAATCTGAGCCCAGGTGTAGGGTGTGGAGTCTCTGCAAGGGAGCCCTGGGTCTGGGACCCATCCAAGTTCAGATACAACAGGATTGTGAAAATTCAAATGAGCTGGAAGGTTCTGTCTCCCACTACACTAGGCATGGTGATTTAAATTGAAAGCAACTAGAGCTGATGGGGACAGAATAGGGCTCACACACTTTCCAGCTCCAACCCTGCTTCACCTGCAAGTATCTTGACCAAGCTGGACTAGATTTCCAGTTTCCAGAAATCTAATCTTCTATTTCCAGAGAGAAGGTGGAAATAGAAGAAGCCGGTATTCCCTGTCTCAGTTTTGCAAACCTCATGGGTTGTTTAGGGGAGGCCTGGAACTCTGTGTACTATAGATTGCATTTTATATGTCCTGTCACCTGTGGTTCCTATGGGCCTCCTGATTGGAGTCTTTGTCTTTCAGGGTGTAGTGACTGCTGCAACTAGCCTCATCACCACACTGGCCCAGAAGAATCCCGAGGAGTTCAAGACTTCTGTCTCTCTAGCCGTCTCTCGACTAAGCAGAGTAAGTCCATGGTGGGCACAGATAGCAGGGTGGTTTTGATCTTCTTTGCTTGACTGAAGTAATTTTTACATTTTAGAATGCAGGATATTTGGCCCGCTTTGTAAATTTCAGAGTGAAAATTGCCTCTTCCAGTCCTTGACGTTTCCTTTTCTGTTGGTTGAGAAGTACCCTGCCCTACCAATGTGCATGTTGACGTTTCTTTCTCTGTTGGTTGAGAAGTACCCTGCCCTACCAGTGTGCATGTTGAGGGGCAGCTGCCAGTGCGAAGCATTCTTCTGTCTCCTTTCCTAAAGGGGAGAGCCCATTAGCTGCTGTACTCCCTGCCCACCTTCACTGTAGCTAGGACTGGCTCTGACTTTGTGTCTCAGGTTTTGTCAGTGGGTCTGTGGCTTGTTTATTTTACAAGGTCTGTCTAGAAGCCTTGGGTGTAAACCCCTCACTTACGTTTGGAGTAGCTGTTATTACTTTCTGATCCTGCAGAGAAGTGACAGTTCAGTGGACGGCAGTGTAGTCATCCCTGGTCTCTCAAGCCTTTTGTTACTTTTTGCTTGGAGACCATCAATAGTGGCTGACCGTGAGCAGCCCAGTTCCATGGCATTGCCCAGGCTGTGGGGTGTTCAGTAGCTTCTGCAGTACCTGCTGTGCTAGTAATGTGGTTGGCTCCTCTGCTTTGGTACTGCCTGAGGTTGCTCACACTGGCCTTTTATTTTGTTGTGATAGGGCCCGTTGGTCATTGAGGCTGGGAATCATTCATGTGGGTTTTGTTGGCACTGTTGGCTGCATTGGATTGGAACAGACAACTTGCCACCATTTACCCTTTGTTATTCTTCAAAGGTTGTGGGTGTATATGGCCTTCCCTGATCTATGTGTAGAAGTTGGTGTGACATGCTATTTGGGTTTCTTGTTGCCTGGAGACAGGCTCTTATTGTGTAGTCCAGACTGGCCTTGAACTGATATTCCTTCCTCCACGGCCAGATACGTTACCAGGGCATTGTTTTGCAGAGTCCGCTGGTTAGAGACTTTAAGTTGCTGAACCTCCTCTAGTCAGCATGGTAAATCCTGCTTGTGAAGTCATCTGCTGTAAGGCCACACCTAGGTGGTACAGCTGGCACTGTACAGATGTGAGGGACCCAATATCCTGGACCATACTGGAGAACTTCTACTGTGAGAGTTCTACTTCCTGCTCTGCCTACACTGCTCTCTGGAGCTTTCCCAGTCAGTCTGCGGTCTTACAAATCATCTGTGTATCTGGTCCCTACCCCCAAGTCCTGTGGTGTCACTTGCCTTTGCAAACAAGGTGTCTCTATAACCTTTGTAGCTTTTTAAAATTTTTTATGATGCAATACAAAATTTAAAAGGTTGTCTTTTTTTTAAACCCTCTGCTTATTGTTGTATTTCCTTTTAGAATTCACCAGAGATAAAAAAAAAAGATAAAAAAAAAAAACCAAAAACAGACAATGGCCCTGGAAGTAAAGCACAATTTTAGTTTACAACACAGCCATCCTCCTCTTAATGGGAATTGTGCTCTTGGTCTCATCAGTAAGTGGAAGAGAAAGATTGCCTGCCCTTTTGAAGTTCTGAGGGGAGGGTGGGTGTCCATGTTAGTATGCTGATAGGAAGGATGTCTGTTCCTTCAGAGTTGGAATGGTGTTTCAGTTGCCATGACATCCACCTGCTACTGGCCTTAGTTTTAGGTTTTGAGGAAGCTGTTCCAGGACCTTGTTGCCGCAGCCATTCCATCATCAGTCACCACCCCCCCCCACGCCTTATATTAGACTGACAGCTCTGTTTTATGTTTAAAATGCTCTTCTCAGTGATTACCTAATATTCTTACTTTATTTATTTATTCATTTATTTTTATGTTCAGGGGATTGAATCTAGTACCTTGTGTATGTTGGGTAAACACTCCACTGCTGAACTGTATCACCAATCTCAAATTTGTATTTTAACTATTATATAACATTATGCAACTGCTTAAATTTTTTTTTTTTTGAGGGGTCAGGCTTGGTAGCACCTTTCTTTAATCCCAGCACTTGGGAGGCAGAGGCAGGCAGATCTCTGTGAGTTCAAGGCCAGCCAGGGCTACATAGTGAGACTCTGTCTCAAAAAATAGATGTAGTGTGGTGGCATACACATAAAATCTTATAGTTCGTTGGTGTTAAAAAGATCCATAAGCTGTGTCTATTGTGATAATTTTTAAAATTTGTTTATCTTTTTAAAAAATGATCTTTTCTTGTTTTATATACCAATCCCAGTTCCCACTCCCATCCCTCTTCTCCCTCCCTTCACCATCCCCTCTACCCACCCCTCATCTACTTCTCAGAGGGAGTAAGACTTTCCATGGGGAGTCAACAAAGTCTAGCACATTCCTTTGAGGCAGTATGTTCTCTTAACTACTAAACCATCTCTTCAGCTCTGAATTTCTGTCTCATGTATTTTGCTAACTTGGGCTACTTGGATGCTGGACTATGTCCATATTTTGGTTTCTGTGGATGGAGCTGTTGTAAATGTGACTGTCCTTTCCTGACTCTCCAGGCTAGTATCATCAGGATGAGCTTTCTAGAATGTGCTCACATGGCTAAAGGGTCACACAGGTGCACTTTTAGGGAGGGAGCAATTCTGGGTCCTTAGAATGAGAGGTAACAGCCTGGCAGTGGTGGTGCATGCCTTTAATCCCAGCATTTGGGAGCAGAGGTGGGTGGGCCTCTGTGAGTTCAAGGCCAGCCTGGTCTACAGGACACCCAAGTTTCAGGACATCCAAGGCTGTTGCACAGAGAAACCCTGTCTCAAAAACATTGTCAACAATAAAAGGCATAAGAGGTGGACAGGACGCAGAACTGTCTGTGGAGACAGTTGTTGTCACAGCTAGGCCAGGGGCCATATTGCTTTATGAGGTGGAGATTGTAAGTAGAGCAAGTGCTGCCTGGCTCTACAAACTCACAGCCTGGCTTAGGCTGGGGGCCTTGGGGTGTGGGTCAGAACAACATTAGCTCTTTGGTTTGTCCCTTCTGAGTGAGCCTGAGGCACTTTTAGACTTTTGTTCATTTTCCAGCCTACAAAAGACAGATTTCCTTCTTCAGGTGTCAGTGTTTAGTACTAAGGAATGGTTTCTGCTTGGTTGTTGCTTGGAAGCAGCCTTGGTCATTTGTGTCTCGGGGCACCATAGCCCTTGTGGAGAGAGCATTTGGAGCTGTTCTCTAGAAGGGATGCACCATCCCATTCAACGTTAACTGATTTGGCCATGCCAGCTTCTCTTCAAGGGGAAACAGGAAACAGTATTGAAAATAGCTAACACTGTAAACTTCTCAGAAGGTATGGGCCAGGGAACCAGTGTGGCTCTTCTAAGGGTCACGCAGAGACTCCTGAGGACGGTGCCTTTTATCCATTCACTTGTTTTACAGATTGTGACGTCGGCATCAACAGATCTTCAGGATTATACTTACTACTTTGTCCCAGCTCCTTGGCTGTCAGTCAAACTTCTGAGACTGCTGCAGTGCTACCCACCTCCAGGTAATGTTCCCTGCAGTCCTTCTAGGTGTTTGTTGTTGTTGTTGTTGTTGTTTTAATAGCACTGCCTCCCAAGTAGCATTCTCCATACCCCTTCCTTGGTGCGCTGTGTAGCCCCTACTCCATGACAATTCACTCCAGATTCTTCATGAGGGAAAATTTAATTCTTCAGTTGATCAAAATTTTGTTTACTAGATCCCCAATCCCCCATTCAGGGTTTCTCTGTGTAACGGCCCTAGCTGTAGACCAGGCTGGCCTCGAACTCAAACAGATCTGCCTGCCTCTGCTTCCCGAGTAGTGGGATTAAAGGTATGCACCACCACTGTCCAGCCAGACATCTTGTTTATTAGATTTGAAAGTTTATTAGGAGGTGCTTTAGAGCGACGTCAAGTTAGTGAAGTGTTGGCATGGCAGACACAAGGACCTGAGTTCAATCTAAAGCACCAACTAAAAGCCAGGGTTAGTGGTACATACTTGTAATCCTAGTAGCAGGGAGGCAGAGACACAAGGATCTAGTGTAAGCTACTGGCAAGACGCACGTCCCAGTGAGTGTCCCTATCTCAAAAATGTAATGTGGATGGAACGTGAGGCTGACCCCTCCCACATGTGCATATATCCACACACAACTACTTGAGTACCACACATAAAATTTATTGAGTGCTTTTGTTCTGCTGTTCTCTTTCTCCTCCTCTTCTTTTTGTAATAGGTTTTTGTTTGTTGTTTGTTTTGGTTTTGATTTTTTTGAGACAGGGTTTCTTTGTAACAGCTCTGGCTATCCTGGAACTTACTGTGTAGACCAGGCTGGCTTGAACTCACAGAGATCTACTTGCATCTGCCTCCTTAGTGCTGGGATTAAAAGTGTGCACCACCACCCAGCTGCAATAGGTTTTTATTACACAGCCCAGACTGTCCTGGGATTCACTGTAATCTTCCTTCTTCAGCCTCCCAGGTGCGGGATAGCAGCCTCCTACCACTGTGACTCGAATTTGCTCTCTATAGGTTTTTGCTTTACTAGTTTTTACATTTACTTTGTGTGTATATGTATGTAGGACATGGGAGTGCATGTACTACAACATGTATGCAGAGGTCAGAGGGCAGTTTGTGGGAGTTGGCTCTCTCTTTCCCCATGTGGGTTTTGAGGATCGCACTCACTGGGTTTAATGACAAATGCCTTTACTCACTGAGCCATCTCACTGGCCCTAGTTCTGTTCTTACTGAGATAGGGTCTTATGTAACTCATTCTGCTCTTGAACTTACTATGTAGTCTTAAACCCCTAATCCTCCTGCCTATGCCTTCTAAGTACTATGAAACAGGTATGTACCACCATGGCTGGCTTTAGTTTTTGCACAATTTTTCCTTCTGCTTTGAACCAAATTTAAAAATTTCTTTCTATTTATGTTTCTGTATATTTTCTCTATTTTTGTGGGTAATAATAAAAACTAGTCTCCTTGCCCCTGAAGCTTCTTAGCTGTTTTGCCCATAATCCTTGGATTTTATGACTAACATACTGTTGTCTCAGTGGAAGTACTTTCTGCCATCTGAATCAGAAGCAGATGTGGCTACAACAGCTGCTCTGTCTCCACCTTATGTTTATGACACTGGAACAGAGAGCTGTTCCATGGCAATTTACAAATGCTCCCTGTCATATCTGCAGCTGGGAATAACCGTCAAAGGCACCCACAGGACAGTGTGTCAGAGGCCTCTTGCTATAAGGTGTGGGTTGGGCTGGTGGGATGAATGGCTAGGAACCCAGCCGACAGTTGTGTCTTGCCCAGAAGACCCTGCGGTGCGTGGCCGTCTGACTGAGTGCTTGGAGACCATCCTGAACAAGGCTCAGGAGCCACCCAAGTCTAAGAAGGTCCAACACTCAAATGCCAAGAATGCTGTGCTGTTTGAGGCCATCAGCCTGATCATCCACCATGACAGGTGAGCCACTATCAGCAACACATCACTCTCAGAGATAGCAGACGGAGGCTGGCACTTGGTGTCTATTGTTTGTGCAGATGGTGACAGGTGACTCCTCACACTTCTTCAGCTCACATGCCTTTTAGATACTTTGGCTGTGGCAGTGTCCCTAGAACTGCTGTGTCCCTGTCACCAAGAGACTTCTCTGAAAGGAAGGGACACCTCTGTGCTATTAGCTTTGCTGCTCAGGAAGGCACACTCCAGTTTTCTGGGGGTCTCCTGGGACAATGATAGTGATGACTCCCAGCCCCTGTAGAGGGCCATGGATGGGTCACAGGCTGTGGTTGTCTTATACAGCACAGGCTTGCTTCTGTTCTTTTTCTGCTCAATCCTGGTGGCATTTTTTTTATGTATGCCTGTGGCTCTGTGCTCTGGGTCTCTGCCAGAGGTATGAGACTCGGGCACAGCTGTTTTTGCTACATCATTTAGATAAATGTTACTGTGGCAGAAACAGTCTGTCAGACAGGAGCAGGGTTGAGAATGAACTGTTAAAAACAAATCTTGCAATGTGAGGAAAGTCTTATTTGTCCTTAAGAAACTTATATGAGGAGGAATTGTGATGGTTTATCCTGAGTTCTCCATTAGCCTTCACCACTCACCCTAGCCTGGTCCAGTTTCCTGCACAGCCCTGCTCCAGGCTGGCTGTTGCCCTAGTCACTTTTCTGGACACAACTTGAAGAAAGTGAAGCTTTCTTCCAGAGCTTTCTAGAGTCCACTCTGGAGTAGAGGATATCCTGCAGACTCACTGGGAAGTCTCATTGTAACCCTTTTTACAACAATCCTTCATTGTGCTCCTTCCTTACAGCACCCCTTCTTCTCTCTCACTTCTCACTGCACTTCTCTACTCCCTCCTTACAGTGCATCTCCTCTACTGTGTCCTCTTCTTGTAGCTCCCAGCCCTCCCTGACTGTATTCCCCTTCTTACCATGTCCCTTGTTCCTTGCAGCGAGCCTAACTTGCTCGTCCGTGCCTGTAACCAGCTGGGCCAATTCCTGCAGCACCGTGAGACAAATCTGCGCTACCTGGCTCTAGAGAGCATGTGCACGTTGGCCAGCTCTGAGTTCTCTCACGAAGCTGTAAAGACCCACATTGAGACTGTCATCAATGCCTTGAAGGTGTGCTCTTTGTTGGTCATGTGTGGATGCCAGAAAATTGGGAGGTGCCTCCTGTAGGCATAGATGAGTTCCTTCAAGCTGTTTGGTTTGGATCCCAGGGTGTTTACCTGGTTCCTGTCACTTGCAGACATATGGGGTGGATGCAGCAATTGGGTGAGAAATCTGTCTATATTCCTGCAGTGAAGTCCTGCCATTCCCATGGACGTAGCACCTGGGAACAGAGTTCTAGCCAAGCACATTTACCTGAGTTTGTCTCCATTGTGACAGTCCTGTCCCATGGGATGAATTCATGTGACACCTGTCTGGAGTCCAAGATAGTATAGTTCAGTACACATAAGTAGTTTTCTTTGGTAGAAAGAGGAAATATTTTGTTTTTACCTCCAGGAAGCTTTACCTTTTACAAAGCAAAATTCCTACTCAAGGATTTTAGATTTTTTTAAGAATTAGAATTCCAGAATTTAAAGAGCCTAGCTGAGGTTACCTGTTCTCATACCTGCTTCTGGGTGTGAGTAACATTGCTGGTGTGCTTCTCTGGCACGGCTCACACTATACACTGTACCTGCTTGTTAGGCTAGTTCATCAGAGAACTGTGGATTCACACTCTTCATCTTGGTGAGTCTTCAGCTGTAGGGGAGCAGGTCTGACCATGATCTGTGTTTTGTGTAACTCAATAGGCATTTGGTGCCTGTCTTAAACTTGAAGTTGGGTTCTTCCTAGTCCTGATTGATCTCTTTTCTCATCATTCCCTTTGGTCATAAAGACAGCTCTCATCTCAAGCTGTGCTAACTCTTGTTAGGTTCGTCTGTCCTGCCCTGGGTCATCCTGCAACTGTTGTCGACCACTGCAGGGGGGTTACAAATACCTGCATCATGCTTCTCAAGCATTGTGTGCAGTAGGGTTTCTTTCCCATGCCACCTGGAGAGGGGCTCAAGAACCTCCCTCGGAACCAGCTCCCAGGCAACATGGAAGGTGCTGGTTTGTGCCCACACAATGGAGAGGCCTTAGTGGTTACCTGCTTATTAGGCCTGAGTGTAGCCTTAGAAGAGCTGGTCAGGGAGGAGTTTATCTTGACTGGACTAAGTATGAGGGGACTGGCAGTGAGTTGTTTGTGGGTTCCAAGTGGCCTAAATTGTTGAGTCCCATATATTGATAGTAAGGGGCCCATTAAGGGACTTTGAGATAGGGGAGCACCCAGCCTGATGGGGACAGTGCTATAGGGTGCCACAAGACAGCTCCTATGGAATAAATAGATGCTGCCTTATGGACTCTCATATAGCAGTGGATAGGCACTGTCCCCCAACCTGTGCTTTGTAGGAGTGGCTCTGACTCTGCCTTATTTCCCAGACGGAACGAGACGTGAGTGTACGGCAGAGGGCAGTGGATCTGCTCTATGCCATGTGTGACCGCAGCAACGCCCAGCAGATTGTGGCTGAGATGCTGAGCTACCTAGAGACGGCTGACTATTCCATCCGAGAGGAAATTGTGAGTCCTGCAGCCTGAGGGCTGTCCAAGCTGCTCCCTACTATGGACATGAGTTCCAGTGGATAATTTTTGGATGATTTTCAGTGCCCGGCAGGCTTACATGAGTGTCTATGAGACGCTACATAAAAGATTCCTTGGTATCAGCTTCCTCTCCCTGACCTTCCAGGGTGGATATCTGTTAGTGCAGGGTGTAATCATCTGTGCCAAGCAAGCGTGAGCTGATTTCATGATGGAAAAATTCTCCAAAGTGGTTAAGAAAAATAAAATTATGAAATCCACAGGTAAATTGATGGAGCTAGAAAGAAAATCATTATTCGTTCATCAGTTGATGGGCGTCTTGCTTGTTTCCAATTCCTGACTGTTATGAATAGAGCAGCAATGACTATGGATGAGCAAGTATCTCTAGGAGTAGGATATAGAATCCTTTGGGTACATACCCAAGAATGGTATAGCTGGATCTTTTTGGGTTTTTTTTGAGACATTCCTTCATTACGTATCCCTGGCTATCCTGAAATTCTATGTAAACCAGACTGCCCTTGAACTCACAAAGATCTGCCTATGTGCCCTACGAGTTCTGGGATTAAAGGTTTGTACCACCACGCCTGGTTTTATAGCTGGATCTTGATGTAGATTTATTCCTAGTTTCCTGAGGTTCTGAGGAACTGCCACACTGATTTCCTTAGTAGCAGTATAAGTTTACACTCCCACCAGCAATGAACGAGTACTCCTCTTTCCCTGAATCTTTGCCAGCATGCACTGTCATATGTTTTATTGATCTTGGACGTTCTGACTTGGTTAAGGTGAAATCCCAAAGTAATTTTAATTTGCATTTCCTAGATGGCTAAGGATATTGAACATGTCTTCAAGTATTTCTTAGCCATTTATATTTCATCTTTTGTGAACTGTTTAGTTCTGTTGGTGTTTTGTTTTTCATGTATTTTAGATGCACTCTATCAGCTGTGTTACTGATGAAGACCTTTTCCATTCTGTAGACTGCGCTTTGCTGGAGTGGAGGTGTCCTTGCCATATAGAAGCTTTTAAGCTTCATGAGGCCCCATTTATTCTTGGTTTTAGTGTCCATACTGTCAGTGTGAAGTGACACCATGACCAAGGCAACTTTTAAAATAAGATATTTAATTGAGGGCTTGCCTTCAGTTTCAGAGGGTTAGTCTGTGCGCATCATCACGGTGGGGAGTATGGTGGCAGGTAGACAGTCATTATGGCTTGTAAGTTGTAGGCAGACTGGGCTTGCCATGGACTTTTAAAACCTCAAAGCCCATCCCTAGTAACAAGCCTCCTCCAACAAGACCACACCCACTCCAAGACCTTCCCAAATAGTTCCACTAACTAGAGACCAAGCATTCAAATGTAAGAGCTTATGGGGATCATGCATAGACTCATTCAAACTACCAAACTTTGGAGGTTCTATAGAGTCAGGGAGGTAAGGTAATGCAGGGTTGGGGTATGGCTGACCTCAGTAGATTGTTGTGAGTGTTAGCACTTTGTCCTAGGCGCAGCTCTTGTGCACAGTTGCACTGTTGTGTCCCTGAAGTTGACCAGTTTTCCTCACTTGAGTCTGCTGTTTTTCACTCTCTGGCCCTCTTAAGATCTGCTGGAAGCTTTCTGTCCACCCTGCGATAGGTCCTTCTGCAACCCAGCATAGACTGTGTGCCAGTCTGTTCTTGATGTGTTCAGTAGTATCTCTCTGAGGGCCCTGTCTTATTTGCAGGTGCTGAAGGTGGCCATCCTAGCTGAGAAGTATGCAGTGGACTACACTTGGTATGTGGACACCATCCTCAACCTCATCCGTATTGCGGGCGACTATGTGAGTGAAGAGGTGTGGTATCGCGTCATCCAGATTGTCATCAACCGTGACGATGTGCAAGGTTATGCTGCCAAGACAGTGTTTGAGGTATGGTGGGGGAGGGGTGCACACCCTCACTAGGGGCAGTGGAGGGGACAGAGATGGGCTCCAGGGGTGTTACTTCTCGCCCTTTTTTGTCCCAGTGGTGCTTATGCCTTTCTTGAACTAATGTCCCCCACCAAGCAACAGTTTCCTCTCATCCTAATCTCCAAAAGCCTATTAGGGCTGATGGGGCTGTTGAGCGACCTACTAGCTGTCCTGTGCATGAGGGACATCATCTCAAGAGTCTCTAGGGATAGTCACTGGTCTTGCTGCTGGGCCCTCTGCTGTTGGCACTGCAGCCAGCTGTAGGAAGCCAGGGTTTGCCAGGGTTTTAGGTGGAAGCTCTCACTGACTTCAGAATATACCTTGCAAGGAAGGGCCTGTGTGTCTGCTATGGTTCACTTCATGTCAGCTGCCTTTTCTGTGGCCTAGCTCCTGATGTTCCTTGTTTCACAGGCATTGCAGGCTCCAGCGTGTCATGAGAACTTGGTCAAAGTGGGCGGCTACATCCTGGGGGAGTTTGGAAACTTAATAGCTGGGGACCCACGTTCCAGGTAAAAGACCCCAGGGAACCAGGTGTGTGCACTGCACTGGACTGCCCTGCTCCCTGTCTACACTGCTTTGACATCCTGAGGGAGGAGGAAACCCTTACACTGGGAGCTGGCAGTATGCCCTCCTTAAAGAGGCACTGCTTTAGCATAGGGTCCCCACTGCAGGTGCAGGCTGAACACAAGACAGCACATGGGACAGATGAGATAGTGTGACTCCCCGTCTGTGCTCTCTGCCCCTCTCAAGCCCTCTGATCCAGTTCAACCTGCTCCACTCCAAGTTCCACTTGTGCAGCGTCCCCACCCGGGCACTCCTGCTGTCCACCTACATCAAGTTCGTGAACCTCTTTCCAGAGGTAAAGGCTACCATTCAGGACGTGCTGCGCAGCGACAGCCAACTGAAGAATGCAGATGTGGAGCTGCAGCAGCGGGCTGTGGAGTACCTGCGACTGAGTACTGTTGCCAGCACCGACATCCTGGTGCGGGCTCCTGGCTGGGCTGTTTGGTGCTGGGGCTACTGGGCTGGTAATAGGTGCCAGAATGGCCACACCAACTTCTATTCCTTCCAATAGGCAACTGTCCTGGAGGAGATGCCACCCTTCCCTGAGCGTGAGTCCTCCATCTTGGCCAAGCTGAAGAAGAAGAAGGGCCCGAGCACAGTGACTGACCTGGAGGAGAGCAAGCGTGAGCGAAGCATCGATGTGAATGGGGGTCCTGAACCTGTTCCAGCCAGCACCAGTGCAGCGGTGGGTCCCTGCCACTGTGTACCTGGTGCCCATCAGGGCCTCCATTCCTAGACTTGGGAATGACAGTCCAGGTGTCTGTGAGAAAGATTGTGGGTAGTCCAGTGGAATCCAGCGCTGGACATGTGGTCAGGGCAACCTATTCTATGAGACCAGTTTTTAGCTTTTTGGGGTCAGGTGAGCACCTGTGGCTGTCTGTGGTGGACTTATTTTAGACCCAAGACTACACACTTCTAGAGGAGACCTGATGTGTGTTCTTCATAAATTTAGAATTGCTTGCCTTTTTCCTCTTGGAGATTTCCCTTAGTGACTGAAGTAGAACAAACTTCCCCTTGATGTGACACAATGGAGGAACACAAGATCTGATGGTCGTTGGTGGGAGACGCCATTTGGAGAGCTTTGTTACTGTCTTTTAACTAAAGCAGGGCTAGAAATGTGGTCTTGTGACTACCTTTGCCCTGGGTTGCTGTAGATGTGGTTCATCAGATGCTATAATCCCAGGCTTTTCTAGTTCTTCTTTGGCCAGCCTCTCTGTGACCCTGTTCCCTTTGGAGGGGGATATGTGTTGCTATGTTTGGTAGCCCTTTTGAAAGAGTTATGCAGCCACATGAGGGGACCCAGGAGCTTACTATGTCCCCAGCCTCCTTATTTCCTGACCAATAGCAGCAATTAAGACTGTGCCTGGCCTAAGGTCTGGCAAGGCTGTCACTCATACCTTTACCCCTTACATGACAAAGACTCTGGGTGTCTCATTTATTTGAAATAATATTCATACACATTGTCACATGCCTACACATGAACTATAAAAGCACAGCATATTACATCTGTTTCAAAGAATAAACATTTTGGCTTCCCTGTTAATATATTTCTACACTCAGCATTCTTTGCTGAGGCCCACTCTGAGTTCTGCCCCTACTTGAAGAAGTTTCTGTGGCTGGGACAGACTGTTGCCACTTGTGTGCAGGGTACTTGCAACCACTGGGCACCCGCTCTGTCTAAGATGTGCTCTATTAGAATGGCTTCAGGATCTAGTTTCCTGATGTTTGCCTTTGTGAATGACCAATGGATGTTCAAAAGTTATTCAAAGTAACTCTTGAACACAGGGTCTCATTCCAGTAGCACCCTACCATTTATAGACTGGCCTGGGGAGCTCTGTGGATAGCACACAGGTGTGTGAATTGGCCGTGGTGTGGCAGGGCACCTTTGGGTAAGTCAGGTCTGTGAATGTTAGGTATTGAATGTGGGGTGACAAGCTATGCCCTTGTCCTGAGTGATACAGTAATGACTTCAAGGACTCCTTCTCCTTGCTCTCCTCTTCCTTCTCTTCTTTTTAAAACAGGGTTTCTCTGTGTAGCCTTGGCATTCCTGGAATTTACTCTATAGACCAGGCTAGCCTTGAACTCAGAGTCCCATGCCTCTGCTTCCTGAGTGCTGAGCTTAAATGCATGCACCACTACTGCCTGGCTTCAAGGGCTCTTTTCTTATGCTTTTGCCTGGACTGAAAAACAAGGGTTTGTAAGAAGTGTATGTGCTTGTTTATCTGCTTCTTTTCATAATGGAAGCAGACTTAATGCTGAGCTGAGAATGCATCCTAGCAATCTGTTTGCTTACCTTTGCATCTTTTTTTTTTACTTTTTTGAATTTTACAGGTTTATTAACTAAATTTGCTCTTTGATAATTACACACATGTGTGTAATATATACTGATTACTCTCTTCCCACCTCTTCCACCCACTTTCCTTCCTGCACGTTTTTTTCTTTCATTCCTGTCAACAGTCAGTTGTGGATGAGAGAAAGATTCACAGGACTCTAACCCTTGCTGATGAGCTTTTGGCTATTCATAGATTCTGAGAGAGGTGGATCTTCACTTGTGCGTCCACTGCTGAGCCCACCAGGCTCCAACAGAGAGCTCCACAACCTTATATAGATGGCCCTTATTAAACTCAGTAGATCACACACCAAAACTTTTCTCTTGTTTGTTTGAAACTAGGCCTTCATATTGTAGCCAGGAATTCATTGTGCAGCCTAAACTGGCCTAGAACTTGCTATGTAGCATTGGATAACCTTGAACTCCCTATTCCCCTGTTTGCACCGTATGCAAACCTTACTGTTTTTGAACAGTTGACAGTAATGTGCATGAACTTATTTCTTAACCCCTGTATTTCAACGTTTTTGGTGGCAAAACGTTTTTAGAACTTTGTCGTTTTGCTCAAATAGCATTTGTGGGAAAATGCAGACGACTTTCTAGTTGTATGAAATTATGATGGTATAATGAGGTGAATGTCTTCATCTGAACTCATGGGTAGGCTTATTTTGTATGTGGTCAGCAGCTCTCTCTTGCTGGTCTGTAGTTTCTGGACTGCTCCCTGCCCCCTTCCCCAACTTCCTCGTTACTTGACCTGGGAGTGGACACAGGGCTGTGTGAGTCTTGAGCATCCAAGGATCCATGCTGATGTTCCCTTTTCTTATCTTCCAGTCTACACCTTCTCCATCAGCAGACCTGCTGGGTCTGGGAGCTGCTCCCCCTGCTCCCACGGGGCCCCCTCCCTCTTCTGGCGGTGGGCTGCTAGTGGACGTGTTCTCAGACTCAGCTTCTGCAGTTGCACCTCTTGCACCCGGCTCCGAAGACAACTTTGCCAGGTAGCCCAGTTTCTGAGTACTGCCTGGGTGGCATGGTGGGAGCTGTACCTCATGGGTGATTCTGTGCTTAGTCCCTAACAACTAAAGTACTATTAGAGAGGGGTCTGGTGTTCTTGTTGAGAGAGAGCATGTGAGTGCCTGTGCTTTGCTTTGGAGTCGGATGGTACCCTTGCTGTTTCTTTTCTTTGACATTTGATAAATACTGAGCTTATTTCTTCCCACTTACCCCTCCACCCCCACCTTCATGTCCCTTGTGCTTTCCTCTCTGTCAGTTTGGTTTTTTTATTACCCTCTAACAGATACCCTTTTAAATCCCCTTCAGTGCTGTGCATAGATAGCGGCCTTTTCACCATAGCCTCAGGCCCCTGCCTGGCTCTTTCTTGCTTGAAGCAGGAACCCTGACTACTAGTTTATTTCTTGGCTGCCCAGACCCAAACAATTACATAGAAACTCTATTAATTACAGTTTGTCCCACAGCTCAGGCATATTTCTAGCTTGCTCTTATATCTTAAATTAACCCATTTCTGTTACTTTGTATTTTACCACAAGGCTTGTGGTTTGTTATCACTTACTTCTTGGGCAGCTACATGGTGTCTCCCTGACTCTACCCATTCTCTCTCCGTGTCTCTGTTCACATTTCCCGCCTGGCTTTACTCTGCTAAGCCATTGGCCGAAACAGCTTTATTCATTATCCAATAAAAGCAACATATATGCAGAAGGACATTCCATATCATCTCCCCCTTTCTGTCTAAATAAAAAGGAAGGTTTTAACTTTTTTTTTGC
>NC_022015.1:34339311-34354873 GCF_000317375.1 Microtus ochrogaster
AAACCCAGTGCCATTGTCCTTGGCTTCTCATCATCCCTCATTGTTCGCCATGTTCAGAGAGTCCGGTTTTATCCCATGCTTTTTCAGTCATAGTCCAGCTGGCCTTGGTGAGCTCCCAATAGATCAGCCCCACTGTCTCAGTGGGGGAAGGTTTTAACTTTAACACAGTAAAATTACATATACAAAACAGTTATCAAGAATTATAGTTACAATATTTAGTTAATTTGCATTTGACAAATTAAGGAAAATACTCTTATCTATGCTATCTTTGCGAGTCTAAAGTTTTATATATAATTGATCCTTTATCATAACTAAGATAAACTATAACTGTCTGTCTTCAACTCTTCAAAGACCCCAGAAGGATATAATATTACCTAAGTAAACAGGAAATGCACTGTAAGTAAGCAACTTCCAAACTCTAGAATTGACAGAGACATCTTACTGCCTGGATAGTCAGTCACCTAAAGTTCTTCTGTATTGTTGGTGCATCCATCTTTAGCTCACAGGCCCATAGTATCCAGCAAATTTTGCGTGAAGCAAGAAATTTAAAGATCTGTTCTGTAATGGCAAAATTCATCAGTTGCTTTCTTCTGTATCCTGCAGAATGTCAGGCAGTTTCCTCTGTGACGTGAAGCAGGAACCCCGAAGGACCATTTTCTGTGGGTCCTGTATGTCCAGTTTATACAGCATACCTAATCAAGCAGTCCAAGCAAGAACCAAATGGCTAGCCTTGTCACATTGAAGGCAAATTCTATAACGAGTTTCTTCACTGTTCACAAACCTCTCTGAAATAGTCAGTGCTGCCAGAAGCAGACATGTCTCACTGTTGAGAAAAGTCTTAAGTTCTTAAAACATTTTAAATGCTGTATTCTGTAGATCTTTGAAAGGTTTGAAGAATATTTAACTGAAATATATCTCTATATATCTAGATGATTATCTATTAACCTATATTTCTTAATTATACATTATATTTTAAATGAGCTGCATAAGCATAATATCTTAAACAAGAGTAGAAATATAAATATGCAGAATCTCTTTTCCAAGGTAACGTATCCTTTGACTCAAATTTTGAAGTCAGGATACCATTAAAATATATATGTTGGTTTTACTTAGCAGCCTGTACAATGGAATGTCTTTCTGTACTTAGCTCATTAACAGACAATAATAAACATAATACAGATTTTTTTTGTGTGTATTTTCCATCTTTACATGGCTTATTTTTTTTACACTTTTAATCTATGACCATCTGTACTTTTTATATTACTTTTACTGTTTCTTTAAAACTTTATTTTTTATAACTAGTTACTTCTTTTTTATACTGTTTATACTTTTTCGTCTCTCTTCCAAACCTGACTCTGCCTACTCTATATATTTTTGTTCAGATTTCCCACCTGGCTTTACTCTACTAAGCTACTGGCTGAAACAGCTTTGTTCATTAGCCATTAAAAGCAACACATCTATAAGAAGGACATCCCACATCACTTGCTGACTCCCTGGGTCGAGCCCCTTACACGCTCACTTACATGCCCCTTGTCCACCCACTTTCTCTGTTTTCCACTTTCAAAGGTTTAGAATCGCCTTCCTTCTTGTTGGCTGATTTTGCCAGCTTCCCTTGCTGCTCCTTACTCCGCTGTATCCTAGTTCATGGCTGATGTGAAGCTCCTCACTTGTACCCTCCAATGGCAGTGGATTTTTCTGGGGAGGTTAGAATGAAACCTCTGTTTCCTGCCTGGAGATGATACCAGGGTTCTTGTGGTTTTAGAGTTTTCATTTCCTTGTATTCATTTTGCACATGATCCTTCCTTCCTGTTAGGAAATGTGTGTTTGGAGCAGGCTGTGAACAGACCTCTGATGGCCTGAGAATTGCTGAGCTTGGTATTTTACAGCTGTGGAAAACCCAGCTTCCTAGACCCTTGTTGAAGGGGCAACATGGGGTTCAGCTATGTACCCTAGTTTTTACAGAGTCTGTATCTAGGAGTACCCTAGCTTTGCTTTGTTACTGTTACTCCATGACAGCCATGGGCTGTGGGTTAGTTACTCCTTGGTGTCCTGTGAAGATGGGGGTAGGGAATATGGGTGTTAGTTGTTTGCAGACTTGAGTCTTCCTGTGTTGGTGTAAGGTTCTGGCTTGTGCTGTCCAGCTCCAGTAGGTCATGTACTTTTCCTTATCCTGGCCTACTGGTCTGATCCTTGATACCATCTCTTTAGGTTCTGGGACATTTCTTCAGGATACTACCCTGTGCAGGGATTTGCCTGTCTTGACTTTGATGTGGCCACACAGGGTTACCACATGATGTTTGTGTGGTGCATTGTGGAAGGACCTGTTGCTTTGGGCAGTGCAGCATGCATGAGGGAGGTTGCATGACTGTTTACCTATGAGTTCCCTTAGGTCAAGTGCAATTGAAGTGACCTTTTGGAAATAGCCAGCTGGACATTCATGGATGGCAGGGCTTCTTTATCATTTGGATGATAGATTGATACCCAGATCTAAGTGTGTGAGCCCCATAACTTCTGCTTAGGCTCCTTGAGTAACATCCAAGCTGGGCCTGAGTAGAGTGCTGGCCTAGGGAAGTGGGCCCTATGCTAGTGTTTGGAGCCCAGCCACATCCTACAAGAGAACAGTCATTCTCATGTGCGCTGTTATATGTTCTCAGAAGTGTTGGAAAAATTATCTCTTATACAGAATAGACAGTGTTTTATTTTGGGACATTTCACTGTTGCCAGAACTGGGCAGACAGTGTTGGGTTGTAGCTGGATGACTTGGAAGAGCTGTTGGCATTTGGGCCTATGGTATGTTCAGAGGGTACTCTGTTTCCATTGTTCTTGTGGCACAGGGCAGAGTGGGAGCTGTAGAGGTCCTCTGCCCTGCGTGCCCAGGCACAAGGGAACAGCTCAACTGTAGAAAAGTTGGCTGAGCTGATTGCTGTATGATCTAGGGCAGAGGTCACTCAGCTTGGTCCCTGAGCCTATTCAAGTGTGCATTGAGACCTTAAGATATGCTGCCACATGTCACTGTCTCAGGCACTGAAAATCCAACTGCACCCTCTACATATTCCCCATTCCTAGCTTCCTTACCCCAGATCTCCCTGGGTGATAGTCACAGGTGACACCATCTGTTTCTGAGTGGCACCTGAGGAAGCTTGCCACCAGATACTGGCTCTGGCTCCAGCTCTAAAGACTGGGATAAGAAAGATCCTTGAAGCTCTTCACTTTGTCTCTCCTGTCTCCAGAAATATTTTAGCTCCAAAATACTGTAAGCCCTTTCTAACTCTGCTTGCTGCAGGTGGCTCTGAGTGATGCTTCACTATCCTTTTTCCCTAGGTTTGTTTGTAAAAATAATGGTGTGTTGTTTGAGAACCAGCTGCTTCAGATTGGACTTAAGTCTGAATTTCGGCAGAATTTAGGTATGTGTTTAACTTAATGACAATTTCTTTAAGAAAAAAAGAAATTATGAGAAATAGCCAAGCATGGTGACACACAAATGTAACCTGTTGAAGCCCGTGTGGGTCCAACATAGATAATTCTTTTCCCTAACTGGGACTGTTACAGAGTCGCTAGGAATAATCAGACACAACTTACACAGTCATCATGGAAGGGCATCTCAGGGTCTTTTCTCCTGATGATCTCCCAAAGATTTCCCACGTTTATTCTCCAAACAGCTTATATATCATCACATAAATTGAGCGGGAAAACACATTAGGCAGTCTCCTAGGCAACCAGGTGAATGGACTTTAGTCATGTCTGCATTCTACCTGTATGCTAGCTGTCACGTAGGCCTGAATCAGCATCTCTATAAGACTTCCTCCAAATTACCAAGAAGTAAGCACCAAACATCCTGACCAGCTAACACCTCTTCTAAGGTGACCTACATTTCTAACAAAAGAAAGAAAGGAGCAGTACATCCTTGCTATTGTTACGCAGAGACAGCTTGTCTGCAGAGCTACCCAACCACCTCAGATCAGGCTTATGGCTTTTGTGCCATACAGAAATATGGGCCCACAGTAACCCCAGCATTTGGAGGCAGAGACAGGAGATTTGCATGTTTGAGGGCACTCTGGGCTAGATAGCATGTTCCAGACAAGCCAAGGTTACATAGCAAGAGTTCCTTCAGCAGCAACAACAACACCAAAAAACAAAAATTTAAGGGCAGGTATGGTGCTTACATCTCTAGTTCTAGCACTTGGGAGACTGAGACAGGGGGATTGTCATTTGATCCAGGCTAACCTTGGTAATAGTGTAAGATCCTGTCTAAAATAAAGTAATTTTAAAAAACCAAAAAGAATTAGGGGAAATTATATAATGAGAAATGTTTATAATCTGTGCACTGACTAGTAACATGGAAAATTGGATGTTGGGGATAGCTATACATTACTAAGCTATGCGTCTAGCATGACTTAACTTATATACACTTTACCACAATTAAAAAGGAAGGGAATTTTCTTGAGTCATAAAAGAAAACATTTTGCCCACCACACTGTTGGAGTTACTACTAAGGTGGATTTGATGTCTGTGCGAAGGGAGTAGACCTGCCCTGCAGCCCTGCAGGATTCTGGGGACCAGTAGCATTTATCTGAGAGATGCCAGGCTAATGAGACTGCTCCCCTGCGTCTGGTCCGACCAAGGCTCTGCCCTTGTCATGGTGATTTCACCAGGTTTGGTTGAGGACGGAAGCTAAACTGTTTTTCACAACTTTTAGTGTTTGGTTTCCTTTCTGAACTCCAAGGGTGTAAGTGTCAACAGGATCTAGCCATTTGGTACAGGGAGCATGTCCTGATTGGTCACTGTAGGGGCATGGCATGTTAGAAGGACAGTCCTGGCTGTTAGTATCACCGAGTGAGTCAGCTGGTAGACAAAAGTGGAGGATGTATGGTTGGGTCTAGGTACCTTCAACACAGGGCAGGCTTCCTCAGAGGGCTCTGCTGTCCTCCTGACCTTGTGTCTGTGGTTGTGGTTCTAATTTACAGAAATGTGACTTCTACCCTTGAGTAACTACATAAAAAGGAGGCCCAAGGGCAGGTGTGAGGGGCAGAAGAGAAGATACCCTCCCATCCCCATTTCCCTTTTCTCATTCTGCCATTCTGCCATGCTATTTTTTATTTGGCTTTTGTTTTGTGTTTGAAACAGGTTCTTTTTTTGTTTTTTGTTTTTTGTTTTTTTTTTTTTTTCCTAAACAGGGTTTCCCTACAGCTTTGGAGGCTGTCCTAGAACTTGCTCTGTAGATTAGAGTGGCCTTGAATTCACAGGAATCTGTCTGCTTCTGCTGGGATTAAAGGCGACAGCTGCCCAGTTTACTTACCCCAGGCTGTCCTCAAATGTTTATGTAAATGAGGTTGGCCTTGAACCCCTGATCTTCCTGCTCCTACCTCTCAAGCACTGGGATGATAGGCAAATGCTACTTTGCTTGCCTGCTATGCTACTTTTAAACTAGAAGCTTAGTATAGTGGCCTGTGTTTATAATCCTAGCATTTGGGAGGCTGAGGCAGAAGGGTTGTCATGTCAGGGCCAGCCAGAGTTCTAGGCCAGAGGCAGTTATATAGCGAGACCAAACCAACTGTTTGTTTACACACACACACACACACAAAGTTGTTTTTATATTTTAGCAATAGTCATAGTTTACAATAATATATCTAACTGGGAATTGCAGGGGCCACTTTTGACTGTGTGATAAGTGTGACATAATGTGTTGTAAAACAAACTATCTCTGTTTCTTCCTAGGCCGAATGTTCATATTTTATGGTAACAAGACCTCCACGCAGTTCCTGAACTTCACTCCAACACTAATCTGTGCTGATGACCTTCAGGCTAATATCCTTGTTTATCTCTAGGGTCTCAGACAGACAGACAGAAATTAGGGTGAGAGGAAGTTTGGGGGGGCTGTTTTTGTTCAAATGGCAGTGTTTTCCATATCGCAGTCAAACCACGGCCCTCCCTTTGAGTTGTCCTGTTGGTGCATCCGACACCACCCACACAGCTGTGCCTTTCATCTTGTTGTGTGAGTCACTCTCTGCTTGGTTTGCTCTCCTGTGGATATCATTTGCCCTTTACTCTGTGAAGTCCCCCTATAGGTGCTGTGGCCGAAGGCAGAGTGATCCTGTGGTAACTAGCCGGTATGGAGCATCTCGTGCTTGCTGGGCTTAGGTGTTATTTGGCACATCCTTTGCTCACATAGAGGATGGCTCCATGTAGCCATCAGGAATGGTCAGGAACATTGGATGGCTGCAGCTGAGGGGCTGTGAGAGATGGACAGCTGGGGTCTGCTGCAGTGTGCAGACCAGGATCCACAACGGCCAGGGATGCGAACCTTGGGCTCAACTCATAGTTGTAGAACAGTGGGTATCATCTTTGTAGTAGATCTGTGTTCAATTGGAGATGATATATTTAAATATACAACTATTTGGAAATAAGTAAAAAAATACTGGGGTAGTGTTTAGGGATGTGACTCAGTGGTGGAGGGCACACTTACGAAGTATAAGCAAAATCCTAGTTCTATCTCCAGCATTCTCCTGTTACACACTCAAAGGACCGATGCATACAGAACTACTGTCTATGTGTCTCTTTTTCGTGGGATCATGAGCTGTGGGCACAGGTTGCCATGCAGAATGCAGAGGGAAGCAGAAACTGCCCAGGTCTAGTTATGATTCCATGGATCCTGGATACAAAGGTGTTTCAGTGAGCCTAGAGGCTCCAGTTCACATGTCGCAACCTCTGGCTTGCAGAAGTGCAGAGCTACACTGATCTGTAAAGCCTTTGAGTTAGCAGGCTTAGCTTCTACTAACTCATAGCTTCTACTGAGCACAGCAGGAGTCATCACAGTTCCAGAGCTCACTTGGGCAGTGTCAAGGCCAGTATGCAGCTAGTGTACAACATCCAAGGTCTTTTAGAGAAAGGATTAGTCAGATACATAATGACTGTGGGTGGTCTGGGCCAGTGGGACATGTTGAATGGTGGAAGGACAGGCTGGCAACAGTTCTGGGCCTTGATTTATGATGCTGACAGAGTGGTTTGTAGGGGGCCCCTGCTGCTTTCTGTTGTGGGCTGGCTGTGCTATTCCCATTTTCCCTGCCTGCCTGGACTCCTTAATGTGCTCACATCTGAACCTGCAAACCAAGCCTGTGGACCCAACTGTGGATGGGGGCGCACAGGTGCAACAGGTGGTCAACATTGAGTGTATATCTGATTTCACAGAGGCACCTGTCCTCAACATCCAGTTCAGGTGAGGGGTGTGCGCTTCCTGTGCCCTTTCCCAACCTGTGTGCTTCTCAAGGGCATTAATTAGTTACTGCTGTGCATGTATGCAAAGTCCTGCCAGACCTGGAGCTTCCAGAGGATGGGAACAAGTGGAGAGGGAGGAGGCTTCTGTGACCATGACATGGCACCCATGGGGTTTGAATCTCCTTTGTGGTCTGTGGGCTAAGCTATTTCTGACCCAGGTGATTTTGTGGTGAGACATGGAAAGGCCTGCTTCCCGGGAGGCAGAGAGCCAGGCTCTCTTGCTGTGTAGACAGAAGTGTCTGTCCCACCTGGTCCTGCAGCCATTCAGTCCCAAATACACACATTATAAACTGTTTGGCTTATTAGCTCAGACTTATTATTTACCAGCTCTTACAACTTAAATTAACTCATAATTCTTATCTATGTTTAGCCACATGGCTTAGAACCTTTTCTTAGTAGGCATTCTCATCTTGCTTCCACTACGTCTCTCGTGACTGCGGCTCTGCCTTTTCTCTTCCCAGAATTCTCCTAGTCTAGTTGCCCTGCCTATATATCCTGCCTAGCTACTGGCCAATCAGCGTTGTAGTAAACCAATATGAGTGACAAATCTTTACAGTGTACAAGAGCATTAGCCTAGAGCAGTGCTGTCTGCTGATGCTGAAAGGACAGCTTGAGGGACAGTGATGGTAGCTGGTGTGGAGTTAGACTAATGGGTCATGGCATGTAGTCTTACTTTTAGTCATCACAATGGTTCCTTGTTTGGGGAGCTACAAGGCTAATTGATTTGATAGTCTGCTTGGGCCTGTCCTGGGTCTTCATTTGCCAAAGGAGTAGGACTGAGAGGAACTGGTCCTTTGACACTTGGCACAAAGCAGTGACTTTGGTCCCTTGCTCACCTGTGAATGGCATAGACATGGACTATAACGGGTGGAGGATGTGGCTTAGCTCCTCCAAGAATACTGTTGGTATGCAGTCTTAGTGGCTGTTGTTGGGATGGGTGGCCACATGGCCATTCTCTAAGTTCTGAAGACCCATGAACTGGAACATTTTGACCAGGTATTTGTTCTCCATAACATGACTCTGTTGTTATAGGTATGGTGGTACCTTCCAGAATGTGTCTGTTAAGCTGCCCATTACGCTCAACAAATTTTTCCAGCCCACAGAAATGGCTTCTCAGGATTTCTTTCAACGTTGGAAGCAGTTGAGCAAGTGAGAGGGCTGTACTATGGGTGGAGAGGGGAATGGGGACAGCATGATCTATGGGTCTCTGCATGGTTTATAGTACTAACATGCTGCTTTTTGTAGTCCACAGCAAGAAGTGCAGAATATTTTCAAAGCAAAGCATCCGATGGACACAGAGATCACTAAAGCAAAGGTAAAGGGTTGTATGGCGATGTTGCTGAGGCAGGAATTGTGACGAGTGCATCCTGACCTGCCTCTTCATTCTGTATAGATTATTGGATTTGGTTCTGCACTCCTTGAGGAAGTTGATCCGAACCCTGCAAATTTTGTGGGTGCTGGCATAATCCATACCAAAACCACCCAGATCGGCTGCTTGCTGCGCCTGGAGCCAAATCTGCAAGCTCAGGTGAGGCCTCCATAGCAGGAGGATGAATATGATTGTGTTGTTTTTTTTTTATTTTTGGTGAAGTTTATTTATGGAGACACTCAGATTCTAAGTGTTGGTCATGTGACAGTGCAGACACTTAGACAACAACTGGCCATCAGAGCACATAGATTTCCCTGGCCTACACAGTAAGACTGTGTCTCAGAATACAAAAGGCTGACTCCCACCTCACTAACATCCATCCCCCTTTGCTGCAAACACTTGCTTTTATTAGACTTTTCTATTTTTACTGGTAAAACTGATGCTTGGTGGTGGTGGTGGGGCTTCTGTGAATGATGAGGCCTGTACCACAAAAATACCTAAGAGCCTGGGGCTCAGTGCCTGCTCACCCTGCTGCTCTCTATTTCAGATGTACCGACTCACGCTGCGTACCAGCAAAGACACCGTCTCTCAAAGACTATGTGAATTGCTGTCGGAACAGTTCTAATCCACAGGCCAGAAGAGCAGGCTTTTTGTTTGTCTCTCTTGTCTCTACCGTTTGTCTTTGTACCGCACTGCAGATAAACACCCCTTGTCTGAAAAGCTGCCGCTCAAGGCACCTCCAGTCGTACTCCTGCAGCCAGCCCCGTGGGTGTGGAGGGGATGCAGGACAGTTTGAGAAGGGCTGCAGCAGGCCTGCTCCATCAAAGAAGGGTGCCTGGACCTGGAAATTCAAGGCAGTCCCGTGGTTCAACTACAAATTAAAGGGAAATTAGAAGTTTGAATGAAAGTGGAAATTTTGTTCAAATTTTATTAAAATGCCACTGACTCATTCTCAGAATCCAGAAACAGCGCCATGTGCTTATAAGATTAACACAGGGCTATGTGGCCATGCTGGATGGTAACAGCAGTGGCCTAGAGGTGTGTGACCACTTGGGCTGAGCAGAGCTCTTGGGGTTTGCTATAGCACTACCTGATGGTGCCGAAAGGCTTGTGTTTATGACTGTCGGCAAACTCCATGCCCCATTCATGGCAGGATCCTGTGCCTAGCGTACCAGTGTTCTTAAAGGGACAGCTTAAACATTTCACTACTTATTTGAGACCTTAGGTTTGCAGCATGGTGGGTAGAGAGGTTCCTATTGACTTTGGAAAACATGGACATCACCCATCTTTTGTTATTAATGAATGTGCTGTTCTTATAGTACATTCTGGGGACTTGAAGGTTAATGGGTCAGGCAGTGAAGTAATAATTCATAAAGTGTGCTTCTCTCCAGAGGGTCTTAGTTGGTGCCCCAGTATTGCACTCTCACTTCTGTGAAGCCCTTGTGGTTGGGTGGGAAAGGGAGGCCTAATTGCAGTATTGAAGTGAGAGGCAGGGGTGAAAATGGCAGTCCAGGCAGGTGCTCTGCTAAGAATGCACTGGACTTCCTAGCTTGAGTACTGGTGGCTCAATTGTTAGTTACCCTTTTGGGGGCATTGGACTGTATGTGCGGCCCATCAGGGGAAGAGCATTGACCATATCAGAAGCTTTGGGATACCGGGCTGGAGCCCTGCACTCGGTCTTGAGATGATGCCCGGGATTGCTGTGGATCAGCTGTACAGGCTTATCTGTACTTACACAGCAGTGTTGATGCCCCTTGCTCACTTGGAACACTAGGTGTGGTCACATATGCATGTTTTTTTCCCCCCTCAGGCTGCCAGCCTGCCATGGTGGATCTGAGGATAGTAGCAGGGTTCCTGTCCACTCAAGCTTCTGCAGCCCCACTCTGTACAGCCCGGGCAGTTAGTTCAGAACAACCAACACCTGCTATGCTGACCCTTGTGTTCCATGAAGCCCTTAGTCTGGCTGCCATTTGTTGTGATCCATATCTGCCACTGCACAGGCTTGTGTTGCAGGAGGATGATCTAGCTGTGGCCACAGTGAGCCTCTGGAGTTCTCTTGCTCCAGTAGCTAGACATCGTGGCTCTCCATTACATGCAATCCACACATGGCTGCAAGGACCATGTTGAGAGCTCAGTCTGTGTGGCTGTGGCTTATGTACCATGTGCTATCCAGTGATGGTGTCTAGCTCAGTAATGTCCCTACACATGGAAGCTGCTGGGGCACAGGCCCACTCTTTGTGACTCCTGGGCCTCCGTCAGTACAGTGTGCTTGTTCTCAGAGGAAAAAATAAATAAATGCTAGGACAGGAAACTGGAACATTTGTGTGATCTTTATGGGGAGTGTCCGGTACTGGCCTCAGTCCTTGCCCTGTGGAATTGAGTACTCCTCAGAACCAAGGACTCTCAAGTGCTACTTGCCTCTAAATTCAGGGGTACCTCAGGAAATGATTGCCCTAGCTCTGTCTGTGTGATGCTGGGTGTGTTGAGCCTAGCATGGGTCCATATACTACCATAAGTCTGTGGCTACAGTTCACTGAAGTCTGTGCCTGGAAGATTTGATCTAAGCACATAGGACCCATGGACTCAGGACTTCTCTCCCTTGCCCCACTCTGGGGCTGCACATGAGAGATGGTCCTTGCCTGGGAAGCCTGGAAGATAGTGGGTTTCATTCAGCATAGACTTAGCAAAATCCTGGATGGAAGTAGCTCAAGACCAGGGCATATCTGTCTTAGCCCTACCGAGCACAGTCCCAGGTCCTGATGACCTGCTCTGTGCAAATATTTGTGACATCATGCTCAGGATCCTGGAAGAAGACAGCAGCATGCATACACCAGGTTCTGCCTTGAAAAGAACCAGTTTATTTGGAATCTGCTCATTGTTGGGTGATGGCCTTCTGTCCAGCGGGTACCAATGCTTTCACTTCTTCCTGACTCTGGGGAGACCTTTCCTTGTGCCTCTCTGGTGCTTATCTTGCTGCCTGCCCCTACCCAAGGTTCATACTCCCGCATCTTCCTCCTGTTATTCCCAGTGTCTCCCCAGGTACCCCACCTAGTCTTCCCAGCACCTTCTTTGGTGCGCTCTGATCTCTTGGGCATTATAGCCAGAGGCTGGGAGGTGTATACAGGTGGACAGGAAATTCCCAAGGCATCAAAGGTTGAAGGAATGTGAGTAGTTCATTTCCACAGAAGGTCTGTTTTGCTTGGTCAAGGTCTGCAGGAGGTAGATGGTAGGAGCCTTTGCATGACAGCTGTTGCTCTGTTTCTCCGCTGTCTCAGGGTGAGCCATGTCCAAGGTCTCTTTGAGGCCATGCCGGTGGCCAGTAAGAGGATTGCTTGTTACAGTGTTAGGGAAGTATCAGAAATGGCTTTTGCATGTGTGTCTGTCTGTTTTTGACCCCCTTGTGCCCAAGAAACCAGTTGTTATTTAGTCCTTGCATTGCAGGGGGCTACATGCACAACTGCTGAACACTTGGAGGGTGAGTGTGAGCTGCTGACCTGGTGCATTGGGATCTGGACAGGGCAGGGAGACTTGCTTCTCATAGGTATTGAGAGGCTGGCAGCAGCCACAGTAGGACTCCAACTGCAGGGTGTCAGTATTGAAACTGCCAAGAAGCAGAGAACAGTATGGTCAGGATTGGCCCCCTCCCTCTAGGCCAGTCCCAAAGTAGAATGGATACTATAACTGATTTGTAGGCCCTCTGGAGTCAGCACTTGCTCATGGGCAAGGAAAGTGTGGTCAAAATGAGCTGCCCAGAGCAGTGGTTCTCAACTTTCCTAATGCTGTGACCCTTTAGTACAGTTCCTTATATTATGGCGATACTCAACTATAAAAATAATTTTTATTGTTACTTTATAACTAATTTTTCTATAGTTATTAATCATAAGTAAATATTTGTGTTTCCCAATTGTCTTAGGTGACAGTGAAAGGATCATTCTACCCCTCTCCCAAGGGTCACGACCCATAGGCTGAGAACCACTCACCACTCTATTTGTCAGAGTAGGTGTGGGAAACATTGAGAACCTAGCTCCTCGTTGGGTTTGGGTCCCAGCGAAAAGGAGGGTGTTTGCCAAAAACTCACCTGACAGAGGAGGCACACAAACCCTGGCAACGAGTTAGAGTCACATTTGCTGTGCAGCCTTGGTAGGTAATCTCTCGCTCCTCTTCCTGCAAGCTGCAGGTCTCTGGAGATGGAGGCCCAAGAGCAGGTCTCAGTTACATCCTAGTCCCCACCCGACTCTCTTCTCTGTGTAGCAGCTTTCCCTTCAGTATTCAAGGCTTCCTTAAAGAATCTGACATTGAACCAGGCCCAGGTAGATCTGAGTCAGTCATCCACAATCCCCATTAAAAGTGTCTTAGGTCTGTTGGATGTAGGACATACTAAGGACCGAAGGAGGATCCCTCACAAAAGATCATGCAGTATCTGAGAATAGCATTGTGCCACCTGGGTTAAGGGACGCAGCAGAGAAAGCCTTTTGCTCTGGACTTCTGGAAGGGTTTCAGAGGCTATGACATCCAGTGACAAATGGTGGTGGTGATGTCTCAGCAGGCTGGCAGCTCTCTTGACCTTCGGAACTGCCAGTGTGGGCAGTGTCTGGGGGTGGACACCCATAGAATCAGCACTCAGGAGGCATAGGTGGGAAGTCAGTGAGTTCAAGAGCCCAGGTTAGATACTGCCCGGTGGTACTTGGGTTACAAAGTTAAAAATTGGGGTCGGGTGGTGGTGGCGCATGCCATTAATCCCAGCCCTTGGGAGGCAGAGGCGGGTGGATCTCCTGGCCAGCCTGGTCTACAGAGAGAGTTCTATGACAGCCAGAGAAACCCTTTCTTGAAAAACAAAACAAAAAGTTGGGGGCTGGTAAGATGGTCCAACAGGTCCCTAGAAGTCACATGATGAGAGAACTGGCTCCTGCAAATTTCCACACAACACTGTTTAAGTTAAAAATGATTTGTGGGTGACAGATATGCTCCATATATTTATCGTCTCTCTCCTGTGCTTACTTATCCCTGCTCTGATTGTCTGGTGTTCTGTTCAAATGACACTCTGCTTTCTCTCCTCACTTCCCAAGGCCATTTTCTAGGGAAAGAGCCTGAACTTAAAGTGACAGTCTGTAACCATAAGACAGGAACTGATTGCTGGCTCTGTGAGGACTTCCTGCACAAGGGAGGCCTAGAGCGTGTGTGCAGAGCCTGGTCTCAAGGTGGGTGTCTTGAGAGGAACACTCAAATCGGGTATCCTCACAGTATATGTTGAACTCAAGTTCCTGTGCAGGCTGACCCTGTAGGGATCACTGCCCTGTGGGGACCCTGGTTGTCGTTGGGTACAGAGCAAGTGGAAACCACGGCAATGAGAAATGTACACACTAGTTTCCAGGTCTTACCTGGCCTTCATCCCTCCTGTGCCTCCTGCATGCCCCCTCGGATGAGCTGTGCCAGGACTAAGGCTGTCATTTTCTTTAGCACTGAGGTAGGCTGCATTTCTAACTTCAGGGCCCAACCAGGTCTCACATGCTAGCTTCCCAAGGGGCAGGTGTGGAGCGCTGCTTAGAGACGCTAGGAACAAGAGAGGCACTGTTTCCTTGCGGGAAACAGAGGGCTAGAGAAGTCAAATGGGCCTGAAATGTATGGGATCAAGTCCCTAATTCAGACAGATCTGGGAATACAGAATAGTGTTTGTGAGAGGTGAAGAGAAAGGAACTTGCAGTTAGGTCTAGAAATACCCAAAAGAAGCTTCAGGATCAGGCCTTCATGGAAGCACCAAAGGGCAATGGGAGGAAAAACACACTATTCAGCAGACCACTCTTGTGAAGAATTCTGTGGAGTAAACAACTGGAACGTAAGTAGGCTGGGACCAAGGAGTCAGCCAATGGCACCGCTTACCAGGTTGGGGGGATGGAGAGATCGAAGAGTCCGGTTTGGAGGGTGACACTAGGGTAGAAGGCGAGGAGCTTCCACTGGTAGTAGCAGGGCTGCTCAGGAACGCAGTTGTAGGCAGTGGGCTGGTACCAGGGGGTCTGGCCGTGTGGTTGGTGTCTGGGGAACTTGGGAAGACTGTCATGCCCATGGTTGAAGACAGCAGCCCGGATGTAGAGGATTGGGTAGTGAGGGAAGTAAACTGGGAAGTGGTGGACTTTGAGGAGAACGAAGAAAAGGTGGGGACGTAAGATGTAGTCTTGGCAGTGGATAGAAGGCTAACGCTGGCGGTTGGCCTACTAGATAGGGTGGGAGTTGTGTAGAAAGTGGGGAGAGCAGAGGAAGGAGTGGACGAGGTGACAAGAGGTAAGACAGAGGATATAACAGGAGTAGAGGAAGTAGATGGGGACTCAAAGGAAGAAACGGATGAAGGATAAGACACCGTGGCGGGGGTAGTGAACAATGGCGAATGTGATGCTGGGCTGGGAGTAGGTGTGAGAGGGAACGTCATGGAAGAAGAATGGGAGGATGCTGAAGAGTGAAAAGATGTGGACAGGAGAGAGGTGGGGGATGGAACAGAGGGAGAATGTGGGACACTACTGAGAGAAACCACAGTGGATGGGAAGCTTGTTGGGAGAGAAGGGGAAGGGGAAACAGAACTGTGGGGAACTAAGGAAGGGCTCAGCTCCGAGGGAGTTGTTGCTGTTGTAAATGCAGAATTAACTGGGGTAGTGGCAGTTTTACTAGAGGAGACAGGTGGTTCTGTGGTGGGAGAACGTGTACCCATCATTGGGCTTGTTGAAAGAATTGTACTCAGTAACATAGATGTGGAAACTGATGGTGTGTGTTGGAGAGTTGGGGTGTTAGGAGACTTGGGAGTGGGGGACAGAGAAGACGTTGAAAATAATGGCTGTGGTGTGGATGACTGCCAAGGTACAGGTGAGCTTGGAAAATTGGAATTGGTCTGTATGGACGTCACTGAGGAGAGACCTGTGGTGTGTATTGTGCTGG
>NC_022015.1:34359934-34383370 GCF_000317375.1 Microtus ochrogaster
TGGATGTGGTGAAGATGGAAGAGACTGGAGCTGATGTTGATTGAGACGGGGTCAGCGTGGATGTTTGTGGATTGTGGGTAGTAGATGTCTTGTATGTGGAGAAAGAGCTCTTGGTTTGGGTTGTGGCACTGGATGTGTAAGTATCAGGTTTTGTTGTTTGTTGTGGAGTTGAGGTGTCTTCCATCATTGTTGGGAGAGCAGTTTTTAGTGTCATGGATGTTGAGGGTAGTGATAATGTGTGTTGGCTCTTGTGGCTGCTCATTGTCATTAAATTTGATGTGACAGAGGAAGTTGAAGTTAATGGCAGTTTTGTGGATGCAGTTTGAGAAGTTGAAGGGGTTGAGATCGTGATCGTTGTCTGCAGAGACGTTCTCAAAGGGGGCCCTGTGGTCTGTATTGTACTGGAGACAGGAACAGTGGGTGAAATATGTGGAGTATTAGGACGACTTGGTGTTCCTGATGTTGTGTGGACTTCCGGGCTACTGTTTACACCCATCGTTGACGTTTTCCACACTGTAGTGGGAGGAAGTGATGTGGACTGCTGCTGTGTTGTTCTGGAAGGGTGTGTTAAGGACGATGAGGTGGTTTCTGTGGAGAATGAGGTTTGACTGTGTGTCATGTATTTGGTTGTATAGGTGCCTGAGGCTAATGTGTGTGTTGTGCCTGCTTCCTTGACTGTGGTGGTTTGAAATATTGTGGTAGGTGGGTGTGTTGTGGATGGTGATGGCGGTACATGTGATGCAGTTGGTGTCATGAGAGCCTGAGATGTTGGTGCCTGTGCTGTAGAAAGTGTTGGGTTTACAGAGGGCAGTGAGTTCTGCGTCTGCAAAATGGTGGTTGTTGTCTGGATAGGTGTTTCTGATGGAGCATTTGTGGACTGTTCTGTAGTGTGGAAAGAAGCGGTTGGTTGAGAGTGTGTGGTCCAGGGCACGAGTGTCGGCTTGGTTTGTGATAATGTGTTTTGGGTCCAAGTGCTTGTAGTAGGTGGTGGTAGGGTATTGCTTTGCCCTGTTTGCTGTGTGGTCAGGGTGGTCTTTCCCGAGAGAGGTAGTTCTGTGGTCTCAGTTGCTCGGCTTGTTGTGGCTGGACGGTGAGTTTCCTGTTGAGCTGATGTCACTGTGGATCATGGCAGTGAAGAATGTTCAGTTTATGTTCACAGTCCTTCATATATGCTGTGCTGTGTTCCTGCACTGGATTTTCTGTTCTCTAACTTTGTTTTCTAAGCCAGTTTCCTAACTCAGTGAGGTACTTGGCTTTCTTTGGAATGTTCTGTTTGACCTTCCCTTCTGTACATGTTTCCTGATGTAGCCCTTTTCTCCTGTACTTGACTGTCCGGTGGCCTGAGGTGTGACTGGGAGTCATGCTGTGTCCATTTCCTTCTGCCGCTCCTCTGCCTCACTGACTCCCCTTCTCCCTCACCCCTTGAGCAGTACAGACCCTCTCTCTGAGTTGGATGTGCAATACTGAGGGTCAGAGGTGAACATTTGACTCAGGTGCCCTGGCTTCCCATGGGCTTTGACTCACCTTGGCTGGTGGACATCCCAGGTTTTGCTGAGATTAGTGGTGTCATTGTGGTACTCTCTGTGAACTGAGCTGTGGTCTCTGTGGACGAGCTGGAGGAAGATGCTGTGGGCTTAGTTGTAGCCTGTGTCACTGGGAGCCTTGTAGGTGTTGACTTCGGTATGGATGTAGGAGGCAAACCTGATGTCAGTGGTGTGGTACCCACAGTAGTCGGAGAGTATTCTGTAGAGGAAAGTCATGGCAATACCTCTTCCCACCTGCTTTTTCCAGATGCATATTTGAGTCCCTTCCTCTTTGCTCCTGCTTTCATGATACTTATTGTTATCTATTCATAGTTTGATGAACACGAGTCTTGTTTCTTTCCCAGCCTGCAACTTCCCCTAGCTGGAATGGGCTCATCTCAAGGGCAGTGACCACAGGCTCTCATGGGCCACTGATAATCCCTCTGCCCACACTTCTGCTCTTTGGATAGATGTTCCTTTCTCCTTGGTGTCCCCAGCAGCATCTGGGATTGCTGCCGTGTGTGAGTGGGGCGGGCTTCAGGATGGAGGCCTAGTAGATCCCTCATATATTCTAGTGGGAGTTTCAGATGACCTTGAGTGTCCACTCTGAGTGACCAGCTAGCTTGAGTTGTAAGCTAGGTCTTCAGAAAAATTTTCACCCAGCCTTTCATGCCCAGGGAACTCTGTGCTGAGACATTGCCTGCAGGCAAATCTCAGTGGGAAGACGGTGATGCTTACTCCAGACCCTGGGCTTCTACTGCGTCCCCTCCTTTTTACCTCCTGAGGAGACTGAAGATTTCTTGGGGGTGGTCCATCCTGTTACTTCCTCAGTGGAGGATGGGGCTGAAGGTGGTGGGGTTGGAAGCCCTGGGAAGTTGGAGGGGCCCATAGGTGTAGCTGCAGAGCTGGAACTGTGGAACTCGGTGCTGGTGGGGGTTGCTGTGGTAGGCTGTGAACCTGTGTGGGGCATATGTACTCTCATGAACGGGCAGGACCTGGCTCTGGTGCCTCTTTGGGAAGAGACTGATCTGCTGACTGAATGCTAGGCAAAAGGCTCAGAGTGGCTCATGGACCTATGAAGGCAATATGAACTCCTGGCAGACTTATCTATCGAGGCCCTGCTTCCTACTTCACATAAAGTCAGTCAGGTGCCCGGGGGCTAAGTTTTCTATGCTATTTGCTATTTCCCTTCTGACCTGGGACTGCAAGGTACATTACCCACCCTCCCAGGACCCGGCAGATGCAGAGACTGGGCTGGTGGGGTAGAGAGGGCTGTCCACTGGAGCTAGGGTAAGCCCTAGACGGGAAGCCTTCATCCTGTGGTACCAAGTGGGTAAGCAATCACCTGTGGTGGCTGGCGGTAGTGTGGTAGCGGGTGGTGCTGCAAGAGAAGAGAGTAGTCAGGAATTGCTGCCTGACTATCGCATTCCTCTCCTGCCTCCTTCCTCCCTCCCTCCCTCCCTCTCCCTCCTTCCCATCAGCCTGGCAGGGAGAGTGTGAGACCAGCCAGGGTGCCATGGCAGGGTAGCGTAGAGCTGGGTTCATAGGAAAATTCCCATCATGTACCCAAGTTACCTTGCTGGCTTGGGGTACTGTGCCCTAAGATTGTGGCTAAGTAATGGCTGAGATGGGGAATAGAACTGAGGCCAAGGGGACCAGTGCTGCACTTTTGTTTCTGCTGTGTCCTGTGACACTGTTCGAGCCTCTGCGTCAGTGTCCTGAGGGAGAGGCTCTAGGAAGGAGTCACTGGGCTGGACAGGCTTGATGGATTTTACCCACACAAGGGCTGTACTACCTGGTGGCAAGGACACCTGCTAGACTTACCACAGGGTACACAGGTCCCTTCTGTGTGGTCGAAGTACTCATTCTGGGAGCAGTTGTAGCAGCCTGGGGCAAAAAAATGGTCAGACTCAGCCTCCTTTTCGCACCCACTACTGTTCTCTGCTCCCTTCTCAATGCTTCTGCCACCACCTCCTTCCTTTCATGTCACACCAGCTCTAAAGTCACCTTCCGGACTCTAGAACTCTGCCCTGTGTGTCCTTGTTTTGGCTCTTGGTGCCTGTGTTTTAACTGCCTTTTTATGCTTCTGATTTTGAGACATCTCAGCTCTAGCTGATTTGGAACTCACCATGTGACTCAGAATGGTTTTGAACTTAGGGAAATCTGCCTGCCTCTGGCCTCCCTAGTGCTGGGACTAAAGGTGAGTACCACCATGACTGGCCTAATTGCTCTTTTTTGATGTGGAGACTCCTGTCTGTCCCAGCTCCTGGCCTCTCTTATCTTTCACTCTGCCAGACTCTAGAGCAGCAGCAACCCGTCTAACTGTGGACCTGTCTTAACCTCCCACTGTGGGGTGTGTCATTGGGCAGTTTAATTCCTTATTTTGGTTTTTAAGGATCTTCCCCAGGCCAGAGAGCAGGGCTAGTTTGTGTGAGGCCATGTACCCAGTCAAGAGCAAGGCCTGGAATTCAGGGCATACTTGCTGAGTGTGCATGAGTGATTGTGTGTGTGAATGAGTGTACTTGTAGGGCAGATGTGTGCCGAGTAATGTGTGGGTGAATGCATGCATGAGAGTGGATCTGTGTGTGAACGAATGGATGCATTGTGAATATATCTGCATGAGAGAATAAACAAATAGACCTATGTGAATACATGCATGAACAAAAGCCGCATGCACCGCATGTGCATCCCCATGCCTAATACCTTCAATGTTTGTGTCCGGGAAGGTCCCCAAGCTGCCAGGGCAGAGACAGGGCTGGTAGTGCCACGTGCAGTTGGCCTCCTGAGAATACTGGTATTCATTCTCACCCACCAGTGTGTGAATGTTGTAGAAGTCACAGTAGACGGCTGAGAGGAAGGATGTACATCAGCTGGCATCAAGGCCCCAGTGCCGGTATGAAGGGCTTGGGTTCTATGGGAGAGCCTGGGGAACGGCTGGTGACCCAGGGTTGCCCTGCAGGGCATCCGGCGCGAGCCTGGAGAGAGGCTTCCGGGTAGGCCCCTGGGTTGAGCAGATTTGAACATGGGGTGAGACACTCACGGCAGAAGTCTGGGGCCCTCCAGTCCACACAGACGCCCTTGTCCAGACAGGCCTTGGCATAGGCAGCCACCGCATCGCACAGACATTCACAGTCTCCGCCCATGTCACACCCGCAGGTATCTCGCACGCAGGCCTCATAGTAGGGCAGGTGGTATACCTGTGGAGGGGAGAGGTCTCCTGTTGGCATTACAGTGGTGGCAGGCTGGGGTTAGACTTTGCAGCCTTGGGGTATAGGTGTTGGGGGAGTGCCCTGGCACTCTGAGAAAGCACCTTCTAGTGTAAGCTGCCATTGTCAGTAGCTGCTACCTTCTAGAAGTGGGTGCTATTGGTGCTCAGTCAACCCTGCCGAGTGGTGTCTGTGAGAGACAACTGTTGGGACCAGGGTGTGGCAGACCAAGGCAGTGTGTCTCTTGCTTGCATACCTGATCTTCTCTACTCCCTTCTTTACCTTCCTGAACACAGATGGCCCCTGTGACAGGGCTTTTGCACCGCCTGGGGTAGCCCCCTGTCATTCTTTCTGAGCACCAAGGATCTGGAGCTGTACTAAAAACTCTTGAGTCTATGAAAACTCACCCCTGGCCATGGCTGGTCCCTTATGACTGACTATCTCTTCTCTGGACCATGCATCCCAGAGCAGCCAGCTGTCTGCCTGAGGTGACACTTGACTCACTGTTGTCTGCTATGGTCTTCTAGTGGACAGAGGTCTGGGCACTTTAACCATCTCTTTAACTTGTGGATGGCTCTGGCCTCTGGTGATGGGTATTCCCCTCTCCACACCTGATACCCTCCAGCCAAACTGGAGTCCCGTGGTAGGAGGACTGTGTCTGATGCCTCCATCTTGGAGGACAGGGCCTACCTTGCTGTGGCAGGCAGCAAAGGTCTGGCTGTTGATAATGTTGCATTTGCGCTCAGCCCAGGAGCGCCGGAAGGTGTTTAGGCTACAGGGATCCACCACATAACTCGCATCCCCACATAGTGGATTCTCCTTCCATGAGTTCACAAATTCCAGCTCACTGGATGCCACGTACTTGCTGCGTGTCTCAAAGTCATCCTTCATGTTCCCATTGGAGTTGCCACACAAGCCACAAAGGGCATCCTGTGGGAACAGTTGATGGGGAACCATGTAGGCTTGGTGGGGAATCCCTCACCCCGAGACCAGCTGGGACCCATGGCTGGCTGGCAGACGTGCGGTGCGTACCCGGGTGGCGCGGCGGATCTTGATAGAGACGCTCATGTGCTTGTTCCACACGAGTGTCAGGTTGAGCCTTCCAGGGATGTCTACGTCCAGGACCAAATTCAGGGGGCTGGGCTTCACCTGAAGGTGCACCAAGGGTTCTTCCCCGCTGACTGTGTAGTTTCTGTCTGCCATTGTGATGGATAGCCCCTGTGTGGGGAGGGCTGTCACCATTTGCTTTCTTTTCCTGCCTACCCCAGTACCCAGGGTATCTTTGATTTGAGTGTTTGGAAGGTAGAGGTGTAATCCAACATAATAAATTCCCATCTTTGTGAAGATCAAGATTTCAAAGCCAGCCTAAACTGCATGAGAAACTTGAGGCTAAGCTAGGCTACATGAGACCCTGTCTGAAAACAATAACAAGAACAATGAAACAATGTGTAGGAATGTCTGCTGGGAGCCAGTTCCGGATAGAAGGTTCAGGCTTAGCTTCCTGGAGAGCACCTTTACTTTTTGTCCCTCAAATGCTATACATCCCTGGGAAACTGGTGGAGACCATGTGGCCGCTAGTTCTGAGTGTGCAACTACTCAGTCGGTCATTCTCCTGCCACCCCTTCCCGTGATACAAATGAGAGATGGTGGAAGGGCTGTGCAATGAAGGTGGAGCTGGGAGACCTGGGAACTCCCACCCTGTGGGGCCCAGCCACTTACACCCAGGGAGATCTTGATGGCTCGGGAGCAGGTGACCCCTGACTTCCCACAGATGACGTTCTCTGTCACGACCTTGAAGGTAGGCTGTGAGCTGTTGGCACCACAGTCATCCTGCAGGAAAGGGTATTGAGGAAAAGCCCTCATGGTCCCCACCCTGGCTTCTTGCAGCCTTTGGCGCTTGGCCCAGTGGTTACCGTGGCCAGAGTGTACTCGCAGTTGCCGTCAAACACAAAGCGCTGTCCGTCAAAAGTTATGACGTGGCCTTCGCCATAGAGGACACAGGTGGATGGGCATTGCGCGCTGAGCTGGCAGGTCCACCTTCCCTGTGAGCAAGTGCTGGGGAGATGGAGGGGGAGGAGTAGTTAAGAGACAGTCCTTCCACACAAGGAGGTGGGCTGGAGACCTGGGCCATGACCCTAGGATACCCCACCTCTGAGAGCCCCACCTGGAACAACTTACTTTTGGGAGTCCTTGCCTGCCCAGATGACACTTAGGCTCTGTGTGTTCAGACTAAGGCATGACCTACCAGGTCTTACAGTCAGTATGGAGCTCAGAACCGCCAGGATAGGACACCCCTGCAAAGTCACATGGGCATTCCTCTGCAGGCACACACTGCCCATTGCTGTTCTCATAGAGCCCCTTAGGACAAATACAGCCAGATTCGCATTTGGTGGGTACCTGGTGGGGAGACAGGGTTCTTAGTTTCTCAGCACTCTGCTACTCCAGCTCCAGCTCCAGCTCCTGAGACTTCCCCATGTCTTCTTTCCTTTTGTCTAGCCTTCTGTGGGTAGCTGATTTTTGCTTCTAGAGAAGCCACCCTTCCAGTAACATATTCTCTCTCTCTCTCTTTCTCTCTCTCTCTCTCTCTCTCTCTCTCTCTCTCTCTCTCTCTCTCTCTCTGCATGTGTGTGTGTTTATCAGAATGGGCTGCCACAGGAACAGGTGGCCATAGTTCCCAAGCAGCAGCCAGTCCAGTCCATGTCCTCACACAACTGTATAGACCCTGTCCTCCAGCTACCTTGCTGCCAACCAGCTTCTTACTCAGCAGCAGCGCTGGCTATGGAGATACAGATATGACTAGAGAGATACTGTAGGTGCAGCATAGCCCTGCCCTGCATCGGGCTCCTGAAGATTCATGGAAACCCTCCTCACTACCTACACAGTCAATGCCTGTGGCCAGCATCTGGCATGTGGGGGCACATGCAGCCCCGAACTTGTCCTCTGATGACTGGCTGCAGGACTGGAAGGTCTTGGGCTCTGCGCAGGTTGCTGCAGGGAAGAGGAACACGAGTCAGGTGGACTGGGGGACACCAGGTGGTGTAGGGTCCTATGGGATGGCCTCATGGCCAGCTCCTAGTATCCACTTACCCAAGAACATCTCTGCCTGCCGTGGGCAGCTCAGGCGGCCATTGATGCAGTAACTATAAAAAAGGGGCAGGGACCCATGAGCTTACAGGTGTGCGGGGCCCCTCACAAACCAGGCATTGCCTAGCCATGCCCTCCATACCATATGACCCCATTGATCATGGTTGATTGATCAGCCTGGACGAACTTGGAGCTGTCCAGCAGGCAGGGGCACTGGGCCTTGTGCACGCATTCTGCCTTGTGGTTCAAGTAGGTGCCCTCAGGACAGTTGCAGCCATCCACCGGCACAGCACTCGCATGGCACTCTGTCTCACGGTCCGACAGAGACAGGCAGGTGCGGTCACAGGCCTTGCTATTATAACTGAACGTGCGGTTGCCAGTGCAGGGCACAGCTGTGGAAAACTAGAGGTCAGGTTCTCGGGCAGAGAGTTGTGGGGAGAGGGTCTGGGGCTTGGGGATGAGAAATGGCTGAGCAGAGGTTAAGGCCCTCAAATTCCTCAAGATGTGCACAGGGGCTCTGTTGGGGTCCAGGCTCCCATTTGTCCTGTGTCCACAGCCCTGCTCCTGACTCCTCTCCACCCTCTCACCACAGCCAGCACTCACTGCAGTTGTCCACGCTGCTCCTCCAGCCCGAGAGCAGGACACCTCGGGAGGCGCAGGCGTGCGCATAGGCCCCCAGTGCAGAACAGATGTGGGGGAAGGTCTCCTCGTAGTTGCAGGCCTGGTACACACACCTCTGTGGGGAGGGCAGGACCCAGGTGTTAAGGACTGCATCCGCTGCTATCACTTCCCCCTCTCCAATGCCCATTGGACCCACCTTGTAGAAGGGCTGGGGGTTCACCACCGTGTGGCATTTCTCAAAGACACTGCCCTTCCTCAGCAGCATGGAGCAGTGGGTCTCTGCACACACCTCTGGGGACAACAAGTACAGCTGTGGGTATCCTGTTCCCTCCCACCAACAGGCTTAGGTGGCTGAGGGTGGGGGTACAGGGGACTCACTGTTGAGCTGACTCATGGAGCAGGGGTCAGTCTCCCGCTCCAGGGCAGCTAGACAGTTTCCTGCACGCCATGAGTCCACAAAGAGTGAGGCAGTGCCTTCATCAAGGCCCATGCTGGTCGTGAAATCATCCGTCGTGTCTCCGTTGAAATTGCCGCAGAGCCCTAAAGGGGCAGGATGTGAGAGCAACTGAGTCCTGGCCCTCCCACCCAGTTCCTCCATATACCCTATCTCCTCCGTCCAGCTACGCCCCTCTCATTAGTCACCACTGTCCTCAGGGGGCTGCGTCTGTGGGTTCCCTGGATGTGGAGAGCCAGTGCAAGGCACTCCTGGGTCCCCTCTGCATCTAGCTGCAGCAGAAGAGACAGCCAGGCTGACTGGGAGTGACCAGCAGGTCAGTGAGTGACTCACCTCTGGTCTGACCTTTGAACTGGGGCCCGACTGTGATGTAGGCCTGGAAGACGGGATGTAGCTGGACCACGACTTCCAGGCCAAAGGTGGTAGCCATCTGGAGGTGGGTAGATGTCTGCCTGAAGATGGTGATGTTGTCTGCAAGATTTCAGGGCTAAGTAGGCTGTCCCTGCTGCCAACCCCCAAAGGAACAGCAACACAAAATTCTCAGTGCCAGACCCAGAAGGACTTACGTGTCTTGTATGGCAGCACCTTGGTGTCTCCATTGTTGGTGATCACTTCATCCGTTGAGATCACAATCTTGTCCTGGAGGGACAGAGGAATGTGAGTAGGGAGTAAGAGAAGCAGGAGCCAGATGCTAGGTCTGCAGGCCATTGTCCCCAGCATGTGCTTGATTCAGGGCAGGTAGCCTTACCTTCTTGGACAGGTAGATGACAGACACTAGGGAGGTCTCTGAATGGGAGTAACCTGACTTGTCATACACAGCCAGGAGGGTGCCATTGTTGGGTAGCAGCGGGCTCTGGGGAGGTGAGTGAGTAGGGGAGGGGTGAGTGGGTGGGCACACTGTTCCCTTCCCCCCAACCCTGGGGCTCCTCTTACCTGGAGAAGCGTGTAGGTGCAGGTGCCATGGAAGCGGTAGGGTCTGGCATCGAATGTGGTGACAAAGGAACCACCTTCTAGGGAGCAGTGCCCAGGACATGGCTGCTCTGTGCACGTCCAGCGGCCCATGGTACACTGGCTACAGGTGGGCATTGGAATAGTCCCCAGTGGATTGTGAGGCCCAAGGTAAATAGTGCCCCTTCTCAGGTTCCATGCCAGTAGAACTCATTCTCTGTACTCACCAGGTTTGGCAGGCTGTTCTCGTGATCTCCCCAGGGCTGTAAATCACACCATTGAGCATACAGGGGCACTGGCTGACTGGCACACAGGTGTGGTTTCTGGATATGTCGTCAAGCAGTGTACCTAAGGGCACGGGCTCAGGTTGGATGGATGTTCCTTAGGCGGCCTATCACTGTGAGGACTTCTCCCTAGCTGGCTGGTCAGTCAGTCCCACCTTTGCCCACCCCATCCCTGCCAGCCCTAGGAAGTTGCCTTGGATGATTCCAAGCCCACCTCTCCTTAGTACTCTGAGGTCCTCCTTCCTCCTGCTCACTCTGCAGGGAGTCCTGGGTTGACTGGAAGTTTGGGGGTGGGTGGATAAGGCCTGGACCCGGGACTGAGATACAGAATGTCTAGGCCAAGCTGGGCCAGCGTGCAAGTGAGTTTGGGAAAAGGTGGGTGCTGGTATATGTCCTCACCATGGGGGCAGAAGCAGCCGAAGTTGCAGAAGCTGGAGCAGCTGTGCTGTGGGTTGGAGCAAGTCTTGACGCAGACCTCACCGCACTCCTGGTACACCTGGTTGGCTGGGCACTGGCCCACGGCTGCAGGCAGCAGGCATAGTCTGGTAAGAAGATTTCTGCCCACCTTCCACAGTTCCCACTTCATTTTCGCTTAGCTCCCCCCCTACCCCAGGCTACTTTCCCTTTGACCCTGACTAGGACTCACAGCAGAGTCCAGGGGTCCTCCAGTTGCGGACAGGCTGGCCGGCCATGCTGCAGCGATGGGAGTACTCAGACAGCGTGGCGCAGCTGCAATTCTGCTGACCTGGCTGGGCACACTTAGCCATGTCTGCCTGGCAGCTCAGCACCAGTGACTCCTTAGGCACATCACACCCAGGGGACACCAGGGTCAGTAGCTGGTTGCAGATCTGGGCCTGAATAGAGAGCCACTCAAAGTCATATGGGTGAGGTCACCTCTTGTATCATACATACCCAGAGCTTGGGAAGCTGAAAGTGGGGGTAACAGAGACCCTTACACGCCTCCCCCCCGTGCCAGCCATGTTCTGACCCTGGGTTCTGGGCCACCTCACATACGTATCTAGAGGTCTTCAGGGTGGTAGGCCTGGGAATAGGCTCATGGACACAGATCTCATTGGGGTCATCTAGCTTCTGGAGTACAGCATACTTGTAAGGTTCCAGAAGTTTGTCTGGGGACATAGGACAGAGGTCAGCATGAGGAACAGACCACTGAGGGACCTGGGCCTCAGCCACTCAGCCCCAAGCCAGCTTACCATCCTCGCTTAGAAACTCATTATCTCTCTTCCCGTCGAAGTTCCCACACAGTCCACACAGCTTGCCCATGTACTTCTTCTCTACCAGGACCTGCGGGGTGATACTGTTGGTCCCTGTGTGAATGCATAGGGGTTCCCCACCCAGATTTCAGGTGTTCCCACCTGCCCACCATGCCCTTTCTGGGGTGTGGGGTTTCTTTCCCAGCTGACTCCTCCTCCTTTTCAAACAAGGAAACTGAGCTGCTCTTTAAGCTCGGGTTGTCTTGGGTTGCTGGCCTACAGTCGGTGCTGTTCTGCCAGTCTGGGCTCCTGGGACTCTGAGGAGGGCCCTTCCTGAATGCTGTTTGTCAGCTCATGACTCTCACCATAAGATGGGCATCTGGTCCCCACATGACAACTAACTCCAGCTCCAGCTGCTTGGCCACCAATTGCACGCTCTGGCCATATGGTGTGATCTGGAGACCATTGCTGGTATAGGGCAGGCTAACAACCCTGTGGGTAAGACAAGTTAGCAGCTGTCCCTTCTACCCCTGCCCCTGGTTGCCCTGCCTCATAGCTTACCCAATGTCCCTGACAGAGATGATTGCTTTGTTCACGGTGACCACAGAGGCCCCCAGTTCCATGATGATTCGGGAGATGTTTCCATCCCTATCTCTCCGCAACTGGATGCTGAAGGTGGGCAAGGCATCCCCACACGTGGCCGTAAAGATGTAGTTGCACATCCCTCTGAACTCATACTCATGGTGGTCAAAGGTAGAAAAGTGATCAGCTCCCCACGTGGAGCACCAGCCCTTTTCTGATGCTGCAAAGAAAATGACACACTCCCAGTCCTGAGTCCAGTGACCAGACAAGGACAACCTGACCCAGAAGCTGGGACCCTGGAGAGCCCACCATAGCCCCAACCCCACATGCCCACTCAGCCCTAGCCCAGGGTCTGCCTTCTGTCTAGGCCTTACAGGATTGCAGGCTATCCTCACTGTTAGAATCGGTGGCATCTCCAGTCCAGGCACCTGTAAGGCAGGAAGCTACAACTCAGTGTTCCCCCAGGGGTAGGCACAGAGGTCACAGTGCCTTGGATGAGAACTCTTGACTGGAGCCTGAACTGTGACTTTCATTGCTGGATCCTTCATGAGAAAACCCCAAACCACAGCACCCCCAAGACCTGCATGCTATACTTGGGTGTGGTCAGTTAAGTATATATGTGTGTGTGTGTGTGTGTGCGTGCGTGCGTGTGTGCGTGCGTGCGTGCGTGCGTGTGTGTGTGTGTGTGTGTGTGTGTTGAGGTGTAGCCCCCTCCTTTCTGCACACTGGGCCATTGGGCCTCTGGTACTCTGGTCAACAGCCATGTGGATGCTGTTGGCTCTCACCTGTCTGTGGAGAGTCCTTCAGCTTCCAGGGACTTAGGCTGGCAAAGGAGGTGGTGTCCAGACCTGCATGGGCAGGACTCATGGTTAGTGTTGCATAGGTCTGGCCAAGTGCATACCCACCATTTGCCTGTTGTTTGTAGCAGCAGCCTGTTGTGAACAGCACAAGTTGTCCACAGTATGCTTGACTGAGTAGGTAGCAGGCTCTGAGGGAGGACAGAGGTGGAGTCCAGCCCGAGCCCTGGCATCCCAGCTCAGTTTTCCCCAGCTGTAACATCTTTCCTGCTCTCATTACTTCCTGGTTTGTTCACTCAGTCATATACTCCACCTTTGGCTTAGCCTGGGCTGCATGAAGCTCCTGCTTGGTGCCTGTCACCATGTCAGGTGCTATAGGTCTACAGCACACAGCTTGTTCCTGCAGGGTCCCCGGTAGGTGGCACCCACTCATACAGCACACACATGCTGCTTAAGTGACTTGGCGGGGTGGGCACACAAAGCAAGGAAGAGTAGTCAGCTGTCACTGTGCATTCTGGAACGGGAGGGCAGCCTCGCTAGGGACATAACATGAGAACAGGGCCTAGGGTGCTGGCTACTCTGGGGCATGCTGGAGAGACGGCTGGAGTAGAGCTAGCAGGACATCCCTGGGGAGCAAGTGCCATGTCAGGTAGGGATATCCTAAGCATGGATGCCTGTCTGCCAGGATCACTCCCCATTCACTGCTCAGTTGAGCCAGGCTGCAGAGCCCTGCAGACAGAGACTCTAAATGTAGGAGTAGGCTCCGAGGGGACCTCCTTTGCACAGGACTCATCTCTGTGAAACTCTGGTAAGGAAGGGTACAAGAGGGTGGGCCTGGGGTGTGCTAAGAGGTAGGAGAGGATAGAGGGCTGAGACAGATTTTGGCTGTCTCCTCTGCCAGGCCACTCCCCGTGTCCCTGCTCTGGCTGGCTGGTCTCCCTGTGGGTCTATCCCGTAAACTACCCAGAAGCTACCTACTCCCCCATCTGGGGCCCTGTGCTCAGTTCTCTTCGCTTTTTCCTCCTTGGCAGCCTCTAAGACAGCTGTAGTGGGCCCTTGGAATGTGGTGACCATTGCCAAATAGCATGGGTCACGGTGACCGCAAGTCAGGGACAGGCAACCACAAGATGACTATGTGAGGGAGGGCTCTTCTGGGGCTCCCATGGGCTGTAGTGTCCTGATCCCTCTGCCAGCACCTTATCTGACATGCTTTCCTCCCTGCTGACCAGCTGGCCCCCACACTCCATCCTTTGGGATTCAGTTCTCTACTTGGGCCCTACCCCCAAGCTCTCCTGAGGTGTTTGGGGGTGTTTGTTTCTAGCTGGGGAGCACAGCTGTGCATATACACACTCTCGATCAAGGAACAGTCCCCTGTATTGAGGAAGGGCATCCTCCTGAACCAAGTATAACTTCAGGAGGGTCTCACATGGAGCAGTGAGAGAGGAAGGGGATGCTTGCTTAGCTAGCCAGAGCAGCCAAGAATCAGCTTCCCCATTAACGCAACAGGTGTCGCAGCCAGATAGCCCTCACGTCATCTCAGGAGCTTTGGGCAAGATGCTCTCTCTGTCATTACCACCAGTCACTCCCAGAATATGTGCACTTCTGAGTAACACCAAGAGCAGAATGGACCAGCTGGGGGCTTGTGTGACTTGTGCTAATGAGGAAGAACTACCATGGCATTTCTGGGTGCTTCTTGGGACGTAGGCTCTCTCTGGCAATACTGTGGGGGGTCTGACAGGAATGGGACTCACACTGAACCTCAGCCTGGTTCATCACTGGATCCCCCACTCAGGATCCAGCCCGCAATGGGAAGGGGAGAGCTAAAGTAATGGCTAGGAAGCGGTACCTGCCCCTGTCCAGGATTCTTAAGGGTGTGGAAGAATGGGCTAGGTTCCCGGGACAACACCCTCAGTAGCTCAGATTTCGCTGTCTTTCAGGCAGGATGAGAACGCTGGAGGCCACCTCATTCTAGGAGGTGTGAGTAGCAAATGGTCAGGTCCTGGTCCTTCTTGGTCCCATGGGTCTGGCTCCATTGCCTCACTGTTTTGTCTAGTGTGTTCCCAAGGGGCTCCTGTCCCATGTAGGTGGCTCCCTACCCTGACAAGTTTCCCTTTTCTGGGCCCCAACTTGAGTCTGGCTTCCCTGATTTTCTTTGAGCTGTAAGCTCTTTTGAAGATGTTCAGGGGATTACCAGCATCGCTGCCCCTTCTACCAGGACCATCTGCACCTTGTGTTAGCTGAATCCTCTGCCGTGGCCCAAGGGGACTTGTTCATATGGTTTTCCTTCAGTCTGTTTGGTGACCTTACCTGTCTTGGGTTAATCCCACTGCCTCAGGTGTCTCCTTCCCAGCTTCTGTAGCCTCAGGTCCCATCTGGCCTGTCTAACTTCATATTCTCCCATCTCTGCCCTCCCTCTAGGCTGCACAGAGTGGCACTCAGCCTGCTACTGGAGCAGCTCTGTCCCTTCAGCTTCCCAGCCCCCTCAGGTCCTCCTGGGACTTAGTCTCCTATCCCTGGCTCTGGACCCAAGGGACCTGGTTCTAGTCAACATGTCATTCTCTTTCTGCCAGGAATGCTGGGTAAGAAGCAAGACAGGGTCCCAGGTAGGGCCTATAGGCATTGCTTTATGGTGTTCTGCGCTACCTTTGTTGCGGACAACTGGCCTTATTTAGTGGGAAGACCATTGCTGGGGAGAAGCAGAGCAGCCTGGTGGGAGGGCATCACGTTATTTCAAGTCTGAGACCCTCCTAGCATCTTTACCCCCAGGCTGGGTATATTTTGAGGGTGGGCGCTATATGATTTCCCCACAGGGGACATCTCTGACAGGTGGTGATTGGCATGCAGAACTGTGGCTTGGGGTGGCACAAGATGTCTCCCCACATTAACAGAAGGGGAAGCTGAGACCATTCAGTTCTGTTAGTGGGTGAGGTCAGGAGTAATGGAGCCTGGAAATTTTGACTTCAGCACCAAAGAAGCAACTCTGTGAGGGTGACACATGCCCCTGTGTCTACGTACCCCAGGCTCCTCAAAGACCTCTCAGGGCCAGAGCCATGGGAGAGGGGGAAGAATGCCAGGTTTGCCCTGCTGCTACCATTGTGTGCTGCTGTCACCAGAACTGCTGAGACTGTACAAGAGGGAGCCCCATCCCCATTTCAGGTGAGCATGTTCCTTTCCTGGCCACCAAACCCAGCTCACAGGAGGTAGACAGGTTTGAGTAGTTTGTCGGGCCGCTTCTGCCTCCTGTCCATCAGTGTCTGCATGGGTAGCCCGTCTTAGGCAGAGTCAACGAGACGAGAAGACCTGAAGACTCTCCCATTCACAGGGTCCTCTGGAGGGCATTGGGTACCTGTCCCCGCCCCGGGTATAGCCTAGCAGATGCCCACTCACCAGCATTGATTAGGGATCCCCTGAAGAACAGCAACAGCAGCAGCTGCTGACCCCTGAACATGGTGGCACCCCTGGAGCAGAAGGCGGCCACCAGCCCCGGTCTTCTACTGCTGGGCGCTTAGGCAGTCTTGCTGCTGCCTCTGCTGCGACTTGAGTGTCTGGCTCTCCGCAGCTTATATAGGGATGGTGTGCCCTTCCCCTGCCGCACCCACTTGTGCCCCATACTCCAGGCCTGTGATCGCCACCGCCTGCTGGGCACAGCAGTGGCCAAACAGGATATGGGGTTCTGCTTTATCAGGGCTCAAGACTTCGTTGGAAAATTCTGCAGTGGCTGTGGCCCCTTTATCTTTCTTCTCCCAGTGGGGGGGGCCTTACACTTGCACCCCAGGGGCCCACATGCACCTCTTGCTTCCGGCTGTCCTTGGGGCCATGGTGGGTCCTGTCACAATCCGTCCTAACTGCCAGATCACCGTGGACACCATCAGTCACACACCTGGGTGCCTGGGATGGGCCTGGTCCAGGGGGATATCAGAGAGACTGGGCCTCCTGCTGACCCTGCCAGGTAATCAATCCAGCCTCCACCCTGGATCCTGGAACCTCAAGAGACATTTGTTTGCCAGGTTTACTCCATTCATTGTGAGTTTTCCCTCTAGGAGAAAGACCACCTGGGGAGGGGTCCTGCTGCCTGTACTTGGGGGGGGGGTCCCCAGCACTGGTTACTGTGATCTGTGTTCTTGCTGGGTAGGTGAAGTTATCTTTGTAGCATCTCCATGGGTTGAGTGAGCTGTGGGGTCCCCTTAGACAGCTGGCCAAACCTACTGGGAAGACGGACTCCTGGAAATATGAGAGGTGGGGGCCAAAGGTGGGGTGCATGCCAGGCCCTTAAGGGGCTAATGCTAGGGTTAGGACAAAGGTTAGGCTGCGGGCCAGAATCAGGGGTAAGGTTGGGGTGAGGAAAGGGCAGGTTCTTTCTTGAGACTATCTTTCAGCCAGAATGTGAGGTAAGGTCCATCGAACCACTGAATTTGTCCAGTCCCATTGGGAGCCAGGGGCATGGAACTTGGATCTCCTGGTGGTGTTTTTGGTCACTCCAGCGAGTATTGAGGGGTGCCACTTGTACCCCTGAAGGAACTCAGGACCAGCCCTTAGCTGTGTCCATTGCAGGCTTGGTATTGGCTCTAGCCCTACTGAGTCTGGATTCCTAAATGAGCCTGTATCTATCTCACAGCCAAGCTAAGCCAAGCCCCATAGCCTGGGCCCAGGTTGCCTCCTCTGGTCACCCGTCTCTACACTGGTTGCTCTCAGACTCTGCTCTCCCTTGGCTCAGAGCAAACCCCGCAGTTCCTGTGACAAAGCAGCGGATGTTGTTTGCTGTAAATAAACCTCAGCTTTATCAGGATGTTCTGACCTTTAGGTGTGGCACTATGATACAGTGTGTGTCTAGCAAATTTGAGGCCTCATTTTGACCTCAGCACCACCCCTCAAAAAAAAAAAAAAAACCAACAACTCTCCACGGAAATCAGAGAAATAACACGATCTTTACAGAAACTCTGAGTTCAGCCTCAGTGGGTGGAGTGGTCACTTACTGCTGTGTGTGCTTCTGGGTGGCCTTATACTTTCTTCTTTCCTTCCTCCCATATTTCTTTTTATCTAATAGATTTATTTATCGTGTGTGTGTGTGCATGCATGCACAAGTGTGTGAGGGCCATAGTGTGCATATATGTACCATGTGCATGTAGGTGCCTGCAGAGGCCAGAAAGGGTTGGACCCTGAGTACATTACAGGCAGTTATGGGCTGCTATGTGGATACTGGAAATTAAACCTGGATTATTGATAAAAGCAATAGGTACTCCCTTTTTTTTTTTTTTCGAGACAGGGTTTCTCTGTGGTTTTGGAGCCTGTCCTGGAACTAGCTCTTGTAGACCAGGCTGGTCTCGAACTCACAAAGATCTGCCTGCCTCTGCCTCCCGAGTGCTGGGATTAAAGGCGTGCGCCACCACCGCCCGGCTGGTACTCCTTTTTTTTTAAAGGTTTATTTTTATTTTATGTATGTGAGTGTTTTGCCTACATGTATGTCAGTGCACTAATTGTGTGACTGCAAAGACCAGAAGGCTTTTCTGGGACTGGAGTTATAGATGGTTGTGGGCTACCATATTGGTACCAGGACTTGAACCCTGTTTCTCTGGAAGAGCAACCAGTGCTCTTAACCACTGAGATAAACAGTCCAGTAATGGCTACAAGAGCTCTGGATGGCTGAACTCTTTCTCCGCCCTCTCTTAGCAATTTCTCTCCTTTTTAGTTTTCATATTTTGATTTATATGTATGTGGTATTTATGTGTGTATGTGCATGTGAGTGCAGATGCCAGCGAGGCTGGAGGAGTTGGAGCTGGAGCTGGAGTTCCAGCTGTAGGCAGTGTTGGGCTGTGATCTTAACCACAGAGCCATGTCTCCAGCCCTCTTGGTGGCTTCTTAGCACTCAGCAGCACCCACTTAAGTGAGAAACTGGAAACAGAGTGACATTTTCACCCAAAGTGACACAAATGAAACTTGTTTAGCTCTGACTGCAGCCTTGCAGCTGGGCTTGGGCAGGTGAGGAGGGACTCAGGGTGGACCCGGACACAGGGCAGTCATGTAGAACAGGAGCCCTGTGTCTACTTGGCTGGCTGGATGTGCTTGTCTAACAGTCTGCAGGGGCGTGTGCATATGAGCTTGTATGAGTGGCTCAGAGCTGTGCTTTTCAGGATCTTCTGAGCTGTTTTGGGCTACATGCACCTGTGGCAAGAAGGTAGCTCTAGGGAGCGGCATGGCCTTTCCCGGGTCGATGGCTCCATCCTGGTGTGGAGGGGCCCCCGGAGGGCATCAGGGCCCACCTTCTGCGACACACTTGATTGGTGGGAAATCACACCTCAATAGTGTTTTTGTCCTTTGACTTGGGAGAGCGACTGCACTGAGCAAACAGCTCTGACGGCTGAGATAGCTCTGACAGGGAGATAAGTGTGTGCGCCATTGTTCCCTCAGCTACCACAGCGATAAGCCCCAGATCCCGCTGGCGGGCTGGGAAAGCGGAACCTACAGCTAGACAAGCCTATGATTGTCCATTCTCACGTCCAGCTCAGACCCTTGCTCTCCACATCCATCAGTGTGGTTGGGCCCTGGACAGTGGCCTCCCAGGGCCTAGGTGTGGCTTTGAAGTATGGCCTAAGCCAGTTCTGGTCCTAGAGCCCAGCGTCTAGAGCAGTGGCTCTCAACCTTTCTAATACTGAAGCCCTTTAATACAGTTCCTCATGTTGTGGTAACCCCAACCATAAAATAAAATCATTTCATTGCTACTTTATAACTGTAATTTTGCTGCTGTTATAAATTATAATGTAAATATCTGTGTTTTCTGATGGTCTTAGGCAACCTCTTGAAAGCCCCCCCCAAAGGGATGATGTCCCACAAATTGAGAACCACTGGTCTAGAGAGCGGTGGCCCAGGATCATGCCCATCTAAAAGCAGGTCTCTGTGTGGGGTTGAAGGCTCTTGTCCCTAGCAGGTGCTTCCAGCTTCCTCCGTTATGTTTGGGTCCTCACCTCTGCCACAGAGAAGAAGCCCCAAACTCTTGAGTTTGCTCTGTCTCTGTCACAGAGGTACAAGAGTTAACACATTGGTCAGCCCATCCAGACTACCTGTCCCTGGCTTCTGAGCTCATCTGGGTTAGGGGTGACATCCTCTGGGGGAAGAACAAGTGTTTTCCTAATTCCTCCAGCGTGGCAGCCATACACCATCAGATGGAAAGACTTTAGGGGGTGTTTGTGAACGGTGTCCACACCAGAAGTAGGAATTCTCTGTGGCTGAGCCCTGCTTTAGGAGGGTGAGCCAGGACCGATCAGCCAGTATGGACTCTGGGTGGAGGTTGACGCTCAAAATTCCCAAGAACTGGGTATAGAGTGTGGGGCCATGGGCCTGATGTTTCTTGAAGGTTGGGGGTGGGCTGTATGTACCTTGGTGGTCAGTGAGCTTCAGGGCTGGTTCATAGGCACCTGCTCTTGGGGAGAAGGTGAGAACTGGTGACCTGGGATACAAGTAGCTGAGGGATTTCAAGCCTTGGAGTGGGGGTCATGCTGCTGGGTCCTGTGTGTAATAGGTGGCAGTCAGCCTTGTACTCTGTGGCCCAGTGGGACCTGAGCTTTGTTAGCTGTCCCAAAAGGGACTGTGCCATCCTCCCTCTCTGTCCCAAGTATAAGTGGTCTGTCACACCCCTCCGCCTCTCTCTCTCCGATTCTCATTTGCCCTGGCCTCCTGGTTGTCTTGGGAGTACACAGGAGATAAAGTAGTCCAGTCCACTTCCTCCAGGGACCTGCAACCCTTGCCCTAGGATCCTAGTGGCTGGTACGTCTACTTGGAGCCATGCTGTGCCATTCCCTACTAGCTCCACAGAATGTTCAAGATCCTGTCTAACTCCTGGCCTCTGGTCCCTTACTCTAGCCAACTCTTGCTTCTCTGGCTCTTGTAGAATTTACCCTGAACTGCTAGAGTCAGTTCTGATGAAGGTAACAATGAAGCTAGCAAATCTTGTGCCGTGGCCCACAGCTAGAGGGTGTACGTGCCCTCCACAGCCCCTTCAGTGACTGTGCCTCCCTCAGTCTTAGCAGAGTGCCTAGACTCCACCACTTGCTTTGGCTTTGACTCTTGGCCTGGGATTTGGTTGTGATCAGCCCTTCCATCTGGATATGGGCCCTGACTTCTGGCCTTGGCAGAGAAGTGACTACCTGAGGTAGGTCCTACCTGGGTGGGATGGAACTGTACTCTGCAATGGATGGAGAGCTCACTGTCATACTCCTCTAGCTGGGGCCCCGTCCCTTTTGTTCATGGATGTCTTGTATTGGTACTTAGTAGAAGGAGTGCAGATAATAGGGGTGGCATCAGAAAGGGGTGCTCGGTGGGCCTGAACTCCCAGGGAGCCAATAGGTCTTAGCCTGGGGTGAGGGTGGCTGCAGCTGGCACCCACCTTCTTTTTTCCTCTTGAGACCTGGTCTGATGTAGTCCCGACTGGTGTTGACTTGCTATGTAGCTAAGGACAACCTGAACTTCTGTTCCTCCACCCTCTACCTCCCAGGAGCTGAGATTACTAGTGTCAGTCACCAGACTTGATGCAGGAGGTGCTGAGGATCAAATTCAAGGCTATGTCTATCTTGGTGAATATTTTACCAACTGAGCTACACCCCCAGTCTGAGATACCCACCTTTTGACAGGAAGTCTTCTGACTCAGCTGTCCGTTGGGTCAGGGGAGACTCTGCACCTCTGAGTCCCATGCTGGACTTCCTCATACCCTTCATTCTGTGAGCAGGAGGGAGGGGAGCTCTGGATGTCACCAACCGTCAGACATAAGCCCATGATGTGACTTTTCTCACTGCTTAGATGCGTCACAAGCCTTCTAGGACACTGATCTCCCAGTCATGCTCACAACAGGCACTCCAAAATCACACAGGCACTACCAGGATCCCAAAGGATGCACTGCATCCAGCCCTGGCTAATGTTAGCACAGTTCCAGCGTCCAGGCCTCGTGTAAGGGTGCCCAGCCTGGCAAGCAGGAAACAGCACAGGATTGATTGCCAGAGAGCCCCGTCCAAGCTGCCCTGCCCCCTGCAGTGCTGATCAGCGGATGTTGAGTGAAAAACAGATAGCGTTGGCTTGGACACAGGACTCAACCCCCTGGCTGCCCCAGGTGGCATTGTGGACCAATACCTGTCAGGCTGTGGTTCCTGGGCTGCTGTCTGTCCTGCAAGCACTTGCAGCATATGTTGTCAGTGAAGACTTGCTCACTTTTGGGAGCTGCAGACTGGGATTTGAGAAGTACAGGAAGGTCCTAGACGTGTGTGTGTGTGACTTTGGAAGTTAGAGGTCAGGTGTTGAGCTGGAGGGGCACAAGGCCATTCCTCCCCAGACATCTTAAGTTTCTATCACAGATGGATCATGTTGGGGATTCATCAGGGTCCCAGAAACACCAGTCAGATGGCCCCTGAAGCCAGGTACATTTCAGATCAGATCAATAACAGCCAAAGTTATAGGAGGCTGCCTTGCCGTCTGGGGCGGACTGTGGAGGCCAGGCCTGGCCAGCAGCAGGTACTTCAGAGCATTCTGGACCTAGAGTCAGCTGGGAGAAACAGGTAAACCAAGCCTCAGGGCTGATGGCAGCGAGGGGGCTTTGAACTAGCCCTGGGAATAAGGAGGGCAGTGTGCGCTCTGGGTAAGGTGGTCTGGGTAAGGTGTCTCAGTGGAGTCTGAGGACAATGTGTCTACTCTGCTAGCAGCATGATAAACAGACAAGCATAGAGGCCACAGCCCTGAGGCCACAGATCCTGCAGGGAATTTCTAGAAAGTCTTGGCTTTTCCCATGAGAAACACCGTGGCCACAGTCAGAACAGTGCAATCCTCAGGAACTCTAAGACCGTCCCAGGCAGTGGGAAGGGGATGGTGGTGTGTTATAGACTGACAGCTGGTGAGAGGGAAGGTCTGGGCACAGAAGGGCTGTAGCAATGGCCATTGTTTGTAGCTTGAGAGGGTTGGGTGAAGCAGAGACTATGGGAGCAGGTGGACTTCTGGGGTCCTGGGGAATCGGGCTCTAGCCTCTCCCACCCAGTGTCAGATTAAGCAAGGCTGAGAATGGCCTTAGAAATGAAATGCATAGGGCTGGGAGTATAGCTAAGTGGCACTGTATGTGTTTCAGCACCAAGGAAATAACTGTAATGTCCAGGGGCAGCAGAATGACTCAGCAGGGAAAAGTGCTTGTGCAAATCTGACAGCCCGGATCTGGATCCTGGACTGCATGGTGGAAGGAGCGTACAGACTCTCAGAAGATGTATTCTGACCTCCACATAGGTGTTCTGGCTTGCTTGCCCTCCTATCCAATAATAAATAAAAGTGTAAATATAAAAGAAATAAAAAGAAAATAAATGTAATGTCCGTGTGCTTGTGTCCAAACTCTTGGAGCCTGGAACAAGCTCACTCCCTTTGTTGGTTATCTGTTTCCAGCTTGAGTTACCCTCAGGTGGGCTGTTGGGAATATGTGGGTAGAGGCTCAGGTGCTCACACTTGGCCATGATCAAGTTTTCCATAGACACATAGCTGGTGTCTTTGAACTGTGTCCCATTGGGGCACAAGAAACTTCTAGGCCCTTCATATCTCTCTAGGTATGTGGTCAGGATTGCCATGTGACACGCCACAGTGCCCACTGTGTGCAGTGCTACAGAATGACAGTCCATGGTGCTCACTGTGTGCAGTGCTACAGAATGACAGTCCACGGTGCTCACTGTGTGCAGTGCTACAGAATGGCAGTCCACGGTGCTCACTGTGGGCA
>NC_022015.1:34383535-34384995 GCF_000317375.1 Microtus ochrogaster
CAGTCCACGGTGCCTGCTGTGTGCAGTGCTGTGGAAGGGCAGTCCACGGTGCCCACTGTGAGCAGTGCTACAGAATGGCAGTCCACGGTGCCCGCTGTGTGCAGTCCTGTGGAAGGGCAGCTGTCAGTGGGCTTTCCCTTTTTACTATTTTCTGAATCTGGTTCTTCAATGTAGTACTTCAAATCCCTGGTTCATCTTCAGATTGGATTATTTGTTTAACTATGGTTCACTTGGAAGTCCTTCAGTTGTGTGTGTGTGTGTTTGTTTGTGTGTGTGTTGTACACGTACGTGTGCAAGCTGGGGATTGAACTCAAGCTTCATGCATGCAAGGCAAACACTCTGCTACCTGAGCTTTTTCCCCATCCTCCAAGTCCTTTGTTATCTGCAAGTTTATCAAGGTTGTGGCCTCTGTTATTTTTCTCATATCTTTCATAGAGCAGGTGTCCTTCACTTTGAAAGAATCTGATTTACCAGTGTTTCTTTAACATCATGCTTTCATTATTGGAGCCCATAACTCTTTGGAGGTCACACACCTTTGGCAGTCTTTTCATTATCTAGTAGTCTTGTACCTGGTAATATCATTGCTCAAAAACCCATTCTGTCTGATGTGAATGTTGGCAAGCCTTCTAGAAGAAAGAGGGTCCACTGTTAAAGCAATGGATTTGAGGCAGGGTCTCAAGTAGGCCTGGTGGGCAGGAGCTGGTTGAGTCTGGGATAACCTTGAACTCTGGCCCTCCCATCAGCATGGTAGATATTTTTCTATCCTTTAAATAATTTATTTGTCCCTTATAATGATTTTTTTTTCTTTTTAGAGACAGGGTCTTGCTATATAGCTTAGCCTGGCCTTGAACTTCTGTCTCAGCCTCCGTAGTACTAGGTTCCAGACCAGCATTACTGTGATTAGCTGCTATAGTGAGTTTAGATGCCTTATAGGATAATTTTGCCTTTTGATCCTGACAAGCCGTGCATGTTTTGACTGGTGTGTTATTGATGTGTCTGGGGCAAAGTCTGCCACCTGCTGTTCATTTCCCATCTGTTCCCTCTTCCCTCCACTGTGGTACTGAACAAAAATAGGAGGGAGAACGGGCAAGTATCTTTTTTTCTTCTGTAATGTAACTTTATTTATTTATTTATTTATTTATTTATTTATTTATTGAAATAGGATTCCTCCGTGTATCCCTGGCTGACCTGGAACTCGCTCTGTAGACCAGGCTGGCCTCAAACTCAGAGATCTTCCCGTCTCTGCCTCTGGAGTGCTGGGATTAAAGGCTTGTGCCACCACTGCTCGGCTTGCTTACATCTTTTTAAAGGTGGAGTCTCATATAGCTCAGGGTAGCCTCAGATTGCTGTAGAGCCAAACCTCTAGTCTCTGTCTCCAGTGCTGGGAGTGCAGATGTGCACAGTGCTGGGAGTATAGGTGTGCACTATGCTGGGAGCACAGGTGTGCAGGGTCCTGGGAG
>NC_022015.1:34385586-34388129 GCF_000317375.1 Microtus ochrogaster
GGTGCTGGGAGCACAGGTGTGCAGGGTGCTGGGAGTACAGGTGTGCAGGGTGCTGGGAGTACAGGTGTGCAGCACCTCATCTAGCTTATCATTCTTTGTTGTTATTTTATCTGTTGCCTAAAGTCTAGTCCCTAAGCCTTAGGGGTCCAGCACGTGTCTCCCACCACAGTCTGTCTTTTAGAGATGGGTGTAAGCTCTGACGAGGTCTTTCCTTTCTACCCATATTTTGTGTCATTTTGTTATACAGATTTCTGTATCTGTTACTGGCCTAATTAGTTTTTTTTTTCAACTGAAGATATAGCTCAAAAGTTAGAGTGCCTGCCAGGCACTCACAACACTCTGGGTTTGATCCCTAGCACTGCAAAAATAAATTTGAAAAATAATTAAAACAGAAAACTGATGGGGGTGAGGGGGTTGGCTGGAGCAATGGCTCCGTGGTTAAGGGCATTGGTTGTTCTTCCAGAGGACCTGGTTTTAGCTCCCAGCACCAACATGGAAGCTCACAGCAATCTATAATTCTAGTTCTAGGGTATCCAATGCCCACTCTGACTTCCAGGGGTACCAGGCATGTACAGGGTACATACACATGCATGCAGGTGAAATACTCATATACAAAAATGAGTAAGAGTGATAGGGTCTGGAAGGATGGCTTGTGAGTAAGAGGATTGGAGCTCAGGTCCCAGCACCCACCTCAGGGGGTCACAATTGTTTGTGACTGACTCAAGTTCTAGGAGATCAGTACCCTTTTCTGACCCCTGAGGGTATCCCAACTCAGGAGTGCATACTCACACAGGGACACACATACACATACATAATTAAAAATAAAAACAGGCCAGATGTGGTGATGCATATCTTAAATCCCAGCTCTTGGAAGGAGAAGCAGGCAGATCTCTGTGAGTTTGAGACCAGCCTGGTCTACATAGCAAGTTCTAGGCCAACCAATACTACATAGTGAGACTCTGTCTTACAAAACCAGAAATAAATAATGAAATCTTTAAAAAAATTAAAAAAGTGACAGATGGAAGGGTTAGGGATATGGCTCGGTGGCAGAACGTTCAGCTAGCATGCCTAAGGCTCAAGAAAAAAAATAACGAGGGGGGACTTTTACATATTTTTACATGGGACCTCATTTAGGTGCTTCTGGCCCTTGGTGGGTCCTGCCTCCTTTCCTTATGCCTACAGGCCTTTGCTTCATACTCCAGTGATGTTCAGAGTCACAGTGGTATGTACCAAAAATACCTGTATTGCCTTTGAGGATTTTCCACGGCCATTCAGGGAGGATGTGGAGGAGCCAGGGGCTTGGGGCTCATTCTGTGTGTCCTCTGCCTCTATTGGCTGATATAGACCCTGTTGTCCTGGTGACTGTGTTAGATTATAATCATCTGGAGTCTGGGTCTGAGGGATGGAAGAGCAGATGACCTCTGACCTTTGTGGTTCCAGACAACATGAAACTGCACATCTGGTTTCCAGAGGGCCGGCAGCAAGGTGGACTCCAGAGGAGTTACGAAGGATGGGGACTGTGCGTGTTAGAGGTTGTTTCTTACAACTTGACACAAGTTATGGTCACCAGGGATGAGGAAACCTCTACAGAGGAAATACCTCCATCCGATTGGCCTGTGAGATGACTGATGTGAGGAAGTCCAGTCCACTGTGGGTACCACTGGAACAAGTAAACCAATGAGAGCAAACCAGGCAGAATGTTGCGTCGTGGCCTCTGCTTCAGTTCCTACCTGCAGGTTCTTGCCTTGAGCTCCTGCCCTGGCTTTCCTGATGATGATGTGTAGCCCCTAAGCCAGAACAAACCCTTTTCTCCTCAGCTTGCTTTTGGTCATTTGTTTATCACTGCAGTAGAAAGCAAAGTAGGACACGGTCAGCGCCTGAGGGGCCCATGTTGCACATGTTCCTGTAGCGGCGTAAATAAATGCAGGCAGATAGTAAAGAAATATATATAGCTTTAATGGAGAAATAAACTTACAGAACTGAGGTTCCTGCATAGCACAGGAAGCAGGAAAAGGGACGAGCAGCCTCCAGCGTGCCCGATTTATCAGTATACATTCACCGGAGGCAAACCCGCCCCCTATGGGGCTGGCTTAACCCTACATGTTCCCACTGCAAGAGGACCTCAGAGAGGACAGTAGTGACAGTTGCAGCTGTTCTCATAGTTATGAGAACATGTACTCACATGCTCATGCACCTTACTCTCACACATGGGCCACATAGGCTCCTCCCATAATGGGCACACATACGTCCATGTACATGCATACACACATGTATGTTTCTTTTGGTTATCAAGTTGTGTTATGGTTTAAATATAAAGTGTCTTCCGAAAAGACTCATAGAGCCATTTGAAAGGTGCTAGAAAACTCCAGGAAATAGGACATAGCCGTAGGAAGCTTGGGAGAGTTGGGGAAAGCAGGGGAGAGCTGGGAGAAGCTTGGGAGAGCTGGGGGAAGCAGGGGAGAGCTAGGAGAAGCTTGGGAGGGCTGGGGGAAGCTTGGGAGGGTTGGGGGAAGCAGGGGAGAGCTGGGGGAAGCTTGGGAGGG
>NC_022015.1:34388598-34391657 GCF_000317375.1 Microtus ochrogaster
GCTGGGGGAAGCGACCCAGATGCACACACACTCTCTCTCTGTGGTTCCCTCGCAGCACAGCTGAGCTTGGACTTCTTGTTTCTGTTCCATGTTAACTTTTACAGGTTAGAGCTTTGCCCACCACACAGTGCTGTGACTGTGAACTGAGACCTCTGAAGTCATGAACTAAAACAAATCTTTCTTCCTGTAAATCGTTTGTCTCAGGTACTTTGTCACCATGATTTTTTTTTAAAGTAAACTAGTCCAAGGTATAATGTGTTTAAATCGGATAGCACAGCTCTTACCCATGCAGCTCTGTTAATTTGCATATGCCCACACACCTGTGTCCCTCTTGCCTGTCCAGCTATTCCTCACCAGCCTCACACTTCAGATTTCTCTTATCCTAACTAGTTTGGCCTGTTCTAGAATGTGTATCCTGAGGTGACTGTGAGACTCATAAGACAGAATTTCTCCTTTGGTCAGCACTGATGGCCCAGCCTTCCTCTGAGACATTGTGTGGACATCAGGTGCCACCTGCTGGCAGCTGAAGGCACTCGGTGGAATCTTCCATGGTTCATAAACAGGTAGCCTCAGGGTTGGCTGGAGCTGTCTTGGGTAGGGTAAAGAAACAATGGATTCAGGTAGGAAAAACTGAATTAGGCAGGGAGGAAATGGGGGTAAGAGTTTGTCAAGCCTAGGACCCCATAACCTGGCTCTGCCTGCCTTCTTAGAGCTAGGCAGGATCATCTCCTGAGTCTTCTGGGGGCTCCATAGGAAAAGGGAGTCCAGCCGATCTGACCCAGGTAGGTTCTCCAGTGGTCTCTGTTGGACAATTCCAGAAGTGGCCATGCCTAGACCCTTGACTCTGGAAACTCCATCAGGAAGCTGGTGCAGTTCCAGCCCTTCACAGCTTTAGGTTTGGCCAAGTGTGTGGTCCTGCACACCCTGGAGACCAAAGCATCGTTGGGACGTCACAAGGCATCATGGTTGTTGCTACCTACACCTCAACACAGAGTCTCCACCCAAGTCTGTTTGCTCTCCTCCCATCTTACCTCCCAGCTCAGACCAGATCGCAACCCTTGCGGTAATGTTCAAACTACCAACTGTGCCCACAGGCCCCACATTAGCCATTTACCTACTCCATGAAGGGTATGGAAACACTGCTGTACTCTTGCTGGGCCCTCAGGCCTACCGCAGGAGCATTGAAGTTTCTGAGAGGCTGGGGTACTAGCCAGATATGCAGATTCCCAGGTACCCCATTCAAGACTGGGGTACTTTTCAAACACTATGGTGTATCTAGGGGTATCAGAGTAGCAGGTGAGGTGCCCTGGGCAGGTTACCTCTGCCCTCACCCTAGGTCAGCATTCTGGGCAAGCCCATTAGAGTCAGGTGATCAGAGCATGCTGAGGGTGAGAGATCCTTGAAGGGTCACTGAGGCCCTGTTGGCTCTAAGCCACCAGCAGGGTCTACTCCCCTCCCTAGTCAGTCACAGAGACCATGTGGGTAGTGGTGGGTGTGAAAACTGCACCCCTCACTGCAGCTGACATGCGCCATGGAGGAAGTGGCTTCCCCAGGTACCCTTACCTAGGCAGAGGCAGATTCAGCAGTAATGTCTTAATAGGGATTTCAGTGCCTATTGGGTGTCCCCTGGGCAGTGACAGAAAGGCTACTAGATACCTAGTACCTGCTTGGGCTGTGTTTTTAGGGTAGCTGGTCTCTATTGGTGACCCTGTAGCCCCCAGTGAAGGGAGTGGACAGCTGGGTGTAGCTAGTGGCTCCTGTCCAGGGAGAAGGACTAAGGGCTGAACTCACTGCCCTTCAGACCTGTGAGATAACAGGCAGATTTCTTTGAAGGTGGTATGGGACAGCCCTGCAGGTGTAGAACGGGTACCCAGTTGCCCAGTTCTCTGTACTTCAGGGCCTGTGTCCTACATCTTTAGTATCTGAGCCTCCAGCATCTCCCTAGATTCCTGAGCCCAAGTCCTTAGTCTCACAGATTAGTCCAACTCCTGGCCTTAAAAACACATCCTACCTGAACTTTTTGACCCCCACATTTTAGTCCTAAGGTCTACCCTGTACTTCAGGCCCTGACCCTTGACCTACAACCTTGTCCTTACTTCCCTGCCTAAAGTCCTCTGGTAAGCCAGGTGTGGTGGCTCACACCATTAATCCCGGCACTCGGGAGGCAGAGACTGGATCTCTGTGAGTTTGAGGCCAGCTTGGTCTACATACTGAGTTCTAGAACAGCCAGAGCTACATAATAGAGAGACCCTGTCTCAAAAAAGTCTCCTGGCAATCCCCAGACTTATCCTCCTACACTTCCATGCTCCCCTTCTCTTGCTGGAGAGAGGACAGCAGACTACACCTTCAGGACTGGTGGACAGCCATTAGTGGGTCCCATCCCCTTTAGTCACTTTCACCATTCCTGGTACATCTGTCCCATCCAGAAGACACCCAGCATCCTGGCATAGGAGGGACACGTGCTAGGGAGTTAATTTATAGTCCCACTTTCTTCTACATTGCCCCAGCTCTTAGGTCTGTTGAGAAATAAATTCCCTTTCCTGCCAGGCCTAGCTCTTAAGTCGTGGTGCCTTATGCCCTGTGCTTCCTGGAAGATGCCAACAAGAGGAAGGGTGGTGGTGCTGGACCTGTGCCCGCAACAGGACCTGGCCATAAAGCTGGGTGGGGCGAAGCCCTGGTGTGGAGAACTGACCCTCCTGGTGGACTTTCCTCCCGGCCTAGCCTGCAGCTGTCGGCCTTGTTTGTTCCGTGAAGGCGCTGGTGCTCTTACAAGCCAGTCCTCAAGCTCCTTCATAAAGCCGGGGGCTGCACCTGCTTTTCTCTCTAGACGTGGGTACCGACCCGGAGAGGCTGCCAGGGACTGGGCAGGAAGGCTGAAGTCCACACAGGGCAGAGATCAAAAAGGGCAGCTCTCTAAGGTGGGACCAGGGACCAGGGGCTCATCTTGGGCATGCCTCTCCTATGGCTGGCTTAACTTAGATAAGTACAGGGTGCCCCCCAGGGTCACTCTTATTGGCTTCAGTTTTGAAAGGGGGCCAGTGTGAAGAAATGACAGTGGG
>NC_022015.1:34391757-34394603 GCF_000317375.1 Microtus ochrogaster
TTTTTTTTTCTGGCTCCCTCCTGGCTGCAACTGAGTCCCCACCTAAGGACAGACATTCATCTGGTGACACTAATTACCTTCCCCCCCCCCCCCAGCGATACACTACCCTCTCAGCTCTCTGTGAGAGTCTATCAGTCTTCAGGGAGGTCTTGAGAGCCCAATTATTTTCAAAGTAAGATGAGACACCACTGGTCTGGTACCTGCACTGATCCTGTGTGTCCCCATATAACAGACTCCTTGACCTCCCATGGTTACAGGGACAGAACAGACGAAGGTGGGACGGTCTTGGCAGCTCATGTCATTGAGTTATTTTGCATTCTCCTTTGGGTCCTGGCGTGTGAGCACCATGTGCAGTGGCCTTGTGTTCATGGGTCTGGGCAGGCTGGAAGAGCCTCTTGCTGTAGAAGGGAGAATGCGCATACCCAGCTTCTTGGCAGAAATCTTTCTCCCAGTGGACCAAATGAAAACAAGTGATGGCCTTAGTGGCTATGATGAATTCATGCTTTTTAGAGAAAATCTGAATTCCACATGAGGGTGGCTTCCTAGTCTGAAGACTCGTCTAAGGAGAGAACTGTGGGCAATCAATATGCAGGTGGTGTTAATGTTTGGAATATCATGGGATGGCTCCCAGGTTGAGAGCTGGTCACGGGGTTCCTTGATGACCAAGGAGGTACTTAAGGTGGTCTTTCCCCCAAGGCCATGTGTTCTGGTAGGTGAGACAGGCACCACGAGAAGAGCCCACCTGCTTGGTGGAACCTGTCCTGGGAGAGGCAAAACCCCCAAACAAAACAAGAGGAATAATATTAGCCTCTTAGCTCCTCAACGTTCTTCTCTTGGAAAATAAAGTTATTATTTTTTCATAAAAGTGTTAGGTGTGTTGTTACATAATGTACTTATTATTTTTGAAGTGAAGGGTGCATCTTATAATTTTCTGTTTTAATGTCCAGTAGGGAAAATGCCAAGATCTTACTCATGTTCCCCAAAGACCAGCACTCTATACCAAGTGACCTGGGGTCCTGAGGCAGAGGAGCTTGTAAGCTGCATCTTCCTACTCCATCTTAGGGACTGTAAGGCCTATGTGCCAGGACTGCCCTTCTGGGTGCTTCCTGTATGGATCTCTGGTGATGGCTGGCCACTCTGCACTTTGCATATTTATTTATTATTTAAAATGTTTTTTCTCTCATTTATTTATTTATTTTGGAGCCTGGAGAGAAGGCTCGGTGTTCAGAGCATATACTGCTTTTACAGAGGACCCCAGTTAGGTCCCAGCACCCACACTGGGGGGATCACAATAGCCCAATATATAACTTCTAGCCCTGGGGTCTCTGATGCCTTCTTCTGTCTACTGCAGGTGTCCACACACCTATGTGCATATCCACGCTCAGATGTACACATAAATAAAATACTTAAACATTAAAATTTTAGTTTTTGGCAGATGTGATGACTTACACCTATAGTGCCAGCAGGGAAACTGAGGCATAAGGACTGTGAGCTAGAAGCCAGCAGGAATATACAGTTTAACCATGTCTCAAAAAAAAATTTGTTTATGGTTGTGAAGTACACACCTCAGTGGCAAGAAGCACACTTGCAATGTCTTACAGCTACCCCCACCATCTTCTAGAACATTCCATCTTCCCAGACTGAAGCTCACTTCCTATTAAACACTGACTCCAGTCCTTGGTACCCCATCCTTCTTCCCCCCTCCTTTTTTTTATTGGGTATCATTGTAGCCCAGTCTGGCCTGGAACTCACTATGTAGCCATGCTGGCCTCAGAATCCCAGCCATCTTTTCTTACCCGCCCCAATGGCTGGTATTATAGAGTGTGACCTGTGGCCTTCTAGCTTGGAGTTCACCCTTGGAGGGTCCCTGGGGCTTGGCCTAGATGCTCTGGACCCCAAAGGGGGTATGCAGTGAGGCCTCAATTGCTCTCTCAATTGGAGGCCGGCACCTCAGGTTTCTGCACTCACTTGTCACCCATTTTATTCTGGTAGGGAGCCATCATGTCTGAGGCATAGGGACCTGCTTTTTTGTCTTTAGGAGGACACTCAAAGCCTGCTGTGAGTTCTCCAAGGCTCAGGGGTTCTCCGGGCCCTGTTTCTCTGAATCAAGTCCTGGATGCAACCTGGTGATCTGGCACGGATGCAAGTTGAGGTCTCACTATTTCATTCCAATTTCAATTTCATGCTGGATCCAGGACCCAGGAAGCAGGACTTCCGGACCCTGTGCCTTTCGGGCTGGCCGGGATGTGCCAGCCATGCCCGGCCTTTAGGCAGGCATTTACCATCTTTATGGCCTTCTTCCTTTATGGTACTATTTAATTTTATTAAGTAGGACCAAGGTGTGAGATTTAGGAGTTTATGGCTGGACCTTTCCATCTTCGTATGTGAGCGATGCCTGTGGTGCCCTGTCCACAGCTGCGGTGCCTGGGGGCTGTTAACCCATAGAACGGGAGTACAGAGAGACAAGGCACTATGCTCCAGAGAGCGCTATGGCTACTCATTGTAGGAGCTGGACAATGCAGGGCACAGGTGGAAGAAGGAAGATGACTTCTCTGCTAATGTAGGGGTTGCTCTACACCCCAATTCTCTTTATATGTAAGATCACGTTCTGAGTCTACAGGATCTCAGATGTATCAGAGCAATGCATGGGGCGCAGCAAAGTGTTAAGAAGGTTGCTGCATCTTATCTCCTGCACTGAAGTCAGCAGCCTGGAATCCCCTCTGGTGGTGATGTTGTTCTGGTCCAGGGGTTTGGGTTTTAGTAGTGGTAATGCTGTTCTGGTCTAGTGGGATTGGGTTCTAGTGTTGGTGATGCTGTTCTGGTCTAGGGGATCGGGTTCTAGTGTT
>NC_022015.1:34395204-34396527 GCF_000317375.1 Microtus ochrogaster
GCTGGGATTAAAGGCATGTGCCACCACTGCCCAGCTTTGTGAATCTTTTCTCCGTTAGTGCGGAAGCCATGCTGATTATTGCTTTAGATTGCTTTATAGCCTTTTCCTCCCAATGGTAAATGCACTGGAAACATGATTTTAATGGCTCTGGAATAGTTCATGGCACAGCTGCATGGCCCTTCATTCATGCAGGGCCTTTGGCTAGATGGCTGGACAGCTGGGCAGCGACAGATTAGAAAGACTTGAGCCACTTCTGGTTGCTCACTTCCTAGTGTGACATCCTAAGAGAGACACTGGACATACCCCCATTCCACAGTCATGTGCCACAGACCATGCTTCCTTGTACCCCATGGGCACACTCAGGAAACCCCCTTCTTTAAATCATTGCATCTAGATATGACGACACATGCCTGTGAGCCCAGCACTTGGGAGTCTGAAGCAGAATTATCATGAGTTTGAGACCAACCTGGGCCATACAGTGAGTTAAAGCTAGCTTAATCTACAGGGTAGGATATTCCCATCTTAAAAAAAAAGCCACAGAAAATTGAGGGGCAAACTCAGGGTCTTATTTGGCTTTGTATTTTCTTGATCAAGTCTTGTGAACTTGGGATGTACTTTGGTTTTTGGGTAAGTACCACTGGCCATTGTAAGAGCTAGGGAGACTGGGTATGCAGTCTCCTCCCAGGCTGCTCTGCAGAGAGAGGTGACATCCAGGGATGGGCCACTGCAATGTGACCCTGCCCTGAGCTCCATCTGATGCCTTGTTCCCTGGGCTACAACAGTGTGAGGTGTCCAGAGCCAGGCCTGGCCTTCAAGAACTTTGACAACACACGCAGTTATCCTAGAGTGTTGGGAAGACCTGAGAAAAAAATAACAGTATTTTCAGTGGCATTCTGGGCTCCTTCCTTGAGGGGCCCCTAGCTTCCTTCTGCCTAACTCTGAGTTACTTTGTGTGAAACAGTGACCCTCACTTCACAATAAGGGTCCTGGGGACTCAGCCAGTGAGAGTGGAACTTTTTATTTTTTCTACTTTGTAGAGTTGCACATCTGTTTAAAGAAAAGGCAGAAATGGCTGGCACACCGGGGCTGGCACAAACCAGAAGCTTTAAAATTCCTATTGTACTTCTCTGGGCCCTGAATTTCTCACTGGCTGAATTCTTCAGGGAGGTACAGTCTTCCTAGTATCTGGCTTTGTTCCCTCCCCAAATCCCACCTTGTTAGTTCAGGACACAAAGCCTTATCTAATGTAAGTCCTGGGGCTCAAGAGCCCCCCTTTTTGATCTGTGGACTTAGTCCCATAGCAGACTGTCTGTGATTTTTTTT
>NC_022015.1:34397527-34403068 GCF_000317375.1 Microtus ochrogaster
TGGTTGTGAGCCACCATGTGGGTGCTGGGAATTGAACTCAAGACCTCTGGAAGAGCAGTCAGTGCTCTTAACCTGTGAGCCATCTCTCCAGCCCTAAAAAAGAATAGTTTAAAAAAAGGAAATATGCAAAATGTGTCTCTTATTGCTCGGGGTTTGTAGCCCATTTGCTCTAGTTCTGGGCCTAGCTGGATCCCTCCAGCATTCTTTCTGCTGTTTGGTGCAGCCATCTGGTTCCCCTGGGTAGCCAGGATGGTAAGGCCTCACACGGTAGCCCACACAGACACTTTACAGGCTTCTTGTAAATTCAGTAACAGCCTTGGCTGATGTGGATTCCCCTCTGTATGCTGTGAATACCATTGGTTAATAAAGAAGCTGTTTTGGGCCTGTGGTAGGGTAGAGCAGAGCTAGGCGGAGGTGGGGATGGGGGGTGGGAAACTAAACTGAATGCTGGGAGAAAGAGGGCGGAGTCAAGGAAAGCATGTAGTCACTGCCAGAGAAAGACACGCTGGAAACTTACCGGTAAGAGACACTCATGTGGCCATACACAGATGAATAGAAATGGGTTAACCAAAGATATAAGAGCTAGCTAGCAACGCTTCAGTGATTGGCCAAGCAGTGATTTAAATAATATAGTTTCTGTGTGATTATTTTGTGGTCTGGCACCATGAAATGCTCCAGAGTTGTCTTTCCTTTCCCAGAGACACAACTGCTTCTCCAAAGAGCTCTGGTTCCTCTTCTAGAATGACAGTCTGGCTCCAAGAGATGGCTAGAAACTAGAAAACACAAGTACATATATATTTGTGCACATAGCATATGCGCATGCACATACACACACACCACACACACACACACACACACCACACACACACACTTCTATCATCTGGCCATCTATTTTTCAAGTATTTACTTCTAAATGCTTGAAACTTTGGTTTCAGAGAACTTCGTTTTGCAGTTGTTGCTGACTGATGTACATGGCTAGGACTTTACAAATCGCCAGCCTCCCTGCCACATGGCATCCTAGAAGCAGTGTTGAGGGATGCGAAGAGAGGATTTTTCCTTGTTTTTTGACTTCTTTTGCAGTCCCTCTAGCTACTTGAGGAAGTTTCTTTTTGAAACTACCTGAATCGGTTCTGCCAAACCCCGCAGAGGCCCCTCCTCACCTTTTGTTCCTAAGTCTCAGCAGCCCCACGGCTTTCATTTTGTTTCCCAGGACCTGGGACTAGAAGCTGCTTCCTTCTGCTCATCTTGCCAGACACTTGGCCAGTCATTTTATTCTTTCACTGGCTGGAAAGCTCTGGGCTCCGGGTGGGTTCTCAGGGTTGGGCCAAGGTACCAATGTTGGAGATGCCAGAGAACAGATGAGGAGAGAGAAACACAGTGTGTGCATACATTTGTGTGCAGCGTGGTGCCTTGTGGAATGCCAGTGAAACAGCATTTAGGGGAAACCTACAGTACTAAATGTGGCATTAGAACAGGAGGAGGTCTCCAGCCAGTGGCTGTCCACCTTAAAAATCAGGAAAGAAAGACAATATCAAGTTACTCCAAAGTAGCAGAAAAGGGTAAATCCTTGATAAACTGACAAAACAAAACAGAAAAAAAAATCTGTGAAACCCAAATCAAATTCCTTAAACAGATTAACAAAACCGATAAGCCTCTAGTCAGACCACTAGGAGAAGGGGGAAGACAGACATGGTGATATCACTACAGACTACAGTCATGGAAAGACCCTAAAGGAATAACATGGCAATGAATTTAGCAGCTTAGATGGAATGAAAGAGTTCTGGGAAAACACAAAGTATCAAAAGTGAACGCACTATATCAATGAACCAGAATAAAGCTAGAGTCCAAAGGAATCCAGTTGTGGTTAAAGCAAAGCAAAACAAAATAAAATAACCAAAACCTCTCTCACAAGGAGAACTCCTGGCTCAGATGGTGCCATTGAGAAGTTCTACTTGGGGAAGACACCAAACAAAAGTCAAAAACTTGAAAAGGAAGAAACCCTTCCAGTTCTTTTTCTGAGGCCAGTATTACCCCAATTCAAGTAGTACACAAACACGTTATAAAAAGAAAAAAATGAGCCAGGTGGTGGTGTGTGCCTTTAATCCTAGCACTAGGGAGGCAGAGGCAGGCAGATCTCTGAGCTTGAGGCCAGCCTGGTCTACAGAGTGAGTTTCAGGATAGCCAGGGATACACAGAAAAACCCTGTCTCAAACCATAAGAAGGAGAAGAGAAAGAAGAAATGGAGCTGAATGAGCGACGGCTCAAAGATAGAGCGTTTTGTGCCCTTGCAGAGGACCAGAGTTCTGTTCCTAGCACCCACATAAGGCAGCTCCCAACTGCTTGTAACTCTAGTTCCAAGGGATCTGAACCCTCTTCTGGCCTTCATGGGTACTGCAAGCACAAAATGCACATACAGACAAAGGGACACACACACACACACACACACACACACAAAAGTAAATAAAATGTAAAAGAAGTAAGGTGAAAAAGCTGGCCCAATATTCCCTCATGAGCACAGAGACAAAAATTCTAAATGTTGACAAATTAAATCCATTATTGTCAAAAATACAAAAAGGGAGGGAGAGAGCAGTCAGTATGTACTGCACAGGTATGAAATGGTCTAAAAGCAAGTCCAATTAGTTAAATAAATTTAAAAATGTAATCAGATATAGTTTATTCAGGAGGGCAGAATGGCTTAATGCTGGAAACCAGTGTGATTCCACAAATGGCAGGCCAGAGCTACACAACCATCTCAGTAAAGACAGAAAGGCACTCTTGAAGAAATCCAATGCATGTTCCTGGTAAAAAGAATGCATGAGCTAAAAATAGGAGAGAACTTCCGTATTCGGGGAGGGGCTATCAGCAAGGCCAGCACTACTGGCACATTAGAAGACTGAGTGGTTTCTCTGAAATCGGGGGCAAGGCCGGGATATTGTCTTTCCTCACCTCCCACCAACACTGTGCAGGAAATCACAGCCAGTGCACCCACAGAGGGAAATAAATACAAGTAACTGGTTGGAAAGGATCTGAAGCCATCACAGTCACAGATGACATGATCATCCATCTCGGACAACAGAAGTTTGGAAAAAGCCACTACAATGAATAGGTGACGTTGTCACTGCCACCCTCGACCCGCAAGGATGATGCGACCACCGGAGCTCTTCTCACTGCAGTTTTATTCCAGGACTTTTTACACTTCTCTCTCTTTGCCCCTCTCTCTTTGACCTCTCTCCTTTCTCTCTTCTCTTCCTCCTCTCTTTGACCTCTCTCTCTCTCTTCCCCTTTTTGACCTCTCTCTTTCTGGGCAAACCTCTCCCAGCCCTTAAGTAGGCATGGGCTGCCAACCCCGAATTGCCAGGTGGGCACTGCCCATAGGCCCACGCATATGCAAGCAGCTGATGATCATTGCGTGATCAGGCATAGGTCAGACTTTAGCCATAGGAGTTGATTATACATCTCTATCCGTTGTGACATCACGCAGCTCGCTACATGACGTCACCATGGTTGTAGGAATCCTAAGATCAATACAGAGACACTGATTCTTGAAGATGGGCAAAGAACTTGACTAGACGTTTCCACAATGAATTGTCTGAGAATGTGTGAAGAGTAAACGCCCATGGCCAAGAAGTGCAGGAAATAGTCCCTGTGCCATCTGCCATCAGAAAAATACAAATAAGAACCCCACCAAGGGCTGGGGAGATGAGGAGAGGGCAAGCTCGAGAATCTGCGCTTGGATCCCCAGTGCCCAGGCCAAATCCAGATGTAGTGGTGTGTTCCTGTAACCCTAGCATTGGGAGAGCAGAGAGAGGAGGATACCACCAGCTCGCTGCCCAACCAGCCTAGATGAAACGGTGAGCTCCAGTCTCAGTGAGAGAGATTCAAAAAAAATTATGTGGAGAATGATAAAGACAGTCAATGTTGACCTCTTGCTTCTGTATGTGCATGCATGTGTGCATACCTGCATACATGTACACACATGTGTATGTCAGATGCAAATTAAAAAAATTAAATAAATATAAAAATAGAAATCAGGGACTGGGGAGATGGTTTAGCCATTAAGAGCACTGGATGATCCTGTTGAGGACCCAGGTTCAGTTCCCAGCACCCACATGATGGCCCATAACCACAGATGTCTCCAGTGACAGGGAATCTAACACCCTTTTCTGGCCTCTGTCATATACACACAGAGACACATAGGCACACAGAGATAAAAACAAGCAAGCAAATCCACTGAAAACAGCAAGCGTCGGTGAAAATGTTAATAAATGGAAACTTCCAAGTAGTGGTGATACACACTTTAGTACTAGCTGTTGGGAAGACGTGTCACTGTGCCTGGGTTAGCAAAGAGCCAGATGGCTAATAGCTAGGCAGGAGGAGGTTAGGCAGGACTTTTGGGGGCAGAGAGGACTTGGAGAGGAAGAAAGGCAAAGTCACCAGCCAGACATGGAGGAAGCAGGATGGACAGAACAGAGTAATGGTAACAGAGCCACGTGAAAGAATGTAATTAAAAATTATGGGTTATGTTAAGTTATAAAAGCTAGTCAGAAACAAGCCTAAGCTAAGGCCCAGCATTCATAATAAGTCTCCATGTCGTTATTTGTGAGTTGACAGCGTAAAGGAAAGTCTAACTATAGAGTTTCTCTAAATAGCCCTGAATATTCTGGAATCATTCTGTAGACCAGGCTGGCCTCAAACACAAAGATCTGTCTCTCTCTGGCTTCTGAGTGCTGGGATTAAAGGCGTGCACCACCACCTCCCAGCAAGATATTTTACTCTTATTTTTGTTTATGTGTGTGTGTATGTCTGTTAGGGTGTGTTCATATGTGAGTGCCCGGAGAGGCCAGAGAGAGTGTCCCATCCCCTAGAACTGGAATTGTGGGTGGTTGTGAGTCACCTGCTGTGGGTCTGGGAACCCAACTCAGATCCTAAGCAAAAACAGCGCATACTCTTACTGCTGAGCCCTTTCTCCCGAGTAGAATTCAGTTTTTCTCAAGACAGAAAGAGTTCTCAAGGTGCGTGGTGGTGACAGCCCACAGCATGGTAAGGATATTCAACACCACTGAGCTAAGATGGGAAATGTTAGGTTATGTGTTTTCTATGTTGATAAAAATTGATTGTCTCTATAGATTAGCACCAAGCAAACTGATACCGGAATAAAAAATTATGCATCACAAAATTATCAAAAATATGGAATACTGGGGGGGGGGGAGGGAAATCTGACAAGGTGTAAGACCAGCACATTGAGAATTACAAAGTATTGCTGAGAGACCCCAAGACCTAAACAGAAACCCGTGCACAGTCACAGGCTAGACGACTCATCTTTCTGGGTGCTGCTTCTTCCAAACTGATCTATGTGTTCAGTGTAATCTCAATCAAAATCCCTTTCGATGTAAAACATAAAAGGCCCATCCACTCATCTATACAACCCATCCATCCCATTCCATCCTGTCTGTCTGTCTATCTATCTATCTATCTATCTATCTATCTATCTATCTATCTATCTATCTATCTATCATCTATCTATCTATCATCTATCTATCT